>NC_133651.1:239203843-239803843 GCF_009905375.1 Apium graveolens
CACTTGCAAAGTGTCCACTTATACCACAATTGAAACACTTGAACTTTGATTTGTCCACCATGTTCTTATGAGGTTTAGTGGCTCTAGTGTTTTTCTTAAACTTCATCTTTGCAAATCTCCTGGACAGAAATGCAAGATGCTCATCAACACTATCAGAGTCATCTTGACTGGAGTTGTCTTCATTCTCAGCAACTTGCTCTTTTCCTTTGCTTGATTCCTGATATCTTGTACCATCTTTGGAGTTTGATGTAGATCTCACAGTTTCTTGTCTGCATTCCCTCTCATTTTCAGCTACCAATGCAACTGAACTTCCTTTCTTTCTCCCCTTCTCCAATACCTCATCCTGTTCCAACTCTAGTTCATAAGTCTTCAAGATTCCATATAATCTTTCAAGAGTGAAGTCCTTATAATCCTGAGAATTTCTTAAGGAGACAGTCATGGGTTTCCATTCCTTTGGCAAGGATCTTAAGAATTTAAGATTTGAATCCTTCACCTGGTACACTCTACCATACAGCTTCAATCCATTCAACAGCTTTTGGAATCTGTTAAATGTGTCATTTAAAGATTCATTTTCTTCAAAATGAAAATACTCATACTGTTGAATGAGAAGCTGCATCTTGTTCTCTTTTACTTGTTCTGTACCTTCACACAGCAGCTGAACTGTGTCCCAAACCTCTTTGGCAGTTGAGCAATTTATCACATTATCAAACATATCCTTGTCAAGACCATTAAACAAAATGTTCATAGCCTTCTTATCCTTGTGGACTTCTTCTGTGTCTTCCATTGTCCATTCTGCTCTAGGTTTTGGAATGGATTGACCAACAGTAATTGTGGCCGTAGCAACTGTGGCTACTTTGTGGGGAATGTGAGGACCATTCTCAATACAGTTTACATAACCTTCATCTTGGGAGAGTAGATGAAGGTGCATTTTCACCTTCCAGTGGTGATAACTGTCTCTGTCAAGAACTGGGATTTTTACTCCAATATCCTTCTTACTCATCTTTGTTAGATTCCAAGATCTTTAAACTCTTTGTTTGTCAAGAGCCAGCTCTGATACCAATTGTTATTTCTAGAGAACTAACAATGAGATTTACAGAAGGGGGGTTGAATGTAAATCTCAAAACTTTTTCAAGTTTTGAGCAGTTTATAAAGACTGTGTGTTCAAGATGAACAAGTGTGTGAATTGCTTTAAGCTGATACAGACAGATATATATTCAAACACAAATGTAAAGAACACAATAAACCTTTAAAAACTTTTCTGGTGGATTTGTTGTTCCACCAGAGATGGTATTTCAGAAATTCTGTGATCTAAGAATTTGATCACAGCTGCATCCTAGTACAAACTAGATATTTTTTCTCTCAAGATTTTTCTAAACAGCTCTGGAAAAATTCTTATCTAATTACTAGCTACTACTTGGTTTATATATTACCAAGTTTACAAGTGAAGACAAGGATATATAAAATAATAAAGTAAGAACTCCACTTGTTTCTTCTCCAGTTCACTCCAGTACTTTGTTGACTTAATGTCTCTTTATACTAGAGTAGAACGGCTGCTTTTTCTGATGTTCCTGAAATTAGGCTGCCACATTTCAGTTATCTCTGTTCACCCACGTGCCTCTGTTTGTAGGTACAACTACCACTTATCAACGGTTAATCAACAGAACATCCGTTGAAGCTTTCATCCGTTGATGCACTCATCCGTTGAAGGATGTTATCCGTTGAAGCTTTAGAGACATCCGTTGAAGCTTAGCTTCTCATCCGTTGAAGGTCTTTAAGTCATCCGTTGATACCACTTCATTTATACAAAATTACAAGGCATGAAATATTTACAATTGGCCTTCCTATCTGTATATCTTCTAGTAGTCAACATGACTCATAGTTTCTCTCAACTTCTAAGAATTACATCTTAAATACAGAGACTGAAATATGCTACAACACTAGACTTATTTCTAAGTAAAGCTACACCATCAACGGATAGCCAAAGTGGTCTTATCCGTTGAGGCTACAGACACTGAATTTCTACTTAAGTGTTTTGTTAAACATATCATCAAACTAATGCACATATATTCCTAACAACTTCCCTTTTCCTTTCCAGCTGTTGTCTTTGTTAAAAGGCTGTCCTTTACCCTTGATAAATATTGGCTTCTTTACTCTAATGTTAGAGAATTTTCTAGCCAAGTAAGCCTTTGACTGATCTAACTCATCCAGTTCATCAAGAGTGTAGAACTCATCTTCTTCCAATTCTAGAATGACTTGTTCCTGTGAATCATGTGTTCTTTGCTCACTTCTTGGCTCATCAATAGATGTTTGGCTTTCATTAACAATTGAAGCACTTGAGCCATCTACAACATGTCCCTGACCAGATCTCAATGATTTCCTTTGAATCATTTCTAGTTCATATGTTTTGAGAATTCCATAAAGAACTTCCAGTGTTATTCTGCTCAAGTCTCTCCCTACCTTGATTGCTAAGATGTTATGTTCCAAATGATCAGGAAGAGTAAGTAAGAACTTCAAATTCACCTCTTCAGCTTCATAAAATTTTTTATGGAGCTGCAAGTCATTTATCAGCTTGTTGAACCTTTCAAACACATCTGTAATACTTTCCTTTGGCTTAGCCATGAAACCCTCAAATTGTGAAATCGGTATCCTTCTCTGATTAGATCTAACTTCTTCAGTACCCTCATAGAGTATTTCAATCTTTTCCCATATGTTAGGTCACACACACTGTAGAAGGGGGTTGAATACAGTGTTTACTATAATCAAATCGAATTAAAGAACACAAGTAATAGAACACAGATTTTGTTAGGTCTTACACACTGTAGAAGGGGGTTGAATACAGTGTTTATCACAATCAAATCGAATATAAGAACACAGAAAATAGATTTTGTTTAATAGAATAAACTTTGTTACAATATGGAATTGTCCTCTCTCAGTGATGAACAACTTATCATGAGAGCTGCTAGGGTTATAATGAATAATAACTTCGATTATGATAACACGTATAGTGTAAACCCTATGTCTGTGTTTATATACTACACAGTTACAAGATAAATTCTAATTGATATGGAATATAATTCTGCTTCCTAAAATACATCAACTAGTTATCTTTTCTTCCAAGTATTATACTCTTCATAGAATTCCTTCTTCATGCATATCTCTTCTTGCGTTTGTCTTGATCTTCTTTCCTTTCAATCAACCGCCTACCTTATCTTAAAGTATCCCTAAGTTCTGATATTACAACCTGATAAATATCTACTGATAACTTAAGTTTTGACAACTTAAGTTCTGACTTCAGTATAAGTACTGATTTCCAGTTAAGTACTGATTTGTCCTGTTAAGTAAGATCTGAAAACTAAACACAAATCATATTAGTCATGACGTTATCAAATATATCCAACAATCTCCCCCAACTTGTAAATTAACATAATATACAAGTTTAACAGATATTTGATGATGTCAAAAACATTAAGTACAAATGCATAAAAATTTGACTAGATAACTACAACTTACAGTCCTTGTACCTTTACCATCCTCAAGGTCTTATATCAGCTTCAGTCTGTATACACATAAGAATTTAAGCAATTGTAGATCTTTGACTTGGCTTCAATTACTGATCTCTTTGATATCAGGAGTTGTTCTGAGATAGTTTTTTAACAAACATCTCTCATCATATTGAAGTTCTTAAAACCATCCTCCTTTTAAAATTCTTCAATTCAACTGTATCTTCACCAATCTGAAAGATAGCAGCCCTGAGATCATTTGTTCTAGCTTTCCTTATATCCTGATCTAGTCTGATATAATATGCCTTGTCAGACTCAAGATTGAATTCCACAGCCTTATAACCCAGAAAAGTAGTTATAATCTTAGCAGAGTTAGGCTTCATCTCGACAATATCACCTTTGTGATCTCTGTACTTGGGACAGTATGTGCTGTCAGACTTTACAGAGTAAAGCTTCTTCTGTCTTTGAATTTGAGTCTTCAAATAATTTGCAGCACTATCTGTTAATCTGTTATTCACTTGAAGTAAGAATAGAACATGTTCCAGTTCCTCAAAATACTTCAGTGGTATAGCATTCTGCCTAATATGGTATACCCTTCCATCTATCATAAAATATAACAAGATGTGTTCTTTCAAAAATGTATGGTAAACCATCTATACAGATTCAAGCTGATTCAATTTTTCAGGAGTTGCTCCAACACCTGGTTCACTTAAAGAAGTTAGATCATTGGTTGTGTTCTGTATTCTTCTTTCATCAACACTACCCAATCCATATTTATCTCTAACTTCTTTTCCTGTAACAACTCTTGCTTCAAAACCACTTATTGCAGTCTTCAAAGATTGAGTATGTTTAGCTTTGGTGAATCCTGGTAGGAGTAACTTTGAAGGTTTAACATGAGCGATGACAGAGGTTTCCTTTTCCTTATCTTCTGATATCAAGCCAACTTGAGCTATGTTAGAGGTTGCTTGCTTCATTATCATATCAGAACTTACTATATCTTGATTCTGAACAACATGAGCCATGTCAGAGGTTGTTTGAGAAATCTTCCTTTGTATCAGAGTAAGACTAGCATCTTCATCAGATATTTCTTCATCCATGAATGGCACATAAACCTTTACAGGTTCATCAACTTTTTCTTTGCCCTTGGACCTTGGATCTATCTCCACTTGTGATTTGGCTTTAGTTGTCTCAGGATTTATCCTTTCTTTTATCACAATGCCTTTAGCCTTAGGAAGTTTCTTTTCAACAACAGAAGCTTTAGATTTGGAGTTGACTTTTTATAACTTAAGTCTAGCTTCTTCTTCCTTTAGAATCTTAAAGTCCATTCCTGGATTATCTTTCAAAAATAACTGTATTGAAATTTCCTCATCAAGTTCCAGATGTTCATCAGAACTTATCCTTTTACCAGTATCAGAACTTACTCTTCTCCCAGAATCAGAACTTGTTCTTTGACTTGTAGTTCCAGCTTTTCTTGATGAAAAACCTTTACCTTGACTATGACCTCCGCCCATTCCAGAGTTTCCCTGGTCATCTTTTTCATCATCCTTTCCCTTCAGTGTCTTAACAGTTTTGCATTTGGACTTAATTACTTTCTCCGCCTTTTTGGCATCAGCAGGTAAAAGAAGAGAGACAAGTGATAAGTGGATTTTATATCCACTTGGAACGCTTTATTACAAGATTAAATTGGTATTTCGGACTCAAGTTGTTGGTATTTTGATGTGTTTTTGTGTTATTGCATTTCAGGTATCAGTTATATGAAGAAAAGAGCTTTTAAAGGAAATATGATAAACAGTGATCAGAATTGGAAGCCAAGGCCATTGTCAAGTTGTAGAGAATCTAGTTAGCTTCGCGTGGGTAGTTAAATCGCCTAATTCTGACGAGTACAACTCAAGTTATGGCCAAAATAAGATTCATCAGAATTTTTTCCATAAGAGAGTTGAGCGGCCGCTCAGGAGAGCTGAACGGCCGCTCAGGGCGAGGCTGGTCACTGATTTCGCTGAAAAAGCCTTTTTTTGAGTGGAATTTGACGATTTTAAGGGTCCAGGTCCACTAGGGGCGTATATATACTTAAAAAAAAGGGTTTTCATCATCCGGGAAGATTGGGATACCAAGGAGAAGACCTAGAAGCACTGAACAACTCTGAAAAAGAAAATCTTGTTTTCAACTTATGATTCTTTGAATTAGTTGTAACTTTGGATGCTCGTTTTCGTTCTTGTTGAACCTAGATCTCGTTTATTCATACTTTAATTATTATTCAGTTTATTAAGACCTTGTTTTATACCATGCTTTCATTGGAACCAATGTTGACGATGAGTTCGATTATGGGCTAATCGTTGTCATGGGGTTCTAGTGGATTTACTTATGGATTTCAATAATTAATTTATTTTGATATCTTGGTGTGTGATGATTGATGGATATCCTAGTATTGGTTGTGCTTATTCGTCTTATGTGCGTAGCTAACATATAAGATAGCGTTTTAATCTCTATTGAAGCGGCAATGAATATAGAGGTTTAGAACTTGCCATGCTAGCATAGGTTCATGAATGTGTATGCATGATTTGTAGGTAAATCTAACCGTTTTACTAGCCCTGTGTAATCGAGATAGATAACTTGTGCGTAAACCGTTATGTTGTCAAATTCTATAGACATATAGGGTCTTAATATAATTAGTGCCTATTCAGCTTCTATCTCTTTTGTGGATGTCTGGTAGAATGATACTCGTGCAATGGAAGTTGGTGTTTATCAGTTTCGTTTTATCTGATTAGTGTCATCACCATCACATGCTAAGGTTAAGAACGAAAAGGCTATTGAATGAAGTAGTAATGAAGTTAGAATCCCATGTTTGTCATATATAGTAATTCAAACTCAATTCTCTTAGTTAATGTAACACCCCCAAATCCGGGGTCGGGGATCCGGGTTGTCACGAGATCCATTTCCCTTAATAACACCCAATCTTAATACACAATCAACTACTCTGTACTGTGACCCCACAATAAACACACACACCACAAGTTATAGTCCCAGAGATGAATATCCACAAATAATCACAAGTCGTTTTATTCCACAATTATATGTCAATACACCTTAAAAGGTTTTCTGGATAAATTTACATTTCTTTGCCATTATTACAATTCATAATATACATAAGTCTGGTACATTATTAGTTGAAAACTTAGCCTATTGGTAATTTCTACCTCAGCTACAGCGGCCTCAACGCTTCCAGAAAGCTGCGGAACGTTTCCTATCCGCTTGCGAATTGGGAGCTTGGTCCTGTTCATCTTATCTATCTGATGTTGTGTGATGAAAGAAGAAAGCAAGGGTGAGCAGCAAGCCCACCAAAATAATATGTATAATGATTAACAATATATGAGCCTACTCATAATACTCATGAAAGTCTTGGTCAAAAGAAATGAACCAAGTTGATATCTTAATGCGATGAAGTCGCAAAATATTCAGTATATATACATATATACTTTTCAAAATATTGGAGGTCCTCTTCCATGCATAATATACACAAAGTCCCAGTGTATAACTGTATAAAAATATCGTTGCAAGGTGATCTCATATATCTAACCTTGTCTCAACGTTTTTCTGAAAATCTTTGTCATTCATAAGACAATTATTAATTAGATATAAGTTTAAAAGATGAAGTTACAAGATACCCCAATATACTTATATCTTTCCCAAATACTACTTGAACTACCACCGTTCAAGTTATAATCAGTTTCAAAAGTTTATCACATAAATGAGACTACAAGACAAGATTTGAATAGATTCAATCTTTGAATATCATTATAAATAATGAAGTTACGAGATACTTCATTAAATCCCGACATATATATACACCTATATATATATACATTTCCTGAAAACCTCTGTCATGTAAAGTATGAACAGAATTGCAATATCCAATAAATTTGGAAAGGATAAAATTTTGGCATAAACCTGATATCTTGCTGATCAGGCAAAGATACCAATAAGTAACCTTTTCTACTAGTAGATGGACGAATTCCCCACTGGTCATCACCCTGGTCTCAATCGGACCTTATGTTGGACTGCCACTCAGCCACTTATGCATTTGATGGACTCCCACTGAGCCACTTACACTATCATGGACACCCACTGAGCCCATGTTGCTTATGCCGACTCGATAGATGGACTTACTTCCCGAGTGTTGGGTAAGTAATCAATTCATTTACCAAAACTGCAACCTTGTTGCGAATATAAAATACACCACAGAGCCGGATCCCTCAGGTTTTGAGCGAGTATTTAAATCCCCTTTAAAAGGAATATCTTAAATATAAAAATGAGTTTTGGGATCCGCTCTAACTTTTAAAAATCATTTTGAAGACTCGAAAACACTTTAAAGAGTGTTTGGAGTAATGCTGATTTAATGAAGTAAATCAGTTCCAATATATTTAGAAAATATCTGAATATTATTATTTAAATAATATTCCTATAAAGAATAATCTTTATAAAAATAATTGAAGTAGAAGTTTTAAAACTTATACTTGAAATGAGTATTAAATAACCAAAGATATACTTATACGAAAGTACTATCTTTATTTGAATAATCAAAGATAAGTTTGATTATCGACACCTTATTCTTTAATAAAATAAAGAACATATCTCATCAAATAATCGGAGTCATAGATCCTCAAATGAATATTCAAATAATATTCATTAAATAATATAAACTGAGTCATAAGCCCTCGAATGAATATTCAAATATTATTCAATAAATAATATAAAAGAGTCATAAGCCCTCGAATGAATATTCAAATATTATTCAATAAATAATATAAAAGAGTCATAAGCCCTCGAATGAATATTCAAATAATATTCAAATAATAAAATAAAAGGAGTCATAAGTCCTCGAATGAATATTCAAAATAATATTCATTAAATAAAATAAAGTTATCGAATAAACCTTATTCGATTAATAGTTTTGAAAACTATGACCATATATACATATATAAATATATATATATATATACACATATACAAAATCTACTCGTGATCCTCGACTCCCGGTTTTAGAAAATATTTTCACCTTTGGGTCCCTATACTAAGGGTATATGCAAATTACCGTTATTCTCTAGCATAGTTATTATCAACTGAATCAACAGATATATATGGAAAGAATACGAAACAGGCATGCATATATATATACCATAGCAGCATGCTTCAATATATTGCAACATTTGCTAATTAACCAACATGCATCTATCGCAAGATAATGCATATACATATATACATCACAACAACAGTTATAACGGGTAGAAAACTTGCCTGAGCGACTGGGGGTTACGAATGGCTCGGGACAAGTCTGGTAACCTATAAGCAACAAGTAAGTTGGAATTAAACCAAAGTCACTTGTAAATCTATACTCTAACCAACTCAGACTCTAACGCTCATTTTGCGCTTACTGATTCTCTTAAGTCACTCGAGTACCCTCGGCTCCACCATTTTTAACAAATTAACCATTATGGGTTTTAAGGCATTTCCTTCGCGAGTGTCTTACCAACTGCCTATTACACCTTACATAAATGTTTCATACATTAATTAACCCTTTTTGGTCTTTAACCTATGTTTCAAAGTAAGGCGAGGGGAAAAGTTTCGTTCGCGAAACGTTTTTACTTGAAACGGTCGTTTCTCCTAAACCGTGCATCGGAATCGAACGAACTACATATCAAAACGAAGCTCGTAACATGAGCTATCTAAACATGGCAATGATAATAATCTAGCAGGGGGTTCTCGGGTCCTAATGTTATGCACAAAAACAGTCTAAAGAAAATCGGACGTTACGACGGCTATGTTTACGCGATTTCCCAATTTAAAACCATTCAAAACCAACCCAATTCAACCTCAAATCAAACATACAACCAACATCCATCCTTATCACCTCATATCAGCCCCAATCAATTCAATTTTAACATTCATACTTATGCCTAAGCTTGAATTTAACTATACTACAATCTTTTAACCAAAACAACAACATTTACCATTCCATTTCAATACCATTTCAATCCCAAACTCTAAATTAAAAACATTAAGCTACAATATCACCCTACTAATCAAAATCATCTTATAATACATAGGAATCTAGGGTTTGGAGATGATATACCTTCCTTGAAGTGGTGGGAGGAGCTAGGAAGCCTTAAGAAGCTTTGAGAAGTCTTAGGAATGCTTGGATCTTCAAGGAAATCAAGAAAAATTTCAAGTTACAAACTTGAAAACACTATTCATTGTCTTCTTCATTGATTAAATGAAGAAGATTGAGAAGGAATTGATGGCTTAAACTCATGATATAGCCCTAACTATGCATAAGGATGATTAGGGAATTAACTCACCAATTTAGGAAGCTTGGATCTTTGATTTTGAATTTCTCTCCCTTTGCAATAGTAAAAAGCCGAGAGCTATGAAGAACAATGCCTTGGTTTCTTTTTGATTTTTGATGAAAATGATTTTGCTTGGCTTGGTTGATTGGTTTTGTGTTTGTTTTAGTAAATTACCTAGTTGCCCTTGATTTTGTGTGGTTAAAAAGCCACCACATCTCCTTCCTTCCCATGTCATGCCTATGTCATGCTATGATGTCATCCTTCCCTCTTTGTCCTCTTCTCATTGGTTGGGTGACATCACTCTCTCTAATCCCTTTGCTTAACTTCCTAATTGTTTGCCTAATGACCGCTGATCTGCTATACGGTTCACTTAACTTTCGTTTTCGTTTATCATTTGAAGGATCATACCCGGGATCTTATTACGTAGGTTCCCTTAACCTTTCTCAATACATTATATTCCTTTTTATGATCCTCTATTATAATCCTTTAATTTAAATCCTTTTTATCCTGCTACCTTATACTCAATTCTTTCCGTATCTAGTGGATTTCCGGGAAAAACCAAAGTGTTCGGAATTGGATTCTGACGATCTTTACACACACCTATATACCATATAGAGTACTAATAAAATCTCAGAATATCCATATCAGAACCCCTACATAGTGTGGCATGAAAAGTTTTCTCATTCAGCAAAAACACTATTCATAAGGGTTTCAAAAATTTCCAAAAATTTCCAAAAATTGGGGTTATTACAGTCTCCCCTCCTTAAAAGGATTCTGTCCCGGAATCAGATAGAAAATGAATAGGGATACCCTCTTAGCATTGCACTTTCTAACTCTCAAGTAAATTTTTCCACATTGTGGTCCCACCACCAAACTCTGCCTAGTTTGATAATCCTTCCCCTAAGCACTTGTTCCTTTTCACTCTATAACCCTTCCTGGTCACTTCATATAGGTTACGTCGGGTTGCATGTCTATGCCCTCATATGCCCCTATTTATCTGGCATCTGAATTACACATCCTTAACATTGATACGTGGAACACGTTATGAACTTGCTACAGGTTCGGGGGTAGGGCTAGCTCATATGCTAACTTCCCAAACGTCTTAATATATCCAAGGGTCCAACAAATTGTAGACTTAGCTTTCCTTTCTTTCCGAACCTCATCAATCCTTTCCAAGGGATACCTATAACATTACTAGGTCCCCTATTTCATACTCTTGTCCTTTCGTGTCAAATCAACATACTTATCATGTCCATCTTGGGCTACTACCAGCCGTCCTCTGATTAGATCTATCATATCCTTGGTCATTTGGACCACTGCTGGTCCGAGCATCTTGCACTCTACAACTTCATCCTAACATAAGGGAGATCGACATTGTCTTCCCTCAAGGATCTCATAAGGCGATATCTCAATACTGACATATGATCTATTGTCGTAAGAAAACTCAATCCGTATTAAGTGATCATTCCAAATTCTTTAAAGTCTATTGCACAAACTCTCATTATAGCTTTTAGCATTAGAACTTTTGCTTCTCAATACCCATTCTTTTCCAGTTTGTAATCGCTACTACCTTCCGTTCCTAATATTATACGGTTTATACTTTTGCTCGCTAGCGTTCTATAACCTTTTAATAACCACGTCAACCTTAGTATCACGAATGTGTTTCCATTCCGCATACTACCACCACTTTATTACTCCTTTTTCAGTTGTTTCTATTTTCCAAAATTTAATCAATCATATAGAAGTAAAGGAATTTGTTGAGAGATCACTGTGATCATGAACACTTGTTATATCGCATAGTTAGTACAGAAGGTGGCCAGCCTTTAGTACTTGACAAGCAATTAAACAATAGCTGGTATCCTACTCAGCTTCTATCACACAGATAGATAGTCATTCGACAATACCTCCCCTTCTGGAAGGGTTGTTCTTCTCAGTTTACATGAAATGAAAAGAAGAGAAAAGAACGAACTGAAGAGAATTGTATATATGAAAAAAATATATATACTGCCACAAAATATCTGGCTTGGAACCTACCTCTGAACTATAGAGGTTTGTCATAGAAGAACAAAACATATATGTATTTATATCAATATCAAGTATTGTAGCATCGCATTTCACGTGCCTAAATATTTTTGCTATTCCGTCCATCATTCTATAGACCCATGCTCTTCCTCGAGCTTATACACAATTACCTTTAAAACTCCCTCGATATCGAAAATCGAACCTGGGATCTCATTCTAGACATCATCGTTACTAGAATTCTATGCTTGCACCGCAACCTTCCTCGTATAATAATACGGCTCTCTATTGATAAGAAAAAATAAATATTCAATAGGTAGATACTCTACTTAATTAGTCTATCAATGATAACTTATACACTACCACGACCCGATTAATGGTACTCAATCTCAACATCCATTCCAATACAACTCTCACAGTTGTAATCAGCTCATTACTCTCAGAATCATTGCTGCATTACTATGGTCCATCACTGACCTACTGTAGTCATTCATTTTCCATGAAGTCTTATTAGTTAACCATACGGAGTCCATACATCTCGTATCTAATTCTTCTAAGGAGGTAACATAATCACCATTCATGATTCATGAAGAACACTCCTGATCCTGACATACATACATGACATGAAGCAGATAAAATTGCAGAAGAGTTTCAATCAAGGCAACGATAGTAGGTTAATACCATTCTTAATCATATGCCTTCAATAGAAGACTTAACTCAAAGGTTCGCTTAGTCCTTTTTGAAATATGGTCCTGGATTATTCTCAAGATAGTACCTTCTAAGATAGATAGCCCGCTCATGGCGATTACACGAATTAAACCTTTACCAACTACTATTACGGCTGGGTATTGCACAGTCATCAGAAGGAATGTCAATCTTCCAAACCATAATACAACCTTCATAGCTTTAACCATCATCACTGTATTTCTTTGGCACAAGCGCCTATAATTATCCTTTTACCTTTAAAGTGTCGGCCACCTCTTTGGCCTTTCCTGATAGTAAAATTTCCTTACAGTCAATGTCATTTTAACCACCTCCATATAAATTTTCTACCTCATTTCAATCACAGCTTATGTGAAAATGTTTTCCTTAAAATCTGATGAGTAAAAAAAAAAATCACCATTTTTCCATAAGTTATTGCGTCAGTCTTTAGAGGTTAATCACTGTCATGACTGACTCTCAATCATAATTAGAACATCTTTTATCTTAAGTACTAATTGCCCTGAACAATTTCGACCATTACTGGTTCGATCCATACCTTCTCGTGGTTTAACACGTGCCCCACTTGGCATCATTATAATTACGTCATATTTCCTTTATCAACATTTCTATTCTTGAGAATTTTGAATATTACCTTTTTCCTTATAAAACCTCTAAGGTTATCCTTCAATCGTTCCTCCTGTATTCCCTAGATACAGGGCATATCACAATACCATTTACTAATACTAGAACCATTGTCTATATACTTCTGAAAAATTTCTCCACTGATTCTTAAAGGTTATTGTTACCTTAATCCTTTCCCAATTCATACTGTCAAACTCATACTATCCCTATTAAGGGTGAAATGCCAACCTTTATGCATTTCCCTAGGATTCATTTTAAGTTACCGATGTTCTATTCTTAACTCCACCTTTAAAAAGGTACATGCATCCTCCCATGGATAATTCAAGTCATATATCCCTGATAAGGGTGTCTTATTCAATCATTCCCACCTCGATAGTACATGTCTAATTTCACAATAACATCTGTATTCAAAATGGGGTCAATCAATATGGCTTCCAAAAGATAACAACGGTTATCCGCTTGTCTTGCCTAACCTGGTAACGATAACAAGGATGTTCTGGAAGATATTGGTCGTGTTCAACGTGAACTTCTTCTTAATAATTCCTTATTTACTTTTGTTGTTTATCTCAACAGTCACCTCAATGTTGGGATATCTTTCATACCTGGCGTCTCCCTTTCTGGGTATCAAGCCACCGGTCTTACACTTTACATTCTTGAAGGTCACTTCCTTCATCCAATTTTCCTAATTTCTTACTTTCTTGTTTCCTCAGTCTATCCGTGTCTCAATATTTATCCTTCGAATTATCTCAAGGTTTCCTCGAATCCTCCCAACTTACAGGGGATAAAATATATGTATCTCTTATGCCCTCAACCATCAATTTTAACTCATGGTGAATCACCCTCATCCTGACGATTACATACTTTTCTATTTCTATTGCTACGAGTCTTTAGGGTTTCCTCATACCCAACTTCCTTATCATTCCTCAAACTCTATTGCCTTTATATTCCTTTCCACTTCAGTTTTTTTTTTCTCTTATCATTATTTCATGAACCAAGCCAACATAAGCATCGATTTCAAACATCCCGTCATTCTGGATTCGTGTCATCAGAACGAATCTTGACAACTTTTACAACTTAGATTCATAATTCATCATACTCGTCTGCCTTTGTTCTGCCTCTAAAGCTTTTACTCTATCTCTATAACCTTGGGAAGTACTTTCCTGAAAACAATTAACTGAACTTAAATCAGTTTATTATAATCTCTTGCTCCGTGCCTTCCTTGGTCTTTCACCAGCGGGTGGTCTCTCTCTTAGGAGGGTAAGTGATAAAAACAGTCTTTTGTGATTCGTCAATCATTTAGAATCTCAAATGATTCCTATATTTCCTTTAGCCAGGCTCTTGCCTCGACTGGGTCAGCTTGTTCCTTGGAACTCTGAGAGCTTAGCGACTTAGAGGTCCTGAAAGAATTTCACACCACATTGTTTCCTCAAGGTGGTGGTTGGGAATAAAATATAAGTTCTGTTTAGACAGGTCCATGAATTTCCGTATAGGAGTACCGTCTCGGGTCTCCTTATCTCGCTCGACTTTTTCTTTCTTAGTCTAAATATTTCTTCCTACTCCCCATAATTGGGGTCATTTTTTAGTTTAAAATCTTCTTTTTCCACTTTATTATATTCCGGGTTCTTTATATCTTAATTGCGACCTCCCTGATTATCACATTCAAGGTTTGCCCCTAATCTTATTCCTTGTGGGGGCATATTACTTGGAAAATTTTGAGAATCTCCGGATATTTGTCTTACTTACTTTGCTTAAGTCTTCCCCTCGTTTAGTCCTGGCACGATTGCAAATTATGAATTCTCAAGTTCGATAAACTTCATGACACTCTCTTAAGTGTTAATAGAGCAATTAACAATGTGATTTTATCACAAACAAACTGATCTGAACTGAAATTAACGAATATATACATAACCATTTGTTCGAGGGTACAACAACTGAACATATTAAAGAGGATTACATCATTTGGACTTATCGCTCCTATCCCAAAAGTACTACCATAGATAGTCATCTCTTCATTAAAACTAATCATTCATAACTTAGGCTAATCCTCCAAAAGCGGTGCTGCATGAAATTCTTGTCTGATTTCTCTGGCTCTGCACACTACCATGGATCAAGAAATGCGAGCACGCACGACATCCCTAACCTGCTCCATTAAAGCGGTGATGAGGTCTAGGATAGTTGCAAGTAGAGCTGGATCAATCTGACCCTCAAGATGGCCTCTAGCTATAACACGGGTGGTAGCCTCAATCCTTTCCATGCTATGAGCTAATCCTGCCGGAAGTACCCCACCCTCAATCCTCGGTGCAGTAAGTCGATCCAACAGATCACTCCTAACATTACGGGCCTCAGACAGGCCACCCAAAGTCATATGATAATCAGCGATAAGGGAAGCCTGAGTGATAGCATCTAGCAGTCCATGGGGTGCAGGTGGTGCAGACCCAGGAGATCCAAATGGATAACCAAGCACGGTATCAGGTGACAATGGTGCAGGAGATAAATGTGGCATTTCCTCAGTAGGTGCGGGGCTCTGTACCAGGGATGGGACAGGAATTGGTGGAACCTCATGGAGGTCTACAGGAACCTCTGGAAGAGGGTCTGATACTGGTATAATTGGTGTCGTGGAAGGCCCCACTCCTTCTGCCCTCATTAACCTTTGTGCCCTTGGTAACTCTTCATCCTCTAGTGCCACCCTCGCGGCCATTCTTGCTCTGGTAGTCGCCCTGACTATGGTCATCAATTCCTCAGCGGTCCTCTCTTCATTCTCATCAGGATCCTCCATGAGATCCTCCTCAGCCACAATCCTTTCCGGAATAACATCCTCAACCACAACATTCTCAATCTGAACCTCATCCGGTCCCTCATTGGGGTACTCTATCGGATTCACAATTTGATCTCCAACTTGTAATAAAACATCCTCATGCTGTTGCTCCTGAACCTCAGGGTTCGGTGCCCCGCGGCCCTATACGAGAACGAACTATGTTACTATCATGATACTTATAAGGGTTCCCGTAAGGGTTTTAACTGTCAGTACTATGTTAGGTAGCCCGACTATGAACTTGGCAAGAGTTCTTATTATCTTAGTGAACTTATTATCTTAACGTCACATCATCTCTGAGGTTTATAACGCTTAGCTCTGATACCACTTCTTTAACACCCCCAAATCCGGGGTCAGGGATCCGGGTTGTCACGAGATCCATTTCCCTTAATAACACCCAATCTTAATACACAATCAACTACTCTGTACTGTGACCCCACAATAAACACACACACCACAAGTTATAGTCCCAGAGATGAATATCCACAAATAATCACAAGTCGTTTTATTCCACAATTATATGTCAATACACCTTAAAAGGTTTTCTGGATAAATTTACATTTCTTTGCCATTATTACAATTCATAATATACATAAGTCTGGTACATTATTAGTTGAAAACTTAGCCTATTGGTAATTTTTACCTCAGCTACAGCGGCCTCAACGCTTCCAGAAAGCTGCGGAACGTTTCCTATCCGCTTGCGAATTGGGAGCTTGGTCCTGTTCATCTTATCTATCTGATGTTGTGTGATGAAAGAAGAAAGCAAGGGTGAGCAGCAAGCCCACCAAAATAATATGTATAATGATTAACAATATATGAGCCTACTCATAATACTCATGAAAGTCTTGGTCAAAAGAAATGAACCAAGTTGATATCTTAATGTGATGAAGTCGCAAAATATTCAGTATATATATATACATATATACTTTTCAAAATATTGGAGGTCCTCTTCCATGCATAATATACACAAAGTCCCAGTGTATAACTGTATAAAAATATCGTTGCAAGGTGATCTCATATATCTAACCTTGTCTCAACGTTTTTCTGAAAATCTTTGTCATTCATAAGACAATTATTAATTAGATATAAGTTTAAAAGATGAAGTTACAAGATACCCCAATATACTTATATCTTTCCCAAATACTACTTGAACTACCACAGTTCAAGTTATAATCAGTTTCAAAAGTTCATCACATAGATGAGACTACAAGACAAGATTTGAATAGATTCAATCTTTGAATATCATTATAAATAATGAAGATACGAGATACTTCATTAAGTCCCGACATATATATACACCTATATATATATACATTTCCTGAAAACCTCTGTCATGTAAAGTATGAACAGAATTGCAATATCCAATAAATTTGGAAAGGAAAGAATTTTGGCATAAACCTGATATCTTGCTGATCAGGCAAAGATACCAATAAGTAACCTTTTCTGCTAGTAGATGGACGAATTCCCCACTGGTCATCACCCTGGTCTCAATCGGACCTTATGCTGGACTGCCACTCAGCCACTTATGCATTTGATGGACTCCCACTGAGCCACTTACACTATCATGGACGCCCACTGAGCCCATGTTGCTTATGCCGACTCGATAGATGGACTTACTTCCCGAGTGTTGGGTAAGTAATCAATTCATTTACCAAAACTGCAACCTTGTTGCGAATATAAAATACACCACAGAGCCGGATCCCTCAGGTTTTGAGCGAGTATTTAAATCCCCTTTAAAAGGAAGATCTTAAATATAAAAATGAGTTTTGGGATCCGCTCTAACTTTTAAAAATCATTTTGAAGACTCGAAAACACTTTAAAGAGTGTTTGGAGTAATGCTGATTTAATGAAGTAAATCAGTTCCAATATATTTAGAAAATATCTGAATATTATTATTTAAATAATATTCCTATAAAGAATAATCTTTATAAAAATAATTGAAGTAGAAGTTTTAAAACTTATACTTGAAATGAGTATTAAATAACCAAAGATATACTTATACGAAAGCACTATCTTTATTTGAATAATCAAAGATAAGTTTGATTATCGACACCTTATTCTTTAATAAAATAAAGAACATATCTCAGCAAATAAACGGAGTCATAGATCCTCAAATGAATATTCAAATAATATTCATTAAATAATATAAACTGAGTCATAAGCCCTCGAATGAATATTCAAATATTATTCAATAAATAATATAAAAGAGTCATAAGCCCTCGAATGAATATTCAAATATTATTCAATAAATAATATAAAAGAGTCATAAGCCCTCGAATGAATATTCAAGTAATATTCAAATAATAAAATAAAAGGAGTCATAAGTCCTCGAATGAATATTCAAAATAATATTCATTAAATAAAATAAAGTTATCGAATAAACCTTATTCGATTAATAGTTTTGAAAACTATGACCATATATACATATATAAATATATATATATATATACATATATACAAAATCTACTCGGGATCCTCGACTCCCGGTTTTAGAAAATGTTTTCACCTTTGGGTCCCTATACTAAGGGTATATGCAAATTACCGCTATTCTCTAGCATAGGTATTATCAACTGAATCAATAGATATATATGGAAAGAATACGAAACAGGCATGCATATATATATACCATAGCAGCATGCTTCAATATATTGCAACATTTGCTAATTAACCAACATGCATCTATCGCAAGATAATGCATATACATATATACATCACAACAACAATTTTAACGGGTAGAAAACTTGCCTGAGCGACTGGGGGTTACGAATGGCTCGGGACGAGTCTGGTAACCTATAAGCAACAAGTAAGTTGGAATTAAACCAAAGTCACTTGTAAATCTATACTCTAACCAACTCAGACTCTAACGCTCGTTTTGCGCTTACTGATTCTCTTAAGTCACTCGAGTACCCTCGGCTCCACCATTTTTAATAAATTAACCATTATGAGTTTTAAGGCGTTTCCTTCGCGAGTGTCTTACCAACTGCCTATTACACCTTACATAAATGTTTCATACATTAATTAACCCTTTTTGGTCTTTAACCTATGTTTCAAAGTAAGGCGAGGGGAAAAGTTTGGTTCGCGAAACGCCGTTACTTGAAACGGTCGTTTCTCCTAAACCGTGCATCGGAATCGAACGAACTACATATCAAAACGAAGCTCGTAACATGAGATATCTAAACATGGCAATGATAATAATCTAGCAGGGGGTTCTCGGGTCCTAATGTTATGCACAAAAACAGTCTAAAAAAAATTGGACGTTACGACGACTATGTTTACGCGATTTCCCAATTTAAAACCATTCAAAACCAACCCAATTCAACCTCAAATCAAACATACAACCAACATCCATCCTTATCACCTCATATCAGCCCCAACCAATTCAATTTTAACATTCATACTTATGCCTAAGCTTGAATTTAACTATACTACAATCTTTTAACCAAAACAACAACATTTACCATTCCATTTCAATACCATTTCAATCCCAAACTCTAAATTACAAACATTAAGCTACAATATCACCCTACTAATCAAAATCATCTTATAATACATAGGAATCTAGGGTTTGGAGATGATATACCTTCCTTGAAGTGGTGGGAGGAGCACGGAAGCCTTAAGAAGCTTTGAGAAGTCTTAGGAATGCTTGGATCTTCAAGGAAATCAAGAAAAATTTCAAGTTAAAAACTTGAAAACACTATTCATTGTCTTCTTCATTGATTAAATGAAGAAGATTGAGAAGGAATTGATGGCTTAAACTCATGATATAGCCCTAACTATGCATAAGGATGATTAGGGAATTAACTCACCAATTTAGGAAGCTTGGATCTTTGATTTTGAATTTCTCTCCCTTTGCAATAGTAAAAAGTCGAGAGCTATGAAGAACAATGCCTTGGTTTCTTTTTGATTTTTGATGAAAATGATTTTGCTTGGCTTGGTTGATTGGTTTTGTGTTTGTTTTAGTAAATTACCTAGTTGCCCTTGATTTTGTGTGGTTAAAAAGCCACCACATCTCCTTCCTTCCCATGTCATGCCAATGTCATGCTGTGATGTCATCCTTCCCTCTTTGTCCTCTTCTCATTGGTTGGGTGACATCACTCTCTCTAATCCCTTTGCTTAACTTCCTAATTGTTTGCCTAATGACCGCCGATCTGCTATACGGTTCGCTTAACTTTCGTTTTCGTTTATCATTTGAAGGATCATACCCGGGATCTTATTACTTAAGTTCCCTTAACCTTTCTCAATACATTATATTCCTTTTTATGATCCTCTATTATAATCCTTTAATTTAAATCCTTTTTATCCTGCTACCTTATACTCAATTCTTTCCGTATCTAGTGGATTTCCGGGAAAAACCAAAGTGTTCGGAATTGGATTCTGACGATCTTTACACACACCTATATACCATATAGAGTACTAATAAAATCTCAGAATATCCATATCAGAACCCCTACATAGTGTGGCATGAAAAGTTTTCTCATTCAGCAAAAACACTAATCATAAGGGTTTAAAAAATTTCCAAAAATTGGGGTTATTACAGTTAATGTTATTTAGTATAATCTCTTAGTTTCATAAAAACCCAATTTGTTATTTGTCTTAGCATTGAGCGATAACCATATATTGTTGCATAGGTGTATAAATTGAACTTAACCTAAACCAGTCTCTGTGGGAACGAATCTGATTTATATCTTATACTACTTGCGAACGCGTATACTTGCGTGAATATTAGTGCGTGTTTTCGCCCTAACAAGTTTTTGGCACCGCTGCCGGGGACTCGGTGTTAATTTTTAGTTTATGTGCTTGTCATCAGTGGTCGTTAAAGTTTACTGACTCGTATTCTTTTACTTTCACGATTTATTTGTTTGTGTTTCAGGTACTCATTACAATGGGAGATCTAGCAGCACGAACGAGAGCCTTGATGGATTTTTCTCAACCCAAGATCAATGACATTCAATCTAGCATTGTCCGGCCAGCAATCACAGCTAATACCTTTGAGATCAAGCCTGACATAATTCAATGGGTGCAGAATTCAATCCAGTTTGGGAGTTCTCCAACTGAAGATCCCAATATGCACATTAGGGATTTCATTGAGATTTACGACACCTTCAAGTTTAACGGTGTTTCTGAAGATGCTGTGAAGCTGAGACTGTTCCCATTCTCTCTGAGGGACAAGGCTAAGAGCTGGTTACACTCTCTACCAACTGGTTCGATTACTACTTGGGAAGATCTTGCTCAAAATTTTCTTACTGAATTCTTCCCTATGGCGAAGATAGCTGCAATCAGGAATGCTCTTACTCAATTTGCACAGCAATCAGAAGAATCTTTATATGAAGCTTGGGAGCGCTACAAGGAGATGCTTAGGAAGTGTCCTCATCATGGAATGCCTGATTGGATGATCATCAATTGTTTTTATAATGGGTTGGGAGCACAGTCCAGACCCATGCTCGATGCAGCAACATGTGGAGCATTATGGGTAAAGAGCTATAAGGAAGCTTATGATCTAATTGAATTTATGGCTGCTAATGAATATCAGTATCCAACCAAGAGATGTCCACATGGAAAGGTAGCAGGAGTTCTTGAAGTGGATACAGCTACGGCTATCACTACTCAGCTGAAGGCGTTATCTATGAAGATCGATTCTCTGGATAACTATGGTGTTAAATAGATAATTAGTGTTTGTGAGCTGTGTGCAGGTCCGCATATGATAGAGCAATGTGCTATATCCAGTGACTCAGCTCAGTTTGTGAGCAACTTTCAGAGATCGCAGCAGCCAGTTCCTGCCACTTATTATCCTGACAACTAGAATCATCCTAACTTCAGCTGGAGCAACAATCAGAATGCGATGCAACAGCCGTTCCTGTAGTTTGGAAATAAGCTATTTAACCCTCCTGGTTTTTAACAACAAATTGCACCAAAACAACAACTCCAAATTCAACATCAAAATCATGATACAGGTCTATCTTCTAATGAAAAATCTGAATTGGAGGAGTTGAGGCTTATGTGCAAAAACCAGGCTATTTCTATCAAGACTCTGGAGAACCAAATAGGGCAAATTGCTAATGCCTTATTGAATCGCCCACCAGGAACGCTTCTTAGTGATACAGAAACAAATCCAGGTAAGAGGGAAGTTGAAGAACAGGTGAACGCCATCACCTTGAGGTCTGAAAAGGTCGCAAGCCCCAATATTCAGCAAGACGAAGAGCCTGAAAAATCTCAAGTTTCAGAAAATGCAGTTGTGGCTGAAGAAGAAGTGCAGAAGGAAGCATAGGTGGAACCAAGGAAGACTACTGTGGAACACACTCCTCCCGAGGGTAATACAGGGGAGAAACAGATCTATCCTCCACCTCCTTTTCCAAAGAGGCTGTAGAAGAAAAAGCTGGATAAGTAGTTTGAGAAGTTTTTGGAGGTGTTCAAGAAACTTCATATTAACATACCTTTCGCTGAAGCTCTTGAACAGATGCCTAGCTATGCGAGGTTTATGAAAGGTATTCTCTCTCGGAAAGTAAAGCTCGATGACTTAGAGACCGTTGCTCTAACGGTAGAATGCAGTGTTGTGCTGTAACAGAAGTTGCCTCCGAAGCTTAAAGATCCTGGAAGCTTCACTATTCCTTGCACCATCGGAAACTTGTCGTTCGACAAGTGTTTATGTGATTTAGGAGCTAGCATCAATCTGATGCCCTTATCTATCTTCAAGAAGCTTGGTCTGCCTGATCCCAAACCAACATACATGTCATTGCAACTAGCTGACCGTTCCATCGCTTATCAACAAGGTATAGTGGAGGATGTCTTGGTCAAGGTGGATAAACTTTTCTTCCCTGCTGACTTTGTAATTCTTGATTTCGAGGAAGATAAAAAGATTCCCATTATCTTGGGAAGACCATTCTTGGCTACAGGTCGAACTATGATCGATGTGCAAAAAGGAGAGCTTTCGATGAAGGTTTACGATCAAAAGGTCACTTTTAATGTGTTCAAGGAAATAAAGTTACCCACAGCTAAAGAGGAGTGTTTTAAAGTAGAGCAACTGCAGGTTTTGAATGCACCTCCGTGGAAGAGGAAGTTGGATATGCCATTCGATTCTCTTGGGTTAGCAGAGCTGAAAATTTCTCAGGAGCGTTTTGACCCATTTATTCAAGAAGCTCCCACATTTGAGCTCAACCCTCTGCCAGATCACTTGAGTTATGCATTCTTAGGTGCACCCCCTGACAAGGAGTTGGGATATATTTTTGATGATATAGAGGATAGCCGAACGAATCCTCTCGTGCCTTTAGAGGGTTCTTTTCATGTGCCACATACAGTTGATAGGACTGGTGTTAGGGATGCGCAGTATAGAAGATTGACTAGGCGTATGGAGGCTATGCATGTCATCCACCGATATTTTGCTGCAGATTTGACACACGCTTTCGGTACTGTTGTTCGAAACACTGGTGGCGAGGTTGATTGACCACCTGATCCTCCACCCGATGAGGGTGACTCTCGTGCTAATTAGGTATGCCTGAAATCCTTATTATTACCTTCAATGAGGACATTGAAAATTTTAAGTTTGGGGGTGATAATGTAAGGATTAGTAGTGTGTGTGTCCATTTAGATTCATATAGATTCATATTGCATGTTTAGTTTAGTTCATTCATATTTTTGCATGATTATTCATTTAGGACATATATGTTTATTTTTATATGATTTCATATAGTTGTATTTGCATGCATATTTAGCATGATCCCTTAAGATGAACTATGATATTTGATAAGTTGATGTTGATTTGAGTGTGGTGATGACGAATAGAGGGATGTTTAAGTCTTAATGAATTGATTTGCATGCCAGAAACAAATATTTTCACAAAGTCTTATAGGGTTGCTTCTGATCTAGATCATGATCATACTTGTTTGTTGTTGAGATTTAATCACTTGGTTATATTTAGAATTTGTGATATTCTCGTAATGACGTAAAAATACTGATTTTTTTTTATCTGGAGAAAAACTTGGATTTCATTGCTAGTTGTTGTAAGGCTAGGCGTCAAATGGCTAGTAGCCGACTCATATTTTTATGAGTAGTCTAGGGTTGAATGAGATGGAGCGAAACACATACATTCAGAAATTATTGAGAAAAAGAAAAAAAATGAAAAAATTGAAAAAAATGAAAGAAAAAAAGTATGTGTTTATGCATTATTGATCAAGAGTGAGCTCTTTAATACTCGAGTTATTAAGTTCTAGGGGACTTTGTGCCTAGTGACCTAAGGCTTTTATAGTCTGAGATCCGCTAACCTAACGCTCGCTACATGGGTATTATTGTATAAGTCTTTTGGGACCTCATTCATTGCACGGTCAAATAAGCATCTTTGCTATGTGTTCAATAATAGTGTGAATCCTTGTATAACTCTAGCAGAAAGGAGGTGTTGTAAGTTATAATGCGTTTATTGTCTATTTTGTTTATAAATTTTTTATTATTTCGATGATAGCTAAATTATGGTTATTGATCTAGTATCGAAAGCATATCTGTTAAGCATTCCACACACGCACGTTTCTGGTTTATGAGTTGGTTTGTGGGATTTATTCGAGCTCTTTTTAAAGTCATTGCATTCTTAGAGGCATTGGCTTATTCATTTGATTATATTTATTTTGAGGAGATCAATTGCATTATCATTTAGTTGCATTCACGTAGTTGCATTCATGCATTAGGTTTGTTTTGTAGTTTTGAGTCTGTTTATGCTTGAGGAAAAGCATCGATTCAAGTTTGGGGGTGTGATAAGTGGATTTTATATCCACTTGGAATACTTTATTACAAGCTTAAATTGGTGTTTTGGACTCAAGTTGTTGGTATTTTGATGTGTTTTTGTGTTATTACATTTCAGGTATCACTTATATGAAGAAAAGAGCTTTTAAAGGAAATGTGATAAAAAGTGATCATAATTGGAAGCCAATTCCATTTTCAAGTTTTAGATAATCTCGTTAGCTTCATGTGGGTAGTTGAATCGCCTAATTCTGACGAGTAGAACTCAAGTTATGGCCAAAACAAGATTCATCAGAATTTTTTCTAGAAACTGTCTGAGCGCCCGCTCAGGAGAACTGAGCGGCCGCCCAGAGAGCTGAACGCCCGCTCAGGAGAGCTGAGCGGCCGCTCAGGGCGTGGCTGGTCGCTGATTTCGCTGAAAAAGCCTTTTTTGAGTGGAATTTGACGATTTTAAGGGTCCAGGTCCACTAGGGGTGTATATATACTTAAAAAAAGGGTTTTCTTCATCCGGGAAGATTGGGATACCAAGGAGAAGACCTAGAAGCATAGAACAACTCCGAAAAAGAAGATCTTGTTTTGAACTTGTGATTCTTTGAATTAGTTGTAACTTTGGATGCTCATTTTCGTTCTTGTTGAACCTAGATCTCGTTTATTCGTACTTTAAATATTATTCAGTTTATTAAGACCTTGTTCTATACCATGCTTTCATTGGAACCAATGTTGATAATGAGTTCGATTATGGGCTAATCGTTGTCATGGGGTTCTAGCGGATTTACTTATGGATTTCAATAATTAATTTGTTTCGATATCTTGGTGTGTGATGATTGATGGATATCCTAGTATTGGTTGTGCTTATTCGTCTTATGTGCGTAGCTAACATATAAGATAGCGTGTTAATCTCTATTGCAGCGACAGTGAATATAGAGGTTTAGAACTTGCCATGCTAGCATAGGTTCATGAATGTGTATGCATGATTCGTAGGTAACTCTAACCATTTTTCTTGCCCTATGTAATCAAGATAGATAACATGTGCTTAAACCGTTATGTTGTCAAATTCTATAGACATATAGGGTCTTAATATAATTGGTGCCTATTCAGCTTCTATCTCTTTTGTGGATGTCTGGTAGAATGGTACTCGTGCAACGAAAGTTGGCGTTTATCAGTTTCATGTTATCTGATTAGTGTCATCACCATCACATGCTAAGGTTAAGAACGAAAAGGCTATTGAATGAAGTAGTAATGAAGTTAGAATCCCACATTTGTCATATATAGTAATTTAACCTCAATTCTCTTAGTTAATGTTATTTGGTATAATCTCTTAGTTTAATAAAAACCCAATTTGTTATTTGTCTTAGCATTGAGCGATAATTATACATTGTTGCATAGGTGCATAAATTGAACTTAACCTAAACCAGTCTCTGTGGGAATGAATCTGATTTATATCTTATACTACTTGCGAACGCGTATACTTGCGTGAATTTTAGTGCGTGTTTTCGCCCTAACAACAAGCATTTCCACTGAGGATTGGATCTCATTGAGTTGATTTTGATGAGAAGCTTGATTCTTCAAAATGTCATCAATTTGAGCCTGTTGCTTCTCCTGAGTTTTCTCAATGTACTCAATTCTGTAAAAGGTAGGTTTGAAAAACCTTTTCTTGTCCAGCTTGACAAGCATATCTTGCTGATTTAAGGATTCTTGAATCTTGTCTACCTTGGCCTGAGTTACAGATTGTTGACCTTGATGGTGCCTTGTACTTAGTGCAGTATACCTGAGCTGTGTCTTGAAATCATCATTGACTAACATCTCATCAGCTTTGGTCAAGTGATCAGCAAGTATGGTTGAAGAAGGAACAAAATCAACTTTCTTCCATTCCTTAGTCCACTCCCGTCCTCTAGGAGTCTCACTCCAAGGTACTGGTGCATCTTCTCTAACAAACTTCTTGATTAATTCAGCTTTGTTTGGAGCTAGTTGAGGTGCATGTCCTGATGGACTAGCTGCATCAGCATCAGCATTAGAAGCAGCTTCACCAGTAAGTTTAACATTAGCAGCATCAGAACTTATAGAATCAGCATCATCAGCATCCTCTGATAAAAGAATAGTATGAGAGGTTATTGAGGCTTCAACATCATCTTCTAAGTGCTGATCTCCAACTAACTTCTGATCAACAACTAACCCTTGATGCCCACCTAAAATCTAATTTTCATCATCCAGATTCAGAATTGGTGTAGTAGGAATATCTTCATTAAAATCAGCATCTAGAATTGGTGTTGTTGGTGGAGTGATTTGATTTGGTGGAGCTTCTAAGTTCAAAACCTCAGGCACAATCAAGTTATGAATATCAATCTCAGCACTTGTACCTGGGTTATCAGTATGTACTTGTTCAATTATAGGTGACACAGGAGGAGTAGACACTCTGTCTTGAGCAGTTTCTGGTTGTGTTGAAGGAAGTAATTCAATAACAATTGGTTCTGTTGGGATCAGAGATTCCTGACCCCCTTCCTTAGCTGCTTCCTCATCTTCTGATTCTGACTCAACTGTGTCCCTGTGATCTCTTTGCTTTTTCATTTTCTTCAAAGGTGGAGACACTGTAGGAGCTTTATCATCAAGATTTAGCTTTCTAAGCCTTTTGAGAGGCCTAGAACTCCCGGTTACAGTGTCTTTCTGAGAAGAGATCTTCTCAGCTTCTACTACAACAGGTGCAGACATGGGAACTTGTTCCTCATTGTCTGACTCATCTCTCAGAACAAGTTTCCTTTTCTTCTGTTGAGTCTGAGGTACTGTCTTAGTCTTCTTGGGTTTGGAAGATGAAGGCTTCACAGGATGTGCTGAAGGTTGAGATTGAGATGACTGTGATGGTTTGAAATATGTCCTGATTGAGGGTTGAGTAGGTTGAGGTTGAGAAGTATGAGGTGTTTGTATAGATGTGGTATTTTCTGATGGTTGTTGTTGTGGCTGGGATGTGGGTTGAACATCAGGGTAAACAGATGTGTAGGTTTGAGGATCAGCATTTACTAGTATCTGTTTCACTAACCGAGGTATTTGTAAGGGTCTAACCACTTGTTTCTTAATGTCAACATTTAAAAAATCATTAAAAGCCCTTTTTGCAAGCTTAAAGGGTGGAATTAAATCAGTGGTAGGTTGGGGTTCATCAGCACAACAAAAAGTATATATAAGCTGACAGAATCTAGCAAAGTATACTACATTCCTATCCTCTGTCATCCTATCCCCTATGAAACCTAGCACAACACTTGTAAAATCAAAGTGAGTTTGATGAATAAGAGCATACCCGATTTGCTGACTCATGATTGGAATAACATCAAAGTTGGAGCATTTATTGGAGAATGCCTTAGTGATGCAATCAAAGAAAAAGCTCCATTCTTTCCTGATATTTGCTCTTTTCAGTTGTCCAAGCTTTACCAAACTGTTCTCATAACCCAAAATGGCCATAAGCTGCTGTAGAACAGGGTCCTCCACTGTTGAGAATGTATAGCCTTTTGGTAAGTGGAGAGCTTTGCTAACTGCCCCAGGGGTAACGACATGTTCAACATCATTTACTTCAAATACGATGCTTGAAGTACCAGTAGCACCACCATCATCAAAAATCCCAGTTCGCCAAAATATCAGTACTTGTTGGCTTGAAATGGTTTGAGGTTGGGTCAAAGCATACCCAATCTCACTATTTGCTAAGAAATTTTGCACAAAGTGCAAATCTAATGGAGCTTCAGCCTCGTTCAAGATTGCAGCATAGTTATTTGGTACAAACTTGGCTCCATCAACAATTAAATCCTTGGGCGCCATCAGAAATAAGTGAGAAACTTGTTTCCCTGAAAGGTGTTTGGTGAAAAGTCTGTATAGTGAACCATCAGAAAATGTGAGAGAATAAGAAAAGAGAGAGAGTGAAATAGAATAAAAATATGAATAAAAGATTTGAAAATCTTTTATCTCTTTTACTTAGACAAACCACGTTACAGCAGTTAATGAGGAGTGGAACAGACCTTTACACCTGTCAAACATGCAACAATTAAGGCAAAAGTTAATGGGAACGGTAAATAAGCAATTATGACTTTGCACGTTCAGTTTTAAAAAAAAACTGTTCCCACTAAACAAATGATTATTACTGCTTTATCTCACATAAACCAATATTCTGAAAAAAAATGTGACCGTTGAGGTAATGACCAAAAATAAACCAAGTAAATAAATACTGCCACGTCAGCATCAGAACTTGATTATTATCAGAATTTAAAAGTCATCAGAATATGGCTTCTTAACTTGAAACGTGAATGTTTATTCATGTTTATTCTTCACACAAATACTGATATCAGAACTTAATCATCAGAACTTCCATCAGAACTTGTCCTCAGAATTTATGCAACTAACACTTAAACAGTTCATCCAAAATAATATTTATCACCACAGTAATTTTCATCATTCATATGGAGTGTATGTGTGTGCATTAAGCTAAATATCAGACAAAGAGTAAAGTCTAATTCACTTCAGTACATCTTAGAAATAAGGCATAACTAAGAACTTTGCTTAAAATCTGTCATTATTCTGAAGTCTACTATAGAATGAGTTCATGCATGAGTCCACCTCAACTGTTTTGTGCTCATTTTATGCATCTTTTGAAACTCCTTTTTATAGTGGCTTCTCAGTGTAAGTGAGTCACAACTGCTTATCAGAATTTATGCTATTATCAGAGTATTTCTCCAGTAATCAGAGAATGTGAAAAGTCACCAAGAAAACTTTATTTTGCTTTTCTAATGCATATCACTTAATACAAGCAATGCACTTGGGTCTTCCCTTCCATATTTTTTACTCTAGATCTCAAAGGAGTACCTGATTTTTATTTCTTTTCTTTTCTATTGATAAGTGAGGCTTATCAGCACTTAGTACATCCATCAGATTTATTAACATCAGAACTTAACTGATAAGAAACACTATTCTAGTTTTTGACTTAGTAATAAGATACACAAAGTAAACTTCAACTAAGCTCAATATCAGAATTTGCTTATGTTAAGAGATTTCCATATAAACAATTACTTCACACATGGGATCTTTAGTATATTAAAGATTACTAGTTCAGCATCCAGCACAATTATCCTCATTGGATTGAATAGTCACAGAAACATTCATATCACTATCAGAGTTTAAAAATTCACAGCAGACAACAACCAGCATTAAAGCAAATTTTCAATTTAGGCACAGAATTCATAAAGATAGTAATATCTGTAAATACCGATCATAAAGTCTGATGTATCAGAACATAAGCTAAGCAGATTTAGAAGAAGAACCTGAAACTATTTCAAGTTCATTTACCAATCTTGAAAAGGTTGCTTCACATAGTGGTTTTGTGAAGATATCTGCTAGTTGTTGATCTGTTGGAACAAAATGCAATTCCACAGTACCTTCATCCACATGTTCCCTGATGAAGTGGTACCTAATGCTGATGTACTTTGTCTTTGAGTGTTAAACTGGATTACCTGTCATAGCAATAACACTTTGATTATCACAGTAAATAGGGATTTTAGAATATGTTAACCCATAATCCAGTAATTGATTCTTCATCCAAAGAATCTGTGCACAACAGCTTCCTGCAGCAATGTACTCTGCTTCTGCAGTTGATGTGGAAATTGACTTATGTTTCTTGCTAAACCAAGAAACTAATCTGCCTCCAAGAAATTGGCAGCTTCCACTTGTGCTTTTCCTGTTAATTTTGCATCCTGCAAAATCTGCATCTGAGTAACCTATTAGCTTAAAGTCTGATTCTCTAGGATACCACAATCCCATATCAGCTGTACCCTTAAGGTATTTGAAAATTCTTTTCATAGCTGTTAAGTGAGTTTCTCTTGGATCTGCTTGAAATCTTGCACAAAGACAGGTAGCATACATGATATCAGGTCTACTTGCAGTTAGATAGAGTAGTGAGCCTATCATACCTCTGTAATCAGTAATATCTACTGATATACCAGTATCCTTATCGAATTTTGTTGCAGTGGCCATATGAGTGGATGCACTTGAACAATCTTGCATTCCAAATTTCTTCAACAAATTTCTGGTGTACTTAGATTGACAAATAAAAGTTCCTTCTTCATTCTGTTTGACTTGAAGGCCCAGAAAATAGCTAAGTTCTCCTATCATACTCATTTGATATTTTGACTGCATTAGCTTGGCAAACTTTTTACAAAGTTTGTCATTTGTAGAACCAAAAATGATATCATCAACATATATCTGCACCACAAGTAAGTCATTTCCATTGTTGAGATAAAACAGTGTTTTATCAATGGTCCCTCTGTTAAATCTACTTTCCAGAAGTGTTAGATATATTTGTTAATGTCATGGCTAAAATAATTTATGTTTAGATTTCAGATCTTACTTAACAGGACAAATCAGTACTTAACCGTTGATCAGTATTTATACTGGAAGTCAGGACTTAAGGATATCAGTACTTATATTATCAGGAGATAATCATCAGAAGTTAGATATCAGAACTTAAGTGCTGAAGGACGATGAGATAAGGACAGTAGCTGATTAATGGAAAGAAGATCAAGATAAACATAAGAAGAGATATGCATGAAGAAGGAGTTCCGTGAAGAATGGAATACTTGGAAGAAAAGATATCTGATTGATGTATTTTAGGAAGCAGAATTATATTCTATATCAATTAGTGATTATCTTGTAACTATGTAGTATATAAACACAGACATAGGGTTTACACAAAAAGTGTTATCATATTCGAGAAGATTATTCATTGTAACCCTAGCAGCTCTCGTGATATTTGTTCATCACTGAGAGGTAACAGTTATATACTATAACAGAGTTTATTGTTTCAATAAAGTTTGTTTTCTGTTACTTAAGATATTAAAGTTCGATTCGATTGTATTATACACTGTATTCACCCCCTCTACAGTGTGTGTGACCTAACAAGTGGTATCAGAGCCTATCTGTTAACACACATACAGTTAAAGATCCAAACACAATCATGTCTGACACAGAAACTCCAACTAAGCCTACCAAAACTGAGGAACCACCAAAGACACAAATTCAGAGTCGGTATGAGACCATCAGAGTTCCCATACTGAGACCATCTGAATATCCCATATGGAAGGTGAGAATGACCATGTTCCTGGAAGCAACAGATCCAGAATACCTTGATAGAATCAAGGAAGGGCCTCACAAACCAACCAAGCTTGCTGTTGCAGTTGCAGGTGAAGCAGCAAAGACTGTACCAAAGGAAAAGAGTGATTATACTGCTGAAGATATAACATCAATTGCTAAGGATGCTAAGGTACGACACTTACTGCATAGTGCCATTGATAATGTAATATCAAACAGGGTAATCAACTGCAAGACTGCTAAGGAGATATGGGATGCTCTGGAAACAAGGTGTCAGGGAACTGACACAATTAAGAAGAACAGGAAGACAATACTCACTCAAGGGTATGAACACTTTGACTCAAAGGCTAATGAGTCATTGAATGATTTATATGATAGATTTGTCAAACTTTTGAATGATTTGTCATTGGTTGATAAAGAGTATGATCTTGAAGATTCAAACCTTAAATTCCTGTTAGCTCTTCCTGAATGCTGGGATTTGAAGGCAACGACAATAAGAGACAACTACAATCTTGATGAAACAACTCTTGATGAGATCTATGGAATGCTCAAGACTAATGAACTTGAGATGGAACAAAGAAGCAAGAGGAAAGGAGGAAAGTCAAGAACAGTTGCTCTTAAGGCTGAAGAAGAATCCCCCAAAACAGCTTCCTCAAGGAAAGACAAGGGTAAAGCTCTTTTCATAAAGTCTGATACTAAGTCATCAAGTTCTGAAAGTGATGATGACTCAGATTCTGAAAGCTTGCCTGAGACTGATGCTGATGAGGAGATGATGAAACAATGTGCTCTTATGGTGAAAGGAATCACAAAGATTGCATACAGGAAGTTCAGGAAGGGAAAGAAGTTTTCCAAGAAAGGCATAAGTTCTGATAAGAAGAATTTCAGAAGATCTGAAGGTAGAGGAGGAAAGTCTGACAGAGGAGATTATACCAATGTTAAATGCTATAACTGTGGTGAGAAAGGCCACATATTTCCTGATTGCAAGAAGGTAAAGGGTGACAAAGGCAAGGCTCTTCTCACAAAGCAGAAAAGCTGGACAGACACCTCAGACTCTGAAAGTGAGGAGAACTATGCATTGATGGCAAATGCTGATAAAGAAAGTGCTGAGAGCAGTTATGAAGCTGCTGAAATAAAGGTACCTCAGACTACTTATGCTTTTCATATTGATGATATTAATGAGTTGAGAAGATATCTTAAAACCATGTTTGTTAGTTATAGAGATCAAACTTTAACATGTGAAAGATTAACTTCTGAAAATCTTGCTTTTAAGAAAAGAAATGATTTCTTAGAAAAAGAGTTAGTCATGTTCCATCAAACTCAGAAGGATAGAGATGATGTTTTTTATGTTAGGGATGAAGTGCTAAAAATGAATGAATCTCTAAAAACTGAGTTAGAAAAGGAAAGAGAGATTATCAGGACTTGGACTAACTCTGGCAAAACAACTCAAAATCTGCTAAGTAGTGGAAACTGGAAAGAGGGCTTAGGATATGGAGAGGATAAGAATGATAAAGGAACTGAAGAAATTAAGTCTGTTGCTAAGCAAAAGCCAAAGTTAAAACCTGTTAAGTTTGTAACTGTAAAGTCTGAAAATAAGAAATCAGAAGTTAAAGAGGAATTAACTTCTAACAAACTAAAACAGGAAAAGACAGCTGAAGTAAACATAGGCTTAATGACAAAGAAGCAGCTTAAGCATAAGCTGAAAGATGTTAAGAATGCAAACAAGGTAAAATCACCTAGGAAAAATAGGAATGGAAAGGAAGGTGTGAATAAAAGCAATGATTATAAACCTGTTCCTGATGCTCCTAGGAAAACATGTCATAACTGTGGAAGTTCTAATCATCTGGCTTCTTTTTGCAGGAAGAATAAGAATATTAACTCCTTACCTTCAAAATCAGGAGTTAAGAGTCAGTCTGTTAGATACAAACCACAAAATCCTTGTTTTCATTGTGGTAGTTTATGGCATTCCATTTATAGTTGTAAGGAATATCATAGTTTGTACTATGATTATTATCAAATAAAACCTTCTTTGAAGAAAGTTTCCATTGTTCCTTCTAGTGTAAATTCTGATTCAAAGTCTGATAATGTAAGTTCTGACAAGAAAAATGTTAACATAAACTCTGATGCTAAATCCGCTGCAAATGTTAACAAACTTAATAAGACCAAAGGATCCAAGCAAGTCTGGGTCCTTAAAACTAACAATTAGTGGTCTTTGTGATTGCAGGGCAATAGAAAAAATATTCTAGTTCTGGACAGTGGATGTTCAGGACATATGACTGAAAATAAGACCCTGCTATCAGACTTTGTGGAGAAAGCTGGCCCAAGTGTTTCCTATGGAGATGGCAACATTGGGATATGACAATATCAATCTTGGGAATGTCATAATTAAATATGTAGCTCTGGTCTCAGGACTTAAACACAATCTGCTGAGTATAAGTCAAATTTGTGACAGAGGTTATCATGTTGATTTCTTTGAAGAACACTGTGAAATTGTGAGTAAATCTAAAGGCAAAGTTGTTCTGAAAGGATACAGGCGTGGTAACATTTATGAAGCTAAGCTTTCAACAAGTACTGATGGTTCTGCAATTTGTCTGATGAGTAGAGCATCAATTGAAGAAAGCTGGAATTGGCACAAGAAACTCTCTCATTTAAATTTCAACAATATAAATGAACTGGTCAAGAAAGATCTTGTGAGAGGATTGCCAAAGTCAGTATTTGCTCCTGATGGTCTTTGTGATTCATGTCAGAAGGCCAAACAAAGAAAATCTTCCTTCAAGAGCAAGGCTGAATCATCAATTCTTGAGCCTTATCATCTACTACATGTTGATCTATTTGGTCCAGTAAATGTCATGTCTATTGTAAAGAAAAAATATGCGTTGGTCATAGTGGATGAGTTCACCAGATACACATGGGTGTATTTCTTGCACACAAAAAGTGAAACTGCATCTATCTTGATTGATCATGTCAAACGTCTGGATAAATTGGTTAAAGATTCTATGAAAATCTTAAGGAGTGATAATGGCACTGAGTTCAAGAATTTGATAATGGAAGAGTTCTGCAAAAACCATGGAATAAAGCAGGAATTTTCTGCTCCTGGAACTCCACAGCAAAATGGAGTTGTTGAAAGGAAGAATAGAACTCTCATTGAAGCTGCACGAACTATGCTTGAAGAAGCAAAGCTTCCAACTTATTTCTGGGCTGAAGCTGTGCAGACTGCTTGTTTTACTCAAAATGCAACACTTATTAACAAGCATGGAAAAACACCATATGAGATGGTGAAGAAAAAGAAGCCAAATCTGAAGTACTTTCATGTATTTGGATGCAAGTGTTTTGTTCTCAAGACTCGTCCTGAACAGCTATCCAAGTTTGATCTAAAAGCTGATGAAGGAATCTTTGTTGGATATCCACTTTCCACAAAAGCCTTCAGAGTCTATAATTTGAGAACAAAAGTGGTCATAGAATCTATCAATGTCTCTTTTGATGACAAGAAGATTACTGGTCTTGCAGATTTCATTGATCATGATCAGCTGAGATTTGAAAATGAAGACTCAAATTCAGATACTGAAAATCCTGACAGTCTAAGTCCTGATACTGTAAACTCTAATGGATTAAACTCTGATGTTATTGAAACTGTGGTGACTACGTCAAAGGAAGATGCACCAATGCAGGGGGGGCATACTCAAGATCCTACCACATCTCAAGAAACATCAGAACATACATCTGGCTCTTCAAGTTCTGATTCGTCAAGTTCTGATAAGCCAAGTTCTGATAGTGCTGAAAATCTAAATTCTGAAGAATCCAACTCAGAGAGCATAGTTTCAGGGGGAGCATTAGAAAATGAAAATGAAGACAACATGGATCATGGGGGAGCATCCAGTTCTAGAGAAAACCTTCCATCTGCAAGGAAGTGGACAAAGTCACATACACCTGATTTGATAATTGGAAATCCTGATGCAGGTGTCAGAACTAGAACAGGTACTTCAAATGAATGTCTTTACAATTCTTTTCTCTCTCAGACTGAGCCAGAGAAAGTGGAAGAAGCTCTTCAAGATGCTGATTGGGTGCAAGCAATGCAGGAAGAGTTAAATGAATTTAAAAGAAACAAAGTCTGGACCCTAGTGCCAAGACCAAAGAATAGATCTGTTGTTGGTACAAAGTGGGTATTCAGAAACAAAACTGACAGTGATGGCATAATTACAAGGAATAAGGCAAGGCTGGTTGCAAAAGGATATTCTCAACAGGAGGGAATTGACTATGATGAAACATTTGCACCAGTTGCTAGGTTAGAAGCCATAAGGATATTTTTGGCTTATGCTGCTCGCAAAAAGTTTACTTTCCTTCAAATGGATGTGAAAAGTGCTTTTCTCAATGGAGAATTGGAGGAGGAAGTATATGTTGAACAACCTCCAGGCTTTGTAGATTCCAAACATCCAGATTATGTCTACAGGCTTGATAAAGCACTTTATGGACTTAAGCAAGCTCCTAGAGCATGGTATGAGACTTTAGCTCAGTTTCTTCTGGAAAGTGGATTCAACAGAGGAACAATAGACAAAACACTGTTCTACCTCAACCATGGAAAGGACTTACTTCTCATCCAGATTTATGTTGATGATATCATTTTTGGGTCTACAAATGACAGACTTTGCAAGAAGTTTGCCAAACTGATGCAGTCAAGATATTAGATGAGTATGATGGGGGAACTTAGCTATTTTCTGGGCCTTCAAGTCAAGCAGAATGAAGAAGGCACTTTTATTTGTCAAACTAAGTACACCAGAAACTTGCTAAAGAAATTCGGAATGCAAGATTGTTCAAGTGCATCCACTCCCATGGCCACTGCAACAAAACTGGATAAGGATACTGGTAAATCAGTAGATATTACTGATTACAGAGGTATGATTGGCTCTCTACTCTATCTAACTGCTAGTAGACCTGATATCATGTATGCCACCTGTCTTTGTGCAAGATTTCAAGCAGATCCAAGAGAACCTCACTTAACAGTTGTGAAAAGAATTTTTAAGTATCTTAAAGGAATAGCTGATCTGGGATTGTGGTATCCTAGAAAATCAGATTTTAAACTAATAGGTTACTCAGATGCAGATTTTGCAGGTTGCAAAATTGACAGAAAAAGCACAAGTGGAAGCTGCCAATTTCTTGGAGGCAGATTGGTTTCTTGGTTCAGCAAGAAACAAAAGTCAATTTCCACATCAACTGCAGAAATAGAGTATATTGCTGCAGGAAGCTGTTGTGCACAAATTCTTTGGATGAAGAATCAGTTACTGGATTATGGGTTAACATATTTCAAAATCCCTATTTACTGTGATAATCAAAGTGCTATTGCTATGACAGGTAATCCAGTTCAACACTCTATGACAAAGCACATCAGCATCAGGTACCACTTCATAAGGGAACATGTGGATGAAGGTACAGTGGAATTGCACTTTGTTGCAACAGATCAACAACTAGCAGATATCTTCACAAAACCACTGTGTGAAGCCACTTTTACAAGATTGGTAAATGAACTTGGAATGGTTTCAGGTTCTTTTTCTAAATCTGTCTAGTTTTGTTCTGTTTCATTAGACTTTATGATCAGTATTTACAGAATGTAATCTCTTTGTGTATTCTGTGATTAATTGAAATATGTGTTCAAGTACTGATTGTTGTCTGATATATGTTTCTAAACTCTGATAAGTGATATGTCTGTTTAAGTAACTATTCAATCCTATGAGGATAACTGTGCTAGATACTGACTTAGTAGTCTTCAATAAACAAATGATCCCATGTAAGAAGTAATTATTTATGTGGAAATCTTATGACACAAGCAAATTCTGATAATTGAGCTTAGTTGAGTTTACTTTTTTTATCTTATTACTAAGTCACAAATTAAAATAATGCTACTCATCTGTTAAGTTCTGATACTAGTAAATCTGCTGAATGTACTAAGTGCTGATAAACCTCAATTATCAAAAGAAAAAGCAAAAAGATCAAAGAATAAAATCAGGTACTCCTTTGAGATCTAGAGTAAACATTTGGAAGGGACGACCCAAGTGCATTGCTGTTATTAAGTAAATATGCATTAGAAAAGCAAAATATTTTCTTGGTGACTTTTCACACTCTATGATTACTGGAGAAATACTCTGATAATAGCATAAATTCTGATAAGCAGTCGTGACTCACTTACACTGAGAATCCACTGTAAAATAGAATTTAAAAAGATGCATAAAATTAGCACAAAACAGTTGAGGTGGACTCAAGCATGAACTCATTCATCAGTAGGTTTCAGGATAATGACAGCTCTTTAGCAAAATTTTAGTTATGCCTTATTTCTAAGATGTACTGAAGTGAATCAGACTTTACTCCTTGTCTGAAATTTAGCTTAATGCACACACTAATCACTCCATCTGAATGATGAAAATTACTGTGGTGGTCTATGTTATTTTAGATAAACAGTCATTGTGTCATTTTGCACTAACTCTGAGGACAAGTTCTGGTTGCATATTCTGACGATTAAGTTCTGAAGAGTATAACTCAGAACTTGTATGTGGATTTACTCAGATAGGCATTCCTTTTTCGAGTTAAGAAATTATGTTCTGATGACTGTTAAGTTCTGATATAAGTCTAAGTTCTGATATTATAGTCTAATTCTTTACTTGACTTATCTGTGGATAAAATTTGATAACAGTCTCGGTTCAAACTAGAATATGTTGAAGTGGAAGATTAATAGTCACTATGGTTAGGGTTAATGGTATTCGTACTTGAACAGTCCACTTTTACTTGTTTCTTGTGCGCATTCAACCATGTTTTCTCCTTCCAATGAATGTTATTCTTTTTCCAAGTCTGGGGAGACGAGGTAGAATTAATTCTACCTGTCAGCATTAAATACTTTTACGTCTCCTGGCATTCTCTTGCCTATATAAGCAGCCACTTCACATCAGCCTTCCCATCAAATTCTTTCTCACAAACTTACCTTCATACTTTTTCTTTCAAAAATACAATGGTCAGATACAACATGTTTTTGAACTACCAAAACTTCAATATGGAGCTAAGCTGTGCCGACTGGCAGCAGGAATGGCACGTCACGGCCATTCCTGAGGAGATATGGGACTCTGTCCCACAGGAGGTACTGACCCACCTTCTGTTCTTCTATATGGATTACCATCGCCATCTGGAGAGATTGGAGGAGGAAAGGCTGGAAGCTCTCCGCCAGCAAGAGTGAATCATCCGACTCGCCATTCTGTTTGTCGAGAGTAGGAAGAAGAAATGATTTCATCTCATCTTCTTCCTATTTTTCTTCATCATCATCCTTGCCCTGCTTCTTGAGCTAGGACTAAGGCTGTTGATGTTAGGTTTAGTGGCTTAGGGAAATCTTGTATAAGTACTGATGTAATTTCAATTTCATGAATGTATTCTCTTGATATATTAATGAAATTTGTTTTTTTTCAAGATTTTATCTCTAAGTTATTTTGTAATGCATTGATAAATCCTGATAATTATTCATATTCTGAAGACCATATAAATTCTGTTTTAATTTAAGTTCTGATTTTCCTTTATCAGTACTTACTCATATAATTTATCTTGGTCACTTTAACTTGATTTCTTTTCAGAATATTAATGTTACAGTGAAAATTAATTAAATCAGTGGGAACGGTTTCAATTTTGAATTAAAACTGTTTCACCTTGATTAATGTAATATCTGGGTAAGTGGAACGGTTTTTCCTTGAAAACAGGCAAGTGGGCAAGTAATGATTACTGTTTTCTCGCGCCCAGTAACTATCCGTTATTACTGCATGTCTGACAGGTGTCCAACGGTAACATTTTTTTTCAGAGTATAAGTACGATAGAGAGAGGATTTCTTTAATCTTTTATTTCTTTCATACTTTTTCTCTCTACTTGCTTTAACTCTCTTTCTCTCTTCTTCTCACGTTGGTTTTTCATACAGACATTTTATCAAACACCTAACAGGCACTTTTAAATCTCAATTTTTCACATGGCACCTAAGGATTTAATCATTGATGGAGCTAAGTTTGTTCCAAACAACTATGCTACAATTCTTGATCATGCTGAAGCTCCATCTGAATTGCATTTTATGCAAGATCTTCTTGCACACAGTGAGATTGGGTATGCATTAACTCAGCCTTCAGTCTTTTCGAGCTAACAAGTTCTGACGTTTTGGCGGACTGGGCACTTTGATGATGGTGGTAGACATGGCACTCCTAGTATTGTTTTTGAAGTGGGTGATTCTTCTTATGCAGTTACTTCTGGTACAATACGCAAGGCTCTACATCTCCCAGAAGGTTGCACCTTTTCAATTCCAGAAGAATCAGTTCTTTAGGAGTTAATGGCAAATTTGGGGTATGAAAAGAGTTTGGCAAAACTTGGGCAGTTGAAACGGGCTCATATCAGATGAGAATGGAGCTTCTTCTTCGACTACATCACTAAAGCTTTTGGGAACAAATGTTCGAATTTTGATGCTATCCCAATTCTGAGTCAGCACATCGGGTATGCTATTATACATCAAACTCATTTTGATTTTGCAACTGGTATAATTGGTTTTATTGGGGATAGGATGACAGAGGATAGGAATGTTGTTTATTTTGCTAGATTCTGTCAACTTATTTATACTTTTTGTACTGATGAACCTCAATTAGTCAGTTCCTCAACCTCACCTTTTAAAGTTGCAAAACGCTACTTTAATGACCTGGTAAATGCTGACACTAAGAAATCAGTGGTTAGACCATTACAGATTCCTCAGTCTGTAAAACATATCCTAGTAAATGCTGATCCTGATACTTATAGATCTGTTTACTCTGATGTCCAACCAACAACAAACACTCAAAAACCATCATCCTCAGCACCTACCACTCATTATACTCAACCTACCCTCAGGAAATATCTTAAATCCTATCTCTCCACTTCACAGACTGATCAACCCTCATCCTCAGCACCTACTGTGAAGCCTTCATCCTCCAAGCCAAAGAGGACAAAGACTGTTCCTCAAACACCTCAAAAGAGAAGGAGGATTGCCTTGAGAGATGAATCTGATACTGAGGACCAGGTTCCTTCTTCAGAACCTGTTGTAGGTGAAGCTGAGAAAGAGACTTCTCAGAAGGATTCTGGAATTGGGGGATCTAGGCTTCTCAAAAGTCTTAGAAGAATGACAGTTCCTGAAACTCCCAAGGAATCAAAATCAACAACGAGATACAAGAAACAGAGGGCAAAAAAGCCAGTTTCAGATGATGAAGAGGAAGCAGCTAAGGAAGGGGATCAGGAATCTCTGATCTCACAAGACAAGGAATTTGCTCCAGTCACTTCTACTCCATCAACTCCATCTAAGGAAGCTGTTTCTGAAAAGGCTAACACACCATCTGTGTCTCCTGTTGATCCAGGCACAAGTGCTGATATTGATGTTCAAATCTTGGTTGTGCCTGAAGTAATTCTCTTAGAAGCTCCAACAACAACTAATCCTTCAACAACACCGGTTCCTGATGCTGTTCAAACTCCAGAGTTATCTACAACACCTTCTCTGCATCAAGATGCTGATGATCAGACTTTAGGTGAGCATCAGGATATGGCTGTTGATCAGAACTTAGAACCGGATCAGCAATTAGAGGATGCTGAAGCCTCCATTGCTACTCACACTGTTATTTTATCAGAGGATACTGATTCTGTAAGTTCTGATGCTGCAAATGCTGGAGATACTGGTGATGCTGCTCCAACTGCGGATGCTGATGTAGCAGGTCCTTCAGGACATGTTCCTCAACAAACTATTCTTAAGTCTGAACTTATTAAGAAGTTTGTTACCAGAGAAGCACCAGTACCTTGGAGTGAAACTCCTGCAGGACATGAGTGGACTAAGGAATGGAATTCAGTTTCATGTGTTCCAACTGAAAAGCATCTTGCCGAGCACTTGACTAAAGCTGATGAAATGTTAAATTCTGATGATTTCAAAACCCAGCTTAGAGTCACTGCATTGAGTACTAAACATCTACAAGGTCTTCACTCAACTACTCATGCAGAGCTACACAAGATTCAGGAAGAATTTATCAAACAGGAATAAGTTTGGAAAATTGATAAGAAAAAGTTCTTCCAACCTACCTTTGACATGATTGCTTATATTGAGAAGACTCAAGATCATCAACAAGCTCAGATTGATGATATTCTGAAAAATCAAGCTTCTCAGCAATCACAACTGCCTGAAATCCAATCCTTAGTGGAATTGCTTATCTCTCTTCTACTACCTGCTGATGCCAAAAAGGGGGAGAAAGTAATTAAGTCCAAATGCAAGACTGACAAGACACTGACAGGGAAGGATGATGAAAAAGATGATCAAGGAAACCCTGGAATAGGTAGAGGTCAGAGTCAAGGTAGAAGATTCACATCAAGAAAAGCTGAAATCACAAGTCACAGGATAAGTTCTGATACTGGGAAAAGAATAAGTTCTGCTGCTGGTAAAAGGATAAGTTCTGATGAACTTTTAGATCTTGATGAGGAAATGTCAAGACAATTATTTCTTCAGGAAAATCCAGGAATGGACTTGGAAAGTTTAATGGAAGAAAAAGCCAGGCTTAAATCAGAGAAAGTCACATCTAAATCTGAAGCTTCTGGTAAAAAGCCACTTCCAAAACTCAAAGGCATTGTGATCAAAAAAAGGACACATACTGAAGCAACATTGGCTAGATCACAACCACAGATAGATCCAAGATCCAAGGGTAAAGAAAAGGTTGGTGAACCTATCAAGGTTTATGTGCCTCCTGAGGATGAAGAAATTACTGATGAAAAGGATAATCTTGCTCTGACTTCAAGAAAAGTTCTTAAAACAACCTCTGACATGGCTCAAGTTGTTCAGAGTCAAGAAATTGTAAGTTCTGATATTCAGAAGAAGCAAGTAACCTCTGACATAGCTCAAGTTAACTTGATATCAGAAGATAGACCAAAGACACTCTTACCAAGATTCACTAAAGCAAAACAGACTCAATCTTTGAAGACTACTGCAAGTGGTTTTGAAGCAAGAGTAGTTACTGGAAAGGAAGCAAGAGATAAAACTGGATTGGGAAGTGCTGATGAAAGAAGAATACATAACACTACCAATGATCCAACTTCCTTGAGTGAACCAGGTATTGGAGCAACTCCTGAGAGATTGAATCAACTGGAATCTGTACAGATGGTTTACCGTACCTACTTGAAAGAATACATCTTGTTGTATTTCATGACAGATGGTAGGGTTTATCATATAAGACAAAATGCCATTCCATTGAAGTATTTTGAAGAATTGGAGCATGTACTATTCTTACTTCAAGTGGATGACAGAATAACAGGAACTGCTGCAAACTATTTGAAAGAACAGATTCAGAGACAGAAAAGGCTTTATTCTGTTAAGTCTGACAGCACATACGTTCCAAAGTACAGAGATCACAATGGTGATATAGTTGAAATGAAGCCCAACACTGCTAAGATTATAACTACCTTTCTGGGGTACAGGGGTGTTGAATTCAATCTTGAGTCTGATAAAGCTTATTTGATCAGACTGGATCAGGATATAAGAAAAGCAAAGATCAATGATCTCAGAGCTGCAATCTTTCAAATTGGTGAAGGTACTGCAGAGCTTAAAGATGCCAAAAGGAGAATGATTGATGAACTCAGATATGCTGAGAGATGTTTGTTGAAGAATTATCTCAGAACAACTCCTGACATCAGAGAGATCAGATGATGAAGCCAAGTCGAAGATCTACAACTGCTTAAATTCTGATATTTGTACAGACTGAAGTTGTTATCAGAAGTTGAACATTGGTAAAGCTTTAAGGACTGTAAGTTGTAGTTATCTAGTCTAATTCTCATGCATTTGTACTTAATGTTTTTGACATCATCAAATATCTGTTAAACTTGTATATTATGCTAATTTACAAGTTGGGGGAGATTGTTAGATATATTTGATAATGTCATGGCTAATATAATTTATGTTTAGATTTCAGATCTTACTTAACAGGACAAATCAGTACTTAACCGTTGATCAGTACTTATACTTGAAGTCAGGACTTAAGGATATCAGTACTTATATTATCAGGAGATAATCATCAGAAGTTAGATATCAGAACATAAGTGCTGAAGGACGATCAGATAAGGACAGTAGCTGATTAAAGGAAAGAAGATCAAGATAAACATAAGAAGAGATATGCATGAAGAAGGAGTTCCGTGAAGAATGGAATACTTGGAAGAAAAGATATCTGATTGATGTATTTTAGGAAGCAGAATTATATTCCATATCAATTAGCGATTATCTTGTAACTGTGTAGTATATAAACACAGACATAGGGTTTACACAAAAAGTGTTATCATATTCGAGAAGATTATTCATTGTAACCCTAACAGCTATCGTTATATTTGTTCATCACTGAGAGGTAACAGTTCCATACTGTAACAGAGTTTATTGTTTCAATAAAGTTTGTTTTCTGTTACTTAAGATATTAAAGTTCGATTTGATTGTATTATACACTGTATTCACCCCCTCTACAGTGTGTGTGACCTAACAAGAAGAAACTGACCTAATGTCTCATACCATGCTCTTGGAGCTTGCTTAAGGCCATAAAGTGCTTTGTCAAGTCTGTAGACATGATTAGGAAATTTTGAATCTACAAAACCTGGAGGTTGTTCAATATACTTCTTCTTCCAATTCTCCATTAAGAAAAACACTTTTACATCCATTTGAAAGACTGTAAACCTTTTGTGAGCAGCATAAGCCAAAAATATCCTTATGGCTTCCAATCTAGCAAGTGGTGCAAATGTTTCATCATAATCAATTCCCTCCTGTTGAGAATATCCTTTTGCAACCAGCCTTGCTTTATTCCTTGTAATTATGCCATCACTATTAGTTTTATTTCTGAACACCCACTTCGTACCAACTACAGATATGTTCTTTGGTCTTGGCACTAGGGTCCAGACTTTATTTCTTTCAAGCTTGCACCTAATCAGCATCTTGAAGAGCTTCTTCCATTGTCTTTGGTTCAGTCTGAGAAAGAAAAGAGTGATAGAGATATTCATTTGATGTAGCTGTTCTAGTTCTGACACCTGCATCAGGATTTCCAATAATTAAGTAAGGTGTATGTGCTTTAATCCACTTCCTTGCAGATGGAAGGTTTTCTCTAGAACTGGATACTCCCCCATAATCCATGCTGTCTTTATCAACCTTTTTTGATGCTCCCCCTGAAATTATGCTCTCTATATTAGATCCTTCAAAATTGGAGTTCCCTGAATTATCAGAACTTGTCCCATCAGAACTTGATGAATCAGAACTTGATGAGCCAGTTGTAGGTTCTGATGCTTCTTGAGATATGGTTGTATCTTCAGTATGCTCCCCCTGCACAGGTGCATCTTCCTTTGGCATAGTCACCACAGTTTCAATAACATCAGAGTTTAATCCATCAGAGTTTGCAGTATCAGGATTTAGACTCTCAGGATTTACAGTATCAGAATTTAAAAATTCATTCTCAAATCTCAGCTGATCATGATCATTGAAATCTTCAAGTCCTGTAATCTTCTTATCATCAAAAGAGACATTGATAGATTCCATGACAACCCTTGTTCTTAAATTGTAGACTCTGGAGGCTTTTGTGGAAAGTGAAAATCCAACAAAAATTCCTTCATCAGCTTTTAGATCAAATCTGGATAGTTGTTCAGGATGAGTCTTAAGAACAAAACGCTTACATCCAAATACATGAAAATACTTCAGATTTGGCTTCTTTTTCTTCACCATCTCATATGGTGTCTTTCCATGCTTGTTAATGAGTGCTGCATTTTGAGTAAAATAAGCAGTCTGCACAGCTTCAACTTAAAAATAGGTTGGTAACTTTGCCTCATCAAGCATATTTCGTGCAGCTTTAATGAGAGTTCTATTCTTTCTTTCAACCACTCCATTTTTCTGTGGAGTTCCAGGAGCAGAGAATTCCTATTTGACTCCTTGGTCTTTGCAGAATTCTTCCATAATCAAATTCTTGAACTCAATGACATTATCACTTCTTATGATTTTCACAGAGTCTTTGACCACTTTATACAGTTGTTTGACATGATCAATCAAGATAGATGCAGTTTCACTTTTTGTGTGCAAGAAATACACCCATGTGTATCTGGTGAACTCATTTACTATCACCATAGCATATTTCTTCTTTGCAATAGACATGACATTCACTGGACCAAATAGATCAACAAGTAGTGGGTGATAAGGCTCAAGAATTAAAGATTCAGTCTTGCTCTTGAATGAAGATTTTCTTTGTTTTGCCTTTTGGTAAGAATCACAAAGGTCATCAGGAGTAAATACTGATTTTGGCAAACCTCTGACAAGATCTTTCTTGACTAGTTCATTTATATTGTTGAAATTTAAATGAGAGAGTTTCTTGTGCCAATTCCAGCTTTCTTCAATTGATGCTCTACTTAACAGACAGATTGGAGAACCATCAGTACTTGTTGAAATCTTGGTTTCATAAATGTTACCATGCCTGTATCCTTTCAGAACAACTTTGTCTGTAGATTTGCTTACAACTTCACAGTGTTCTTCAAAGAAATCCACATGATAACCTCTGTCACAGATTTGACTAACACTCAGTAAATTATGTTTAAGTCCTGAGACTAGAGCTACTTTTTCAATGATGACATTCCCCAGATTGATATTTCCATATCCCAAAGTTTTTCCCATGTTGCCATCTCCATAAGAAACACTTGGGCCAGCTTTCTCCACAAAGTCTGATAGCAGGGCTTTATTTCCAGTCATATGACCTGAACATCCACTGTCCAGAACTAGGATGTTTTTCTTGTTGCCCTGCAATCACAAAGACCACTAATTGTAATAACCCCAAAATTTTGAAGTTTTTGTAACCCTTATGAATAGTGTTTTTGCTGATATTGCTGAATAAGAAAACTTTTCATGCCACACTATGTAGGGGTTCTTTTATTGTTATTCTGAGATCGTATTAGTACTCTATATGATAAATAAGTGTATGTAAAGATCGTTAGAATCCAAATTCGAACACTTTGATTTTTCCCGAAAATACACCTGATACCGAAAGAATTGAGTATAAGGTAACAGGATAAAAAGGATTTAAATTCAAGGATTATAAGAGAGGATCATAAAAGGAATATAATGTATTGAGAAAGGTTAAGGAAACCCAAGTAATAAGATCCCGGGTATGATCCCTCAAACGATAAACAAAAACGAAAGTTAAGGAAACCGTATAATAGATCAGCGGTCATTAGCCAAGTAATTAGAAGCTAATCAAAGAGGTTAGTGAGGATGATGTCATCAAACCAATAAGAAGAGGACAAGTGTGGGAGGATGACATAACAAGGTGACATAAGCATGACAAAGAAAAGTGTGTTGTTGGTTGATTAAGAACCACACAAAAGTTACCATGGTAAAAAGTAATTAAAACAAATCAAAAGCAACCAACCAAGCCAAAAACAATTCATTTCACCAAAACACAAAGTTGACTTCTCTTTTCTTCATCAAAGCTCTCGGCCTCTCTTTGTTTTCAAGAAGAAAAAAACCAAAATCTAAGATCCAAGCCTTGTTAATTAGCGAGGTAATTATTTAATACTCCTTATGCATAGATATAGTTATCCTATAAGTTTGAGCTTCTAATTCATTCACAATCTCTTCCTAAAAATCATGGAAGAAGAGGGTGAATAGTGTTTTTCAAGAACTTAAATTTTTGTTCTTGAGTTTTTGTTTAGATTAAGCTTGGATAAGGACTTTTAAGGGTGATTCCAAGCTAATTACTTGATTCTCCACTCTCCAAGGAAGGTATAACCCCTCCAAACCCTAACTTTACTTGAGTATTAGGTTTAGTTTTGTTGTTATGGTTCATGAGAAGCATGATTCTTGTAGACTTAGAGATTGGTTGGTTTTATTATGTTTTGGAGTTGTAAATCTTGATGATTAGTTAATAAACTTAAGTAAACTCTTAGTTCATGATTGAGAAATAAGTATGAATTGGTAATATTGAGTTGTTGGGGCTGTTGTAGTATGGTATGGACGTATTTTGGTTGTCTGAATGAATTGTGGTTGATTGGTGGTTGGTTTGGAGTAGAATAAAATTGGTAATCGCGTAAACATAGCCGTCGTAATGTCCGATTTACTTTAGACTGTTTTTGCTCTTAACATTAGGACCCGAGAACTTCCTGTTAGATTTTGACCATTTCCATGATTAGATATTTCATGTTACGAGCTTCGTTTTGATATATTGTTCGTTTCAATCCGATGTACGGTTTAGGAGAAACGACTATTTTAAGTAACGGCGTTTCGCGAACAAACCATTACCCCTGGCCTTACTTTGAAACATAGGTTAAAGACCTTAAAGACTAAATTGGAGTATGAATCATTTATGTAAAGTGTATTAGGAAGTTGGTAAGGCACTCGCGAAAGAATCGCCTTAAAACCCTTAATGGTTTAATTTATTAAAAATGGTGGAGCCGAGGGTACTTGAGCGACTTAAGGGAATCATTGAGCGCAAAGCGAGTGTTAGCGTCTAATTGGTTAAAGTATAGATTCATAAGCGACTTTAATTTAATTCCAACTTATATGTTGTTTATAGGTTACCAGACTCATCCCAAGCCATTTATCACCCCTAGTCGCTCAGGCAAGTTTTCTATCCGTTATACTGTTGTTGTGATGTATACATATGTATATGCATTATCTTGTGATAAATGCATGATGGTTAATTAGCAAATTCTTGCGATATATTGGAGCATGTGATATGGTATATATGCATGCCTGTTTTGTAATCTTGATATATATCTGTTGATTCAGTTGCATAATACCTATGCTAGAGATAAGCAGTAATTGTGTATACCCTTAGTATAGGGGACCCCAAGGTGAACATTTTCTAAAAACCGGGAGTCGATGTTCCCGAGTATATTATATATATATATTTACATATATATATTGATATAGTTTTCAAAACTATTAATCGAATAAGGTTTATTCGATAACTTTATTTTATTTAATGAATATTAGTTGAGTATTCATTCGAGGACTTATGACTCGGTTTATTTTATTTAATGAATAATATTTGAATATTCATTCGAGGACTTATGACTCGCTTTATTTTATTTAATGAATATTATTTTGAATATTAATTTGAGGACTTATGACTCCGCTTATTTATTAAATAACATTCTTTATTTTATTAAAGAATAATGTTTCGATAATCAAACTTATTTTCGATTATTCAAATAAAGATCATACTTTCGTATAAGTATATCTTTGGTTATTAATATATTAATTTCAAGTATGAGTTTTAAAACTTTTACTTCAATTATTTTTAAAGATTATTCTTTATGGGAATATTATTTAAATAATAATATTCAGATATTTTCTAATATATCGGGACTGATTTATTTCATTAAATCAGCATTTCTCCAAACATTCTTAAAAATATTTTCGAGTCTTCAAAATGATTTTAAAAGTTAAAGCGGATCCCAAAACTCATTTTTTATATATTTAAGATCTTCCTTTCAAAGGGGATTTAAATACTTGCTCAACACCTGAGGGATCCGGCTCTGTGGTGTATTTTATATTCGCAACGTGGTTGCTGTTTTGAGAAAACAATTTGATTACTTGCCCAATGTTCGGGAAGTAAGTCCATCTAATTGAGTCGGCATAAGCGATAGGCCGGGGTACGGTCTATGAAGGTGTAAGAGGCTGGGTGACAGTCCATCCACGCGTAAGTTCCCGGGTAACGGTCTAGCGCGAGGTCCGAATGCGGCCAGGGTGATGACGGGCGAGGAATTCATCCATCTACTTTAGAAAAGGTTACTTATTGGTATCTTTGCCTGATCAGCAAGATATCGGGTTTATGCCATAATTCTTTTCCTTTCCAAAAATTCATTGGATGTTACAAACTCTGTTCATACTTTACATGACAGAGGTTTTCAGGAAATGTATAAGAGATATATATGTGGATATATATATCAGGACTTAATGAAGTATCTCATAACTTCATTTCATTCAATAATATTTCAAAGAATTAATCTATTCAAATCTTATCTTGTAGTCTCATCTATGTGATGAACTGTCGAAAACTCAGTATACTTTGAACAATGGTAGTTCAAGTAGTTTTATAAATGATATAAGTATAGTGAATCATTTGGTGACTTCATCCATTGTTTTTGTTTATATCCAGTAAGTAATTATCTTACACTTGATAAAGGATTTTAGTAAGTTATCCATTTAGATACTTGCATTATTGTTTACACTATATATTATCTTGCGAGCTGTAATGCCCACTCTTGCTTTATTTCTTCATCACACAACAACAGTTAGGAAAGATGGCCAGACTCAAGCAGACCTAGCGCAAGAGCGTGGGAAGCGCCCCGCGCCTTCCCGTTGAGATCATAGCTGCTATAGCTGCAGAGGTAGATCTATCTGTAGATCAGACCTTCTACTTTTGGGAATCAATTATGTATAATTATAACTTGTGGCAGATAATGGCAATTAATTGTAAACTTATCAAGTAATCATTTTGGGTTGTAATAACTTTTAAATTGTGGATTCAAAGACTTGTACTTATTTCAATTTCATCTCTGAGACTATAACGGGTTGTGGTGTGTGTTAGTGTGGGGTCACAGCATGAGGTTATTTATTATTAATTCAGTTAAGTGATATTATGGAAAGAAAGACCGTGATCACCCGGATCCCTGACCCCAGATCTGGGGGTGTTACAGAAATGGTATCAGAGCTAAGCGTTATAAACCTCAGAGATGATGCGACGATATAATAATAAACTCACAAAGATAATAAGAACTCTTGCCAAGTTCATGGTCGGACTATTTAAAGTAGTGCTGACAGTTAAAACCCTTACGAGAACCCTTATAAGTATCATGATAGTAACTTATCTCGTTTAATGTGTAGGCACATGAGATAGAGGACCCTGAGATGTTCGAGCGTGAGCATGATGAGGCACTGCTAGATGCCGAGGATCAGGAGGAGCCTGAGATGGAGGAGGATGAGGAGGACCCCTCAGAGGAGTCAGAGACAGAGGTTATTGCTATTTCAGATGAGGAGGACCCGGATGAGGTCCCAGTAGCTGAGGAGCATGTCGGAGCTATAGTGGAGTACACTGGTACCCCTTTATCCACACTCACGGTAGTCAGAGCTCCCACCCCTCCACCACTATCTTGGAGCCCCTATGATGACAGCTCAGAGACCCATACTCCCGAGCCTAGGCAGACTGATGAGGCACCCCCAGCAGCTCCGGATTCACCACCTCTCGACCCTGCCCATAGGCAGTCTTTGTTAGCCCACGGCTATGTTCAGGATGTACTGAGGACCCGAGTGGCTGTTGCTGAGGCCTGGCTGGATGAGGTCAGGAGGGAGTTGGATGCGGAGAGGGCGGGTAGGCGTGCCCGAGCTGATGAGACTAGGGCTACTATACCCCGATCCTTGAGGAGGGAGCTGACGGGGATAGAGCTCACGTCCCGAGCGAGACTCCGATCGCTCCAGGGGGACAGGCATGGTAGGATCTCCAGGCGGCAGGCCGACTATATCTTCCGTCGTGCAATGGAAAGGGTATGGGAGCTGACCCGCTCCGGTGTGTGATTCAGGACCGACGATGGGATAGTCTAGTTGTCTAGTTAGTCGAGGCCTTAGTAAGAGCCAATTTTTCGGGATAGTTGACTTGTATATAGCATCCCTTTTTCTTACTAGACAGATAGACTCTTGTGTATCACTTTTGGGCAGATGGCTGTAGCACTGTTGTACTTTTGACCAGATCAAACTATGTATTTCTCGCATTATGTATATATTTGTTTCCTTTCAGTTCAGTTCCTTAGTGACGAGATCACTGTTTTTATCATTATTATTACTGCACTTCTTATTAGAACTGTCATAATATAATAGAATTGTGAGATACATTCTCCCCATTATAGAATTGTGCAAGGCACAATGTTATGTATGATTGTGACCTAACATTGAATTTCCCAAATTTTTATCAGTATCATGTCGCCAAGAAAGATTGGAACTAGAGCGAACCCTGGATCTGAGGACCAGGGAAGCCATAACCAGGACGATAGGAACCGGGAACACAGTGAAGAGGAAGATGAGGATTATGTTGAACAGGATGACTCCCTGTATGAAGAGAAGGAGGAACCATATGATGTTGAGGGATTTGAGATAAAGGCTGAAGAAGGAGAAACTGAGGTTGAGCAACCAGTACCAAACCCAGGCATGGATCCCATGGGCCAGTTCATGCAACTACTAAGGCAGAATTTGGAACGTCAACCCAACTCACCCCCTCAAGGAAATAACAATGTTGTGGCAAACTCTTTCAGGGCTTTCAAGTCCCTTAAGCCCCCTGAGTTCCACGGATCAGCCGACCCAGTTGAGGCAAGGGCATGGCTAAAGGAAATGGAGAAATCCTTTGAGATTCTGAGTACCGATGAGGCACATAAGACTGTATTTGCTACCTACCTTCTGAAAGGAGAGGCCAACTACTGGTGGGAGGCCAAGAAAAACATGGAGACAGATGCTATCATAACCTGGGAGAGGTTCAGTCAGTTGTTTTTGGGAAAGTATTTCCCGAGGTTTATGGAGAACTAGATGGAGCTCAAGTTCTTGAAGCTAAAGCAGAATAACTTATCCGTAGCAGAGTACGAAGCAAAATTTACTTAGTTACCAAGGTTCGTGCCGGAGTTTATGAGCACCGAGGAAAAGAAAGCTAGGAGGTTTCAGCAGGGACTGAAACCGTGGATTCAGAATAGGGTGGCAATCCTTGAGCTTACTGATTATGCCACTCTGGTGCAAAAGGCAACAATTGTAGAAGCCGGAAGTGAACAGATGCAGAAGGAAAGAGAGAAGAAGGGAATAAAGAGGAAAAGTATGAGCATGGGTGGAGGTTCCGCAGGAGGGAGCTTCCCAACTAGATTTAATCGAGGAGCAGTGTCCCTACCGGGAAAGAGTACTGGGTTTAAGCGGCCAATGGGTGTGAATGTGAGCCAGAGCGGCCAGAAGTCAGGAAGGTCCTATTCTAACCAGTCTCGACCCCTATTACCAGCCTATAACACTTGTGGTAGGATGCATTCGGGGGAGTGTAAGGGGAAGCCAGTAACCTGCTTTAAGTGTGGTCGAGAGGGTCACTATTCTAACAAGTGTACTTCGCAACCCCCTAGTGTCAGCCCGACTACCATCTGTTATCAGTGTGGAAGACCAAGCCACATGAGGAGGGAATGCCCAGGGAATAAACCAGCAACTTCAGGAGCAAGCAGGGCTGCTTCTAATAAGCCACCTACTGCGAGGACCTTCAACATGACAGTCCAGGATGTTATGAAAGACTCAGATGTCATAGCAGGTACCCTTTCTCTAAATTCAGCTAGTGCAAATGTTTTATTTGATTCGGGAGCAACTAAATCTTTTATATCAAGAGACTTTGCACGTAAATTAAGACTTAAGGTTGAACCCTTGATAGAACCCTTACAAGTAGAAATAGCCAACCATGAAGTTATTCATGTTAACAAGATTCACCCCGCCCGTGAGTTAGGCATAGGGGAACAATCTTTTAGTGTTGATCTGATTCCTTTTAAATTAGGGGAGTTTGATGTAATTTTGGGAATGGACTGGCTATCTAGCAATGATGCTCAGATAGACTGTAAGGGGAAGAAAGTTAAGTTAAATATCCCAGGAAAGAAAGAAGTCATATTTAGAGGAAAGAGGCAGACGCAGAAATTTTTGACTATAGCCCAGGCCAAAAGGATGCTACGAAAAGGAAATGAGGCTTACCTAGCCTATATGGTGGACACGCAGAAGGAGGTGCCCAACTTATAAGATATTCCGGTAATCAACGAATTTGAAGATGTATTCCCACAAGACCTTCCGGGATTACCACCCAATAGAGTGATTGAATTTGCTATTGAGTTGGCCCCAGGGACGGCGCCAGTTTCAAAGGCACCCTACCGGTTAGCCCCATTAGAAATGAAGGAATTAGCTACCCAATTGTAGGAACTCTTGGATAAGTGTATGATCAGACCCAGTGTGTCTCCGTGGGGAGCACTAGTGTTATTTGTTAAGAAGAAAGATGGGAGCATGAGGCTGTGCATCGACTACCGAGAGTTGAACAAGCTAACCATAAAGAACAGGTACCCGTTACCTAGAATAGACGATCTGTTCGACCAGCTAAAGGATGCTGTTTATTTTTCCAAGATTGCCCTGAGAACTAGATATCACCAGCTAAAGATTAAACCCGAAGATATTCCCAAGACCGCGTTCCGTACCAGGTATGGGCACTATGAGTTCTTGTTAATGTCCTTTGGATTAACCAACGCCCCAGCGGCTTTCATGGATTTAATGAACAGAGTATTTAAGAAGTACTTGGACAAGTGTGTGATAGTTTTTATCGATGATATTTTAATCTACTCAAGGACTGAGGCAGAACATGCAGAGCATTTGAGGATAGCTGTAGGAATACTCAGAGAGGAACAGTTATTTGCCAAATTCTCGAAGTGTGAATTCTGGCGGAATGAAGTACAGTTTTTAGGTCATGTGATCAATAAAGAAGGATTATTGGTCGACCCATCCAGGATAGAGGCAGTCTCAAATTGGGAAAGGCCAACCACACCCACAGAGGTAAGGAGTTTCATAGGATTGGCCGGCTACTATCGTAGATTTGTACAGGACTTTGTGAAGATCGCAGCCTCTTTGACACGACTTACTCGTAAGACAGAGAAGTTTGAATGGACGGAAAAATGCGAGAACAGTTTTCAGGAATTAAAGAAAAGGTTAGTAACGGCCCCGGTGTTGGCATTGCTAGACGGAAAAGGAGATTTTGTGATATATAGTGACGCGTCGCACAAAGGATTAGGGTGTGTGCTTATGCAGCACGGTAAAGTGATTGCGTATGCGTCGAGACAACTGAATGAATACGAGATTAGATATCCTACTCATGACCTTGAGTTCGCGGCAATAATTTTTGCCCTAAAAATTTGGAGGCACTACTTGTATGGAGAGAAGTGCGAGATTTTCACAGACCATAAGAGCCTCAAGTACATATTTACGCAGAAAGAGCGCAACATGCGCCAGAGGAGATGGTTAGAGCTAATCAAGGACTATGATTGTGAGATTCTCTATCATCCGGGGAAAGCCAATGTGGTGGCTGATGCCTTTAGTAGAAAGGAAAGACTCAGAATGATAAGGACTTCGGAAGAATTGATAAAGGATTTTGAGAGAATGGAAATAGAAGTAAAGGTAACTGGAACCGGAACTGAAAAACTGTTTGAGATCTCGATGCAGCCAGAGCTATTGGAAAAGATCAGATTGTGCCAAGAGAAAGTAATGAATGTAGGCAGAGAGTCAATGACTGGAGAAGAGATCCATACTGAGAAAGATGATAAAGGGATAATGAGGTACTCCTACCGGATTTGGGTTCCGAACGTTCAAGAGATTAAAGATGAGATTTTGGATGAAAGCCATAGTTCAAGGTATTCCATTCACCCGGGAAGCACCAAGATGTATAGGGATTTGAAGGATTATTACTGGTGGCCCAACATGAAGAGGGACGTAGCATAATGGGTAAGCAAATGTTTGGCTTGCCAAAGAGTAAAGGCAGAGCACTAGAGACCCAGTGGACTTTTACGACCCCTGGAGATTCCCGAATGGAAATGGGAACAGATAGCCATAGATTTTGTTGTCGGTTTACCAAGGACGAAAGCCAACCATAATGCCATATGGGTGATTATAGACCGACTGACAAAGTCAGCTCATTTCATTCCTATCAATGAGAGATACACAGTCGATAGACTGGTGGACATCTACCTTAAGGAAATAGTGACGCGATATGGAGTCCCAGCGTCCATTGTCTCAAACCGAGACCCCAGGTTCAACTCCAGATTTTGGAGGAGCTTTCAAGAATGTGCGGGGGCCAAGTTAAATATGAGTACCACTTACCATCCCCGGACGGATGGGCAGAGTGAAAGGACCATCCAGACACTAGAGGATATGTTGAGAGTCTGTGCAATAGATTTTAAAGGAAGTTGGGATGATCACTTGCCGTTGATCGAGTTTTCTTATAACAATAGCTTTCATGCTAGCATCGGAATGCCGCCTTATGAGGCCCTGTACGGAAAAAGTTAAGCGAACCGTATAACAGATCAGCGGTCATTAGCCAAGTAATTAAAAGCTAATCAAAGAGGTTAGTGAGGATGATGTCATCAAACCAATAAGAAGAGGACAAGTGTGGGAGGATGACATAATAAGGTGACATAAGCATGACAAAGAAAAGTGTGTTGTTGGTTGATTAAGAACCACACAAAAGTTACCATGGTAAAAAGTAATTAAAATAAATCAAAAGCAACCAACCAAGCCAAAAACAATTCATTTCACCAAAACACAAAGTTGACTTCTCTTTTCTTCATCAAAGCTCTCGGCCTCTCTTTGTTTTCAAGAAGAAAAAAACCAAATCTAAGATCCAAGCCGTGTTAATTAGTGAGGTAATTATCTAATACACCTTATGCATAGATATAGCTATCCTATAAGTTTGAGCTTCTAATTCATTCACAATCTCTTCCTAAAAATCATGGAAGAAGAGGGTGAATAGTGTTTTTCAAGAACTTAAATTTTTGTTGTTGAGTTTTGTTTAGATTAAGCTTGGATAAGGACTTTTAAGGGTGATTCCAAGCTAATTACTTGATTCTCCACTCTCCAAGGAAGGTATAACCCCTCCAAACCCTAACTTTACTTGAGTATTAGGTTTAGTTTTGTTGTTATGGTTCATGAGAAGCATGATTCTTGTAGACTTAGAGATTGGTTGGTTTTATTATGTTTTGGATTTGTAAATCTTGATGATTAGTTAATAAACTTAAGTAAACTCTTAGTTCATGATTGAGAAATAAGTATGAATTGGTAATATTGAGTTTTTGGGGCTGTTGTAGTATGGTATGGATGGATTTTGGTTGTATGAATGAATTGTGGTTGATTGGTGGTTGGTTTGGAGTAGAATAAAATTGGTAATCGCGTAAACATAGTCATCATAATGTCCGATTTACTGTAGACTGTTTTTGCTCTTAACATTAGGACCCGAGAACTCCCTGTTATATTTTGACCATTGCCATGATTAGATAGTTCATGTTACGAGCTTCGTTTTGATATGTGGTTCGTTTGAATCCGATGTACGGTTTAGGAAAAACGACCATTTTAAGTAACGGCGTTTCGCGAACGAACCATTACCCCTCGCCTTACTTTGAAACATAGGTTAAAGACCTTAAAGGACTAATTGGAGTATGAATCATTTATGTAAAGTGTATTAGGCAGTTGGTAAGGCACTCGCGAAAGAATCTTCTTAAAACCTTTAATGGTTAATTTATTAAAAATAGTGGAGCCGAGGGTACTCGAGCGACTTAAGGGAATCGCTGAGCGCGAAGCGAGTGTTAGAGTCTAATTGGTTAAAGTATAGATTCATAAGCGACTTTGGTTTAATTCCAAGTTATATGTTGTTTATAGGTTACCAGACTCGTCCCAAGCCATTTATCACCCCCAGTCGCTCAGGCAAGTTTTCTACCCGTTATACTGTTGTTGTAATGTATACATATGTATATGCATTATCTTGTCATAAATGCATGATGGTTAATTAGCAAATTCTTGTGATATATTGGAGCATGTGATATGATATATATGCATGCGTTTTTCGTAATCTTGATATATATATATATATATCTGTTGATTCAGTTGCATAATATTTATGCTAGAGATAAGCAGTAATTGCGTATACCCCTAGTATAGGGGACCCCAAGGTGAACATTTTCTAAAACCGGGAGTCGATGTTCCCGAGTATATTATATATATATATATATTTACATATATATATATTGATATAGTTTTCAAAACTATTAATCGAATAAGGTTTATTCGATAACTTTATTTAATTTAATGAATATTAGTTGAGTATTCATTCGAGGACGTATGACTCAGTTTATTTTATTTAATGAATAATATTTGAATATTCATTCGAGGACTTATGACTCGCTTTATTTTATTTAATGAATATTATTTTGAATATTCATTTGAGGACTTATGACTCCGCTTATTTATTAAATAACATTCTTTATTTTATTAAAGAATGATGTTTCGATAATCAAACTTATTTTCGATTATTCAAATAAAGATCATACTTTCGTATAACTATATCTTTGGTAATTAATATTCATTTCAAGTATGAGTTTTAAAACTTTTACTTCAATTATTTTTAAAGATTATTCTTTATGGGAATATTATTTAAATAATAATATTCAGATATTTTCTAATATACCGGGACAGATTTATTTCATTAAATCAGCATTTCTCCAAACATTCTTAAAAATGTTTTCGAGTCTTCAAAATGATATTAAAAGTTAAAGCGGATCCCAAAACTCATTTTTTATATATTTAAGATCTTCCTTTCAAAGGGGATTTAAATACTCGCTCAACACCTGAGGGATCCAGCTCTGTGGTGTATTTTATATTCGCAACGTGGTTGCTGTTTTGAGAAAACAATTTGATTACTTGCCCAATGTTCGGGAAGTAAGTCCATCTAATTGAGTCGGCATAAGTGACAAGCCGGGGTACGGTCTATGAAGGTGTAAGAGGCTGGGTGACAGTCCATCCACGCGTGAGTGGCCGGATAACGGTCTAGCGCGAGGTCCGAATGCGGCCAGGGTGATGACCGGCGAGGAATTCATCCATCTACTGTAGAAAAGGTTACTTATTGGTATCTTTGCCTGATCAGCAAGATATCGGGTTTATGCCACAATTCTTTTCCTTTCCAAAAATTCATTGGATGTTACAAACTCTGTTCATACTTTACATGACAGAGGTTTTCAGGAAATGTATAAGAGATATATATGTGGATATATATATCGGGACTTAATGAAGTATCTCATAACTTCATTTCATTCAATAATATTTCAAAGATTTAATCTATTCAAATCTTATCTTGTAGTCTCATCTATGTGATGAACTGTCGAAAACTCAGTATACTTTGAACAATGGTAATTCAAGTAGTTTTATAAATGATATAAGTATAGTGAAGCATTTGGTGACTTCATCCCTTGTTTTTGCTTATATCCAGTAAGTAATTATCTTACACTTGATAAAGGATTCTAGTAAGTTATCCATTTAGATACTTGCATTATTGTTTATACTATATATTATCTTGCGAGCTGTAATGCTCACTCTTGCTTTACTTCTTCATCACACAACAACAGTTAGGAAAGATGGCCAGACTCAAGCAGACCCAGCGTAAGAGCGTGGGAAGCGCCCCGCGCCTTCCCGTTGAGATCATAGCTGCTATAGCTGCAGAGGTAGATCTATCTGTAGATCAGACCTTCTACTTTTGAGAATCAATTATTTATAATTATAACTTGTGGCAGATAATGGCAATTAATTGTAAACTTATCAAGTAATCATTTTGGGTTGTATTAACTTTTAAATTGTGGATTCAAAGACTTGTACTTATTTCAATTTCATCTCTGAGACTATAACGGGTTGTGGTGTGTGTTAGTGTGGGGTCACAGCATGAGGTTATTTATTATTAATTCAGTTAAGTGATATTATGGAAAGAAAGACCGTGACGACCCAGATCCCTGACCCCGGATCTGGGGGTGTTACACTAATGATTAGTTTTATGGACCCAGACTTGCTTGGATCCTTTGGCCTTATTAAGTTTGTTAACATTTGCAGCGGATTTAGCATCAGAGTTATGTTAACATTTTTCTTATCAGCATTTACAGTATCAGACTTTGCATCAGAACTTACACTGGAAGGAATAATGCTAACTTTCTTTAAAGAAGATTTTATTTGATAATAATCATAGTACAAACTATGATATTCCTTACAAGTATAAATGGAATGCCATAAACTACCACAATGAAAACAAGGATTTTGTGGCCTATATATAACAGACTGACTCTTAACTCCTGACTTTGAAGGTAAGGAGTTTATGTTCTTATTTTTCCTGCAAAAAGAAGCCAGATGGTTAGAATTTCCACAGTTATAACATTTCTTTCTAGGAGCATTAGGAATAGGCTTATAATCATTACTTTTATTCACACCTTCCTTTCCATTCCTATTTTTCCTACGGAGCTTTACCTTGTTTACATTCTTAACATCTTTCAGCTTATGCTTAAGCTGCTTCTTTGTCATTAAGCCTATATTAACTTCAGCTGGCTTATCCTGTGTTGGTTTGTCAGAAGTTAATTTCTCTTTAACTTCTGATTTATCAATATTTGACTTTACAGCTACAAACTTAACATGATTTACCTTTGTCTTTTGTTTAACAGCTATAGGCTCAATTTCTACAGTTCCCTTATCATTCTTATCATCTCCATAACCTAAGCCTTCTTTCCAGTTTCCACTACTTAACAAATTCTGAGTTGTTCTGCCAGAGTTAGTCCAAGTCCTGATAATCTCTCTTTCCTTTTCTAACTCAGTATTTAGAGATTCATTTATTTTAAGTACTTCATCCTTAACGTAAAAGGCATCATCTCTATCTTTGTGAGTTTGATGGAACATGACTAACTCTTTTTTCTAAATAATCATTCCTCTTTTTATAAGCAAGATTTTCAGAAGTTAATCTTTCACATGTTAAAGTTTGATCTCTATAACTAATGAACATGGTTTTAAGATATCTTTTCAACTCAGTAATATCATCAGTATGAAAGGCATAAGTAGTTTGAGGTACCTTCAACTCAGCATTATCAGAACTGCTATCAGCATTTCCCATCAAGACATAGTTCACCTCACTTTCAGAATCTGAAGTGTCTGTCCAGCTTTTCTTCTTTGTGACAAGAGCCTTGCCTTTGTCACTCTTCACTTTCTTGCAATCAGGAGATATGTGGCCTTTCTCACCACAGTTGTAGCACTTGACATTTGAGTAATATCCTCTGTCAGACTTTCCTCCTTTGCCTTCAGATTTTCTGAAACCTTTCCTGGAAAATTTCTTTCCCTTTCTGAATTTCCTGTATGCAATCCTTGTGATTCATTTCACCATAAGAGCACACAGCTTTATCATCTCTTCATCAGCATCTATCTCAGGTAAGCTTTCAGTTTTTGAGTCATCATCACTATCAGAACTTGATGACTCAATATCAGACTTTGTGATGAGAGCTTTTCCTTTGCCTTTTCTTGAGGCAGTTGCTTTGGGGGATTCCTCCTCAGCCTTTAGAGCAACTGTCCTTGACTTTCTTCCATACCTCTTATTTCTTTGTTCCATCTCAAGGTCATGAGTCTTGAGCATCCCATAAATTTCATCAAGAGTTGTTTCTTCAAGATTATAGTTGTCTCTTATAGTGGTGGCCTTCAAATCACAACTTTCGGGAAAAGCTAACAGGAATTTAAGGTTTGAATCTTCAAGATCATATTCCTTGTCAACTAGTGACAGATCATTCAAGAGTTTGACAAATCTGTCATATAAACCAGTCAATGACTCATCAGGTTTTGAGTTAAAGTGTTCATACTCTTGAGTGAGTATAGTCTTCCCGTTCTTCTTAATTGAATCAGTTCCCTGGCATCTTGTCTCCAAGGCATCCCATATCTCCTTTGCAGTCTTACAGTTAATTACCCTGTTTGACATGACATTATCAATGGCACTATGCAGCAAGTGTCGTACCTTAGCATCCTTAGCAATCGATGAGATATCTTCAGCAGTGTAATCACTCTTCTCCTTTGGAACATACTTTGCTAGTTCACCTGCAACTACAATAGAGAGTTTGGTTGGCTTGTGCGGTCCTTTATTGATTCTATCCTGGTATTCTGGATCTGTAGCTTCCAGAAACATAGACATCCTCACCTTCCATATGGGATATTCAGATGGTTTCAGTATGGGAACTCTAATAGTCTCATATCGATTATGGATTTGAGTCTTTGGAGGTTCTTCAGTTTTGGTGGTCTTAGTTGGAGTTTGTTCTTCTTCAGACATGATTGTTTTTGGATCTTAAAATGTTTGTGTGTTAACAGATCTGCTCTGATACCACTTGTTAGGTCTTACACACTGTAGAAGGGGATTGAATACAGTGTTTATCACAACCAAATCGAATATAAGAACACAAAAAATAGATTTTATTTAATACAATAAACTCTATTACAATATGGAACTGTCCTCTCTCAGTGATGAAGAACTTATCACGAGAGCTGCTAGGGTTATAATGAATAATAACTTCGATTACGATAACACTTATAGTGTAAACCCTATGTCTGTGTTTATATACTACACAGTTACAAGATAAATTCTAATTGATATGAAATATAACTCTACTTCCTAAAATATATCAACTAGTTATCTTTTCTTCCAAGTATTCTACTCTTCATAGAATTCCTTCTTCATGCATATCTCTTCTTGCGTTTATCTTGATCTTCTTTCCTTTCAATCAACCGTCTTCCTTATCTGAAAGTCTCCTTAAGTTCTGATATTGTCTCCTGATAAATATCTCCTTATAACTTAAGTTCTGACAACTTAAGTTCTGACTTCAGTATATGTACTGATTTCGAGATAAGTACTGATTTATCCTGTTAACTAAGATCTGAAAACTAAACACAAATCATATTAGTCATGCCATTATCAAATATATCTAACAGATTTTATTAACTGTCCTCTCTCAGTGATGAACAAATTATCATGAGAGCTGTTAGGGTTACAATGAATAATAATTTCGATAATGATAACACATATAGTGTAAACCCTATGTCTGTGTTTATATACTACATTGTTACAAGATAATGTTCTAATTGATATCGAATATAATTCTGCTTCATAAAATATATCAATCAGTTATCTTTTCTTCCAAGTATTCTATTCTTCATAGAATTCTTCTCCATGCATATCTCTTCTTGCGTTTGTCTTGATCTTCTTTCCTTTCAATCAGCCGCCTACCTTATCTGAAAGTCTTCCCTAAGTCCTGATATTATCTCCTGATAGATATCTTCTGATATCTTAAGTTCTGATAACTTAAGTTCTGATATCTTAAGTTCTGACTTCAGTATAAGTACTGATTTCTAGTTAAGTCCTGATTTGTCCTGTTAGTTAAGATATGAAAACTAAACACAAATCATCATTAGACATGACATCACAAATATATCTAACAATCTCCCCCAACTTGTAAATTAGCATAACATACAATTTCAACAGATATCTGATGATGTCAGAAACATTAAGTACAAATGCATGAGAATTTGACTAGATAACTACAACTTACAGTCCTTATAGCTTTACCATCCTTAAAGTATGATATCAGCTTCAGTCTGTATACACTTTAGAATTTAAGCAGTTGTAGATCTTTGACTTGGCTTCAATTTCTGATCTCTTTGATGTTAGGAGTTGTTCTGAGATAGTTCTTCAACAAACATCTCTCAGCATATTCAAGTTCATTGACCATCCTCCTTTTAGCCTTTTTGAGTTCAGCTGTATCTTCACCAGTTTGAAAAATAGCTACTCTGAGATCATTTATCTTAGCTTTTCTTACGTCCTGATCTAGTATGATCAGATATGCCTCGTCAGACTCTAGATTGAATTCCACAGCCTTATAACCCAGAAAAGTAGTTATGATCTTAGCAGTGCTAGGCTTCATTTCAACAATATCACCTTTGTGATCTCTGTACTTGGGAAAGTATGGGCTGTCAGAATTTACAGAGTACAGCCTCTTCTGTCTTTGAATATTTGATTTTAAATAATCTGCAACACCATTTGTAGATCTATTTTTCACTTGAAGTAAAAATAAAATATGTTCCAGTTCTTCAAAATTCTTCAGTGGAATAGCATTCTTCCTGATATGGAATACCCTACCATCTGTCATTAAATATAACATGATGTGTTCTTTCAAAACAGAATGGTAAACCATTTGTACAGATTCAATTTGATTCAATCTCTCAGGAGTTGCTCCTACTCCTTGTTCACTTAAGGAAGTTGGATCATTGGTAGTGTTGTGTACTCTTCTTTCATTAGAACTACCCAATCCAGATTTATCTCTTGCTTCCTTTCCTGTAACAACTCTTGCTTCAAAACCACTTATTGCAGTCTTCAAAGGTTGAGTCTGTTTAGCTTTTGTGAATCCTGGTAGTAGTAACTTTGAAGGTTTAACATGAGCAATGTCAGAGGTTTCCTTTTCCTTAACTTCTGATATCAAGCCAACTTGAGCTATGTTAGAGGTTGCTTGCTTCATTGAAATATCAAAATTTACTGAGTCCTGGTCTTGAACAACATGAGCTATGTTAGAGGTTGTTTGAATATCCTTTTTCTTTAAAATCAGACTAGCATGTTCATCAGATTTTTCTTCCAGATCCATAACTGGCATATTCACTTTTACAGGTTCATCAACTTTTTCTTTGCCCTTGGATCTTGGATCTATCTCCACTTATGATTTGGCTTTGGTTGCCTCAGAAATTGACCTTTCTTTTATCACAATGCCCTTAGGCTTTGGTGGTTTCTTTTCAACAACAGAAGCTTTAAACTTGAAGTTAACATATTCTGCTTTGAGTCTAGCTTCTTCTTCCTTTAGACTCTCAAAGTCTATTCCTGGATTTTCTTTAAGAAATAATCTCTTTGAAATTTCTTCATCAAGTTCCAGATGTTCACCAGAACTTATCCTTTTACTAGTATCCGAACTTATTCTTCTCCCAGTATCAGAACTTGTTCCTTGACTTGTAATTCTGGCTTTACTTGATGAAAAACCTTTGCCTTGACCTTGATCTCTACCCTTATCAGAGTTTCCCTGGTCATCATTTCCATCATCCTTTCCCTTCAGTGTCTTAATAGATTTGCATTTGGACTTAATCACTTTCTCCCCCTTTTTGGCATCAGCAGGTAAAAGAAGAGAGACAAGCAATTCCACTGAGGATTGGATATCATCGAGTTAAGTTTGCTCAGAAGCTTGATTCTTTAGAATTTCATCTATCTGAGTTTGTTGCTTCTCCTGAGTTTTCTCAATGTAGGCAATTCTGTCAAAGGCTGGCTTGAAAAATCTGTTCTTTTCAAGTTTCACATTCATATCTTGCTGGATCAAGGTTTCTTGAATTTTATTCACCTTGGCATAAGTTGTTGAGTGTTGACCTTGAAGGTGCCTAGTACTCAATACAGTAACTCTCAGCTGTGCCTTGAAATCATCATTTATCAGCATTTCATCAGCTTTTTCCAGATGCTCAGCAAGAATCTTTTCAGTAGGAACAAAACTTACTAAGTTCCATTCCTTAGTCCACTCCTTTCCCCTAGGAGTTTCACTCCAAGGTACTGGTGCATCCTCTCTTACAAACTTCTTGATCAAATCAGCTTTGCATGGAGCTTGTTGAGGTGCATGTCCAGATGGACCAGCTGCATCAACATCTACATTTTCAGCAGCTTCACCAGTAGTTTCAGCATTATCAGCATCAGAACTTACGGAGCCTGCAATATCAGCATCCTCTGATAGAATTACAGTATGTAAGGCTATAGAGACTTCAACATCATCCTCTAAATTCTGATCTACAACTAAGTTCTGATCAACATCCAAATTTTGATGCCCACCTAAAATCTGATCTTCATTATCTAGATTCAGAATTGGTGTAGTTGGAATATTTGCATTGAAATCAACATCCAAAAGTGGTGTTGTTGGTGGAGTGAGTTGAGTTGGTGGAGCTTCTAAGTACAGAACCTCAGGCACAATCAAGTTATGAATATCAATTTCAGCACTTGTACCTGGGTCTTCAGTATGTACTGGATCAACTATAGGTGACATAGGAGGTGTAGGTATTCTGTCTTGAGTAGGAGGTGTAGATGCAGTGGCTTCAGCAAATTCTGGTTATGCAGAAGGAAGTGATTCAATAACAACTGGTTCTGTTGGGATCAGAGATTCCTGACCCCCTTCCTAAGCTGCTTCATTTACATCCTCTGAATCCGACTCAACTATGTCCCTGTTTGCTCTCTGTTTCTTTAATTTCTTCAAAGGTGGAGACACTGTAGGAGCTTTATCATCAAAATTTAACTTTCTAAGCCTTTTGAGGGGCCTAGAACTCCCAGTTTCAGTATCTTTCTAAGAAGAGATCTTCTCAGCTTCTACAACAATAGTAAAATAAACACAGTTCTCAGGCAGCTGCAGTGCTTGTCGAACCGTGGCCAATGTCACGACTTGCTCATCCTCCCCTGATGAAAAAATAATACTTGGGGACCTTTGAGCACCACCATCATCATATACTCCGCTTCTCCAGAACTCCAGCACTTGAGTACCAGAGACTGCATCAGGTTGGGTCAGAGCGTACCCAATATCAGAACTAGTAAGAAAGTCCTGAATGAAGTGAAGTTATTGGGAACAAACTTAGCCCCATTGAAAATTACATCTGTTGGTGCCATCTATTTAAGAAATTGAGGAAGAGAATGTTTGCAAAGTGTTTGTGAAAAGTCCTGAGAGAAAAACAACTTCAGAAAATAAGAGAGAGAAAGAGAGAGAGAGAGAGAGAGAGAGAGAGAGAGAGAGAGAGAGAGAGAGAGAGAGAGAGAGAGAGAGAGAGAGAAAGTAAAAGAGATTTAGAATAGAAAAGTAAGTAAAAGATTAGGAAATATTTTATCTCTCATATATATACTCTCTCCACTCAACGGTTCAATTTTTGAAGCATGGGATACACTTTACACCTGGTACCATGTGAACAGTCAATAAACGGTTAGAGCAGGAGTTAATGGGCACGTAAAATAAGCAATAATTACCGTGCACTTGCAGTTTTTTAGGACATACACGTTAACCACTAACCTATAATGATTATGACTGATTTATCTCACATAAACCAATATTCTAAAAAAAAATATAACCGTTCAAGTAATGACCAAAAATAAATCAAGTAAATAAATACTGCCACGTCAGCATCAGAACTTGATTATTTTCAGAATTTAAAAGTCATCAGAATATGGCTCCTTAACTCTAAAAGTGAATGTTTATTCCTGTAATTCTTCACACAAATACTGATATGGTTTCATCAGAACTTAATCATCAGAACTTCTATCAGAACTTGTCCTCAGAATTTATGCAACTGATACATAAACTGTTCATCTAAAACAACATTTATCACCACAGTAATTTTCATCATTCATATGGAGTGTAAGTGTGTGCAATAAGCTAAATATCAGACAAAGAGTAAAGTCTGATTCACTTCAATACATCTTAAAAATAAGGCATAACTAAGAACTTTGCTCAAAATCTGTCATTAGTCTGAAGTCTACTATAGAATGAGTTCATGCATGAGTCCACCTCAACTATTTTGTGCTCATTTTATGCATCTTTTGAAATTCCTTTTTACAGTGACTTCTCAGTGTAAGTGAGTCACGACTGCTTATCAGAATTTATGCTGTTATCAGAGTATTTTTCCAGTAATCAGAGAATGTGAAAAGTCACCAAGAAAATTTTATTTTGCTTTTCTAATGCATATTACTTAATACCAGAAATGCACTTGGGTCTTCCCTTCCACATTTTTACTCTAGATCTCAAAGGAGTACCTAATATTTATTTCTTTTTCTTTTTCTTTTGATAAGTGAGGCTTATCAGCACTTAGTACATCCATCAGATTTACTAACATCAAAACTTAACAGATAAGAAGCATTATTCTAGTTTTTGACTTAGTAATAAGATACACAAAGTAAACTTCAACTAAGCTCAATATCAGAATTTGCTAGTGTTAAAAGATTTGCATATAAACAATTAATTCATACATGGGATCTTTAGTATATTAAAGACTACTAGGTCAGCATCTAGCACAGTTATCCACATTGGATTGAATAGTCACAGAAACATTCATATCACTATCAGAGTTTAAAAATTCACATCAGACAACAATTAGCACTTAAGAAAATTTCAAGTTAAACACATAATACACATAAATAGTAATATCTGTAAATACTGATCATAAATTCTGATGTATCAGAACATAAACTAAGCAGATTTAGAGAAAGAACCTGATACCATTCCAAGTTCATTTACCAATCTTGTAAAAGTAGCTTCACACAGTGGTTTTGTGAAGATATCTACTAGTTGTTGATCTGTTGGAACAAAATGCAATTCCACTGTATCTTCATCCACATGTTCCCTTATGAAGTGGTACCTAATGCTGATGTGCTTTGTCATTGAGTGTTGAATTGGATTACCTGTCATAGCAATAGCACTTTGATTATCACAGTAAATAGGGATTTTAGAATTTGTTAACCTAAAATCCAGTAACTGATTCTTCATCCAAAGAATCTGTGCACAACAGCTTCCTGCAGCAATGTATTCTGCTTCTGTAGTTGATGTGGAAATTGACTTTTGTTTCTTTTTAAACCAAGAAACCAATCTGCCTCCAAGAAATTGGCAGCTTCCACTCGTGCTTTTCCTGTCAATTTTGCATCCTGCAAAATCTGCATCTGAGTAACATATTAGCTTAAAGTCTGATTCTCTAGGATACCACAATCCCAGATGAACTGTACCCTTAAGGTACTTGAAAATTCTTTTCACAGTTGTTAAATGAGGTTCTCTTGGATCTGCTTGAAATCTTGCACAAAGACAGGTAGCATACATAGTATCAAGCCTACTTGCAGTTAGATAGAGTAGAGAGCCAATCATACCTCTGATATCTACTGATTTACCAGTATCCTTATCCAACTTTGTTGCAGTGGCCATATGAGTGGATGCACTTGAACAATCTTGCATTCCAAACTTCTTCAACAAATTTCTGGTGTACTTAGATTGACAAATAAAAGTCCCTTCTTCATTCTGCTTGACTTGAAGGCCCAGAAAATAGTTAAGTTCTCCCATCATACTCATTTGATATCTTGACTGCATCAGCTTGGCAAACTTCTTACAAAGTCTGTCATTTGTAGAACCAAAAATGATATCATCAACATATATCTGCACCAAAAGTAAGTCCTTTCCATGGTTGAGGTAGAATAAAGTTTTGTCAATGGTCCCTCTGTTAAAAATACTTTCCAGAAGAAACTGAGCTAAAGTCTCATACCATGCTCTTGGAGCTGGCTTAAGGCCATAAAGTGCTTTGTCAAGCCTATAGACATGATTGGGAAATTTGGGATCTACAAAGCCTGAAGGTTGTTCAACATATACTTCCTCTTCCAATTCTCCATTAAGAAAAGCACTTTTCACATCCATTTGAAAGACTTTAAACTTCTTATGAGCAGCATAAGCCAAAAATATTCTTATGGCCTCCAATCTAACAACTGGTGCAAATATTTCATCATAATCAATTCCATCTTGTTGAGAGTATCCTTTTGCAACCACCTTGCTTTATTCCTTGTAATTATGCCATCACTGTCAGTTTTGTTTCTGAACACCCACTTTGTACCAACAACAGATCTGTTCTTTGGTCTTGGAACTAGGGTCCATACATTATTTCTTTCAAATTCATTTAACTCTTCCTGCATTGCTTGTACCCAATCAACATCTTGAAGAGTTTCTTCCACTTTCTTTGATTCAGTCTGAGAAAGACAAGAATGATAGAGACATTCATTTGATGTGGCTGTTCTAGTTCTGACACCTGAATCAGGATTTCCAATAATTAAGTCAGGTGTATGTGCTTTAGTCCACTTCCTTGCATATGGAAGGTTATCTCTAGAACTGGATGCTCCCCCATGATCCATGCTATCTCCATCAACATTTTCTGATGCTCCCCCTGAAATTATGCTCTCTGAGTTGGATCCTTCAGAATTTGAGTTTTCAGAAATATCAGAACATGAGTTTCCAGAATTATCAGAACTTGGCCCATCAGAACTTGATGAATTAGAACTTGAAGAGCCTGTTGTAGATTTTGCTGCTTCTTGAGATGTGGTTGGATCTTCAATATGCTTGTAATAACCCCAATTTTTGGAAAATTTTTGAAACCCTTATGAATAGTGTTTTTGCTGAATGAGAAAACTTTTCATGCCACACTAGGTAGGGGTTCTTTTATGGATATTCTGAGATTTTATTGGCACTCTATATGGTATATAAGTGTATGTAAAGATCGTCAGAATCCAATTCCGAACACTTTGATTTTTCCCGGAAATCCACTAGATACGGAAAGAAATGAGTATAAGGTAACATGATAAAAAGAATTTAAATTAAAGGATTATAAGAGAGGATCATAAAAGGAATACAATATATTGAGAAAGGTTAAGAGAACCTAAGTAATAAGATCCCGGGTATGATCCCTCAAACGATAAACGAAAACGAAAGTTAAGCGAACCGTATAACAGATCAGCGGTCATTAGGCAAACAATTAGAAGCTAATCAAAGAGATTAGAAGGGATGATGACATAGCAATGTGACATAAGCATGACATAAGGGGAAGGAGATGTGGTTGATTTAAAACCACACAAAGTCAAGGCTAGAAAGGTAATTAACCAAATAACAAGACAAAAAGCAACCAACCAAGCCAAAACATTTCATTTTCATCAAAAAACACAAACCCCCCATTTTCTTCATGAAGCTCTCGGCTTCTTTTCTTAAAAAATGAAGATCCAAGCTCCACCACTTACTATTTAGCAAGGTAATTATCTAAGCTTCCCCATGGATAGTCACATACTTCCTATAAGTTTAAGCTTCTAATTCCAAGCCAATCATTTTCTATAAATCATGGAAGAAGATGGTGAATAGTACTTTCTTGAAATTAATTTTTGTGTTCTTGATTTCTTTGAAAGAACAAGCTTGTAGGAGGTTAGATTAAGGCTTCCATGGGCATTTCAAGGATCTTTCATGGATTAAAAGCTCCAAGGAAGGTATAAACTCCAAACCCTAGCTTTGGTTTTGAGTAATTAGGAATGAATATGATTGATATAGTATATGTGAAGCATGAGGCTTGTTTGTTTAAAGTTTGGTTGAGTTTGTAGAGATTAGTTGGTTTTGTGGTGTTTTTGGAGTTGTAAATCTTGTTAATTAGTTAATGAACTTAAGTATAGCTTTTAGTTCATGTTTGAGGGTAGTATAAAGTTGATAATAATGAGTTTTTGGGGCTGTTGGAGTGTGTTTTGGATGGATGTTGGTTGTATGATTGATTTGGAGTTGATTGGTGGTTGTTTTGGAATGGTTTAAATTTGGGAAATCGCGTAAACATAGCCGCCATAATGCCCGATTTATTGTAGACTGTTTTTGTTCTTAACGTCAGAACCCTTGAACTCACTGCTAGGTTTTGACCATTGCCATGTTTAGATAGTTCATGTTACGAGCTTCGTTTTGATATGTGGTTCGTTTGATTTCGATGAACGGTTTAGGAGAAACGGCCGTTTTAAGTAACGACGTTTCGCGAACGAACCCTTTCCCCTCGCCTTACTTTGAAACATAGGTTAAAGACCTTAAAGGACTAATTGAAGTATGAAACATTTATGTAAGGTGTAATAGGCAGTTGGTAAGACACTCGCGAAGGAATCGCCTTAAAACTCGTAATGGTTAAATAATTAAAAATGGTGGAGCCGAGGGTACTCGAGTGACTTAAGAGAATCAGTAAGCGCAAAACAAGCGTTAGAGTCTAAGTTAGTTAAAGTATAGATTTACAAGTGACTTTGGTTTAATTCCAACTTACTTGTTGCTTATAGGTTACCAGACTCGTCCCGAGCCATTCGTAACCCCCAGTCGCTCAGACAAGTTTTCTATCCGTTATACTGTTGTTGTGATGTATATATGTATATGCATTATCTTGCGATAGATGCATGTTGGTTAATTAGCAAATGTTGCGATATATTGAAGCATGCTGATATGGTATATATATGCATGCCTGTTTCGTATTCTTGCCAAATATATATGTTGGTTCAGTTGATAATACCTATGCTAGAGAATAGCAGTAATTTGCATATACCCTTAGTATAGGGACCCAAAGGTGAAAACATTTTCTAAAACCGGGAGTCGAGGATCCCGAGTAGATTTTATATATATATATTTATATATATATATGTTTATAGTTTTCAAAACTATTAATCGAATAAGGTTTATTCGATAACTTTATTTTATTATTGAATATTATTTCGAATATTCATCCGAGGACTTATGACTCCTTTATTTTATTATTGAATATTATTTCGAATATTCATCCGAGGACTTATGACTCCTTTATTTTATTATTGAATATTATTTCGAATATTCATTCGAGGGTTTATGACTCAGTTATATTATTAATGATTATTAATTGAATATTCATTTGAGGATGTATGACTCCGTTATTTTTATTTAATGAATATTATTTATAATATTCATTCGAGGTATTATGACTCCGCTTATTATTTAATAATATTCTTTATTTTATTAAAGAATAATATTTCGATAATCAAACTTATTTTCGATTATTCAAATAAAGATAGTACTTTCATATAAGTATATCTTTGGTTATTTAATACTCATTTCAAGTATAAGTCTTACAACTTCTACTTTAATTATTTATATAAAGATTATTCTTTATGAGAATATTATTTAAATAATAATATTCAGACATTTTCTAAATATATTGGGACTGATTTACTTCATTAAATCAGCATTACTCCAAACACTCTTTAAAGTGTTTTCGAGTCTTCAAAATGATTTTTAAAAGTTAGAGCGGATCCCAAAACTCATTTTTATATTTAAGATCTTCCTTTTAAAAAGGGGATTTAAATACTCGCTCAAAACCTGAGGGATCCGGCTCTATGGTGTATTTTATATTCGCAACAAGGTTGCAGTTTTGGTAAATGAATTGATTACTTACCCAAGGTTCGGGAAGTAAGTCCATCTATCGAGTCGGCATAAGCAACATGAGCTCAGTGGGCGTCCATGATAGTGTAAGTGGCTCAGTGGGAGTCCATCAAATGCATAAGTGGCTGAGTGGCAGTCCAGCATAAGGTCCTATTACGACCAGGGTGATGACCAGTGGGGAATTCGTCCATCTACTAGTAGAAAAGGTTACTTATTGGTATCTTTGCCTGATCAGCAAGATATCAGGTTTATGCCAAAATTCTTTCCTTTCCAAATTTATTGGATATTGCAATTCTGTTCATACTTTACATGACAGAGGTTTTCAGGAAATGTATGTATACATATATAGGTGTATATATATATCAGGACTTAATGAAGTATATCATAACTTCATTTCCTTCAAAATATTTCAAAGATTGAATCTATTCAAGTCTTATCTTGTAGTCTCATCAGTGTGATGAACTTTTGAAACTAATTATAACTTGAACGGTGGTAGTTCAAGTAGTATTTGGAAAAGATATAAGTATATTGGAGTATCTTGTAACTTCATCTTTTAAACTTATATCTAGTAAATGATTATCTTATGCATGACAAAGATTTTCAGAAAAACGTTGAGACAAGGTTAGATATATGAGATCACCTTGCAACGATATTTTTATACAGTTATACACTGGAACTCTGTGTGTATTATGCATGGAAGAGGACTTCCCATATTTTGAAAAGTATATATGTATATATACTGAATATTTTGCGACTTCATCGCATTAAGATATCAAACTTGGTTCATTTCTTTTGACCAAGACTTTCATGAGTACTATGAGAAGGCTCATATATTGTTAATCATTATACATATTATTTTGGTGGGCTTGCTGCTCACCCTTGCTTTCTTCTTTCATCACACAACAATAGATAGAAAAGATGAACATGACCAAGCTCCCGATTCGCAAGCGATTAGGAAACGTTCCGCAGTTTCCTATAGGCGTTGATGTCGCTGTAGCTGAGGTAGGAACTACCAATAGGCTAGGCTTTCAACTTTTGATGTACCAGACTTATGTATCTTTATCAATTGTAATAATGGCAAAGAAATGTAAATCTATTCAGAAACCTTTTTAAGGTGTATTGACATATAATTATGGAATAAAACGACTTGTGATTATTTTTTGGATATTCATCTCTGAGACTATAACTTGTGGTGTGTGTGTTTATTGTGGGGTCACAGTGCAGAATAGTTGATTGTGTATTAAGATTGGGTGTTATTAAGGGAAATGGAACTCGTGACAACCCGGATCCCTGACCCCGGATTTGGGGGTGTTACATAAGTGGTATCAGAGCTAAGCGTTATAAACCTCAGAGATGATGTGACGTTAAGATAATAAGTTCACTAAAATAATAAGAACTCTTGCCAAGTTCATAGTCGGACTACCTAACGTAGTACTGACAGTTAAAACCCTTATGGGAACCCTTATAAATATCGTGATAGTAGCGTAGTTCGTTATCGTATATGGTAGCGGGACTCCGAACCCTGAGGTTGAGAAGTGACAGCGCGATGATGTTTTATTACTAATTGGAGATCGGATTGTGGATCCGATAGAGCGTCCTAACGCAGGACCGGATGATGTTCATATTGAGGATGTAATGGTTGAGGATGTTGTCCTAGATGGGATTGTTGCTGAGGAGGATCTCGTGGAAGATCCTAACAAGAATGAATAAAGGACCATTGAGGAATTGATGACCATGGTTAGGGAAACTACCAGAGGTAGGATTGGCTGGTCACTACCGGAGGTTCGTTCAAGTTTGTAAAGATAGTAGCCCCTTTGAAGCGGCTTACTAGTAAGACTAAGAAGTTTGAATGGACAGAGAAATACGAGAAAAGATTTTAACAACTAAAGCAAAGGTTGGTGGCGACCCATATGTTGGCGTTGCCGGATGAAAAAGGAGATTTTGTGAATTGTAGTGACGCTTCGCATAAGGAATTAGGGTGCTTCTTATACAGCACAGCAAGGTAATCGCGTACGCGTCAAGATAATTAAGGGAATATAAAATTCGATATCCCCACCTATGAGCTTGGGCTCATGGAAATAGTTTTGCCCTAAAGATTGGAGGCACTACTTGTATGGAGAGAAGTGCAAGAATTACCTAAGCCATAAGTGCTCTAGTACATTTTCACGCAGAAAAGAGCTCAACATGTGCCAAATGAGGTGGTTAGAGCTAATCAAGGATTACGATTATGAGATTCTTTATCATTCGGGGAAAGCCAATGTGGTGGCTGATGCCCTTAGTAAAAAGGAGAGACTCAAGATGATAATGTCTTTGAGAGAGTTTATAAGAGATTTTGAGAAGATGGAAATAGAAGTGAAGGTAACCGGAGCCGGTACCGAAAAGCTGTTTGAGATTGCAATAGAGACCGAATTATTGGAAAAGAGCATATTGTGCCAGAAAAAGGTGATGAATGAAGGCAGAGAGCCAACAAATAAATATGAGATTAATACCGAGAAAGATGATAAGGGAATAATGAGGTATTCCTATAGAATTTGGGTTCCGAAAGTTCAAGAGCTTAAGGATGAGAACTTAGATGAGAGCCATAGTTTGAGGAATAGGATTTAGGGCAAACCCTGAATGTGATAGTCAGGGAGGTTGCCATCAAGAAAGAAAGAACCCATAACATAATAGAGTGGAAAACAAGGTTTTTAATGTATAAGATAACCCCGATTATGGGAGAAGGTTGAAACATTTCATACTAAGGAAACAGAAAGTCGAGTAAGGAAAGGAGACCCGAGACGGTACTCCTATACGGCAATTTATGGACCTGTCTAGACAGAACTTAGACTATTATCCCCAACCACCACCTTGAGGAAATAATGCGATAGGAAATTCTTTCAGGACCTTTAAGTCTCTAAGCTCTCAGAGTTCCAAGGAACAGGTTGACCTAGTCGAGGCAAGAGCCTGGCTAAAGGAAATAGAGGAATCATTTGAGATTCTGAATGATTGACGAACCACAAAAGACTGTTTTTATCACTTACCCTCCTAAGAGAGAGACCACCCGCTGGTGAAAGACCAAGGAAGGCACGGAGTAAGAGATTATAATAAACTGATTTAAGTTCAGTCAATTGTTTTCGGGAAAGTAATTCCCAAAGATAAGGAGATAGTGTAAAAGCTTTAGAGCCAGAACAAAGGCAGAAGAGTATGATGAATTATGAATCTAAGATGTAAAAGTTGTCAAGATTCGTTCTGAGGACACGAATCCAGAATGACGGGATGTTTGAAATCAATGCTTATGTTGTGTTGGTTCATGAAATAATGATAAGAGAAAGGAAAATAAAAAGAAATTGAAGTGGAAAGGAATATAACGACAATAGAGTTTGAGGAATGATAAGGGAGTTGGGTATGAGGAAACCCTAAAGACTCGTAGAAATAGAAATAGAAGAGTATGTAATCGTCAGGATGAGGGTGATTCACCAAGAGTTAAAATTGATGGTTGAGGGCATAAGAGATACATATATTTTATCCCCTGTAAGTTGGGAAGATTCGAGGAAACCTTGAGATAATTCGAAGAATAATAATAATGAGACGCGGATAGACTGAGGAGACAAGAAAGTAAGAAATTAAGAAAATTGGATGAAGGAAGTGACCTTCAAGAAGGTGAAGTGTAAGACCGGTGGCATGATACCCAGAAAGGGAGACGCCAGATATGAAAGATATCCCAACATTGAGGTGACTGTTGAGATAAACAACAAAAGTAAATAAGGAATTATTAAGAAGAAGTTCACGTTGAACACGACCAATATCTTCCAGAACATCCTTGTTATCGTTACCAGATTAGGCAAGAAAAGCGGATAACCGTTGTTATCTTTTGGAGGCCATTTTGATTAACCTCATTTTGTATACAGATGTTATTGTGAAATTAGGCATATACTATCGAGGTGGGAATGATTGAATAAGACACCCTTATCAGGGATATATGCCTTGATTTATCCATGGAAGGATGCAGGTACCTTTTAAAGGTGGAATTAAGAATAGAACATCGGTAACTTAAAATGAATCCTAGGGGAATGCATAAAGGTTGGCATTTCACCCTTAATAGGGACAGTATGAGTTTTGACAGTATGATTTGGAAAGGATTAAGGTAATAACGACCTTTAAGGATCAGTGGAGAAATTTTTCAGAAGTATATAGACAATGGTTTTAGTATTAGTAAATGGTATTTTGATATGCCCTGTATCTAGGGAATACAGGAGGAACGATTCAAGGATAACCTTAGAGGTTTTACAAGGAGAAAGGTAATATTCAAAATTCTCAAGAATAGAAATGTTGATAAAGGAAATGTGTCGTAATTATAATGATGCCAAGTGGGGCACGTGTTATACCATGAGAAAGTATGGATCGAACCAGTAATGGTCGAAATTGTTCAGGGCAATTAGGACTTAAGATAAAAGATGTTCTAAGTATGATTGAGAGTCAGTCGTGACAGTGATTAACCTCTAAAGACTAAGGCAATAACTAATGGAAAAATGGTGATATTTTTTTTACTTACCAGATTTTAAGGAAAACATCTTCACATAAGCTGTGATTGAAATGAGGTAGAAAATTATTTGGAGGTGGTTAAAATGACATTGAATGTAAGGAAATTTTACTATCAGGAAAGGCCAAAGAGGTGGCCGACACTTTAAAGGTAAGAGGATAATTATAGGCGCTTGTGCCAAAAGAATACAGTGATGATGGTTAAAGCTGTGAAGGTTGTATTATGGTTTGGAAGATTGACATTCCTTCTGATGACTGTGCAATACCCAACCGTAATAGTAGTTGGTAAAGGTTTAATTCGTGTAATCGCCATGAACGGGCTATCTATCTTAGAAGGTCCTATCTTGAGATAAGCCAGGACCATGTTTCAAAAAGGACTAGACGAACCTTTGAGTAAGTCTTCTATTTAAGGCATATGATTTAGAATGGTATTAACCTACTATCGTTGCTTTGATTGAAACTCTTCTGCAATTTTATCTGCTTCATGTCATGTATGTATGTCAGGATCATGAGTGTTCTTCATGAATCAGGAATGGTGATTATGTTACCTCCTTAGAAGGATTTGATACGACATGTATGGACTCCGTATGGTTAGATATTAAGATTTCATGGAACGTGAATGACGACAGTAGGTCAGTAGTGGACCATAGTAATGCAGCAATGATTCTGCGAGTAATGAGCTGGTTACAACCGTGAGAGTTGTATTGGAATGGATGTCGAGATTGAGTACCACTAAACGGGTCGTGGTAGTGTATAAGTTATCATTGATAGACTAATTAAGTAGAGTATCTACCTATTGAATATTTATTCTTTCTTATCAATAGAGAGTCGTATTATTATACGAGGAAGGTTACGGTGCAAGCATAGAATTCAAGTAACGATGATGTCTAGAATGAGATCCCAGGTTCGATTTTCGGTATCGAAGGAGTTTCAAAGGTGATTGTGTATAAGCTCGAGGAAGAGCATGGGTCCATAGAATGATGGACGGAATAGCAAAAATATTTAGGCATGTGAAATACGATACTATAATACTTGATGTTGATATAAATACATATATGTTTTGTTCTCCTATGACAAACCTCTATAGTTCAGAGGTAGGTTCCAAGCCAGATATTTTGTGGCAGTATATTTTTTTTTAGATATACAATTCTCTTCAGTTCGTTCTTTTCTCTTCTTTTCATTTCATGTAAGCTGAGAAGAATAACCCTTCCAGAAGGGGAGGTATTGCCGAATGACTATCTATCTATGTGATAGAAGCCTAGTAGGATACCATCTATTATTTAATTGCTTGTCAAGTACTAAAGGCTGGCCACCTTCTATACTAACTATGCGATATAACAAGTGTTCATGATCATAGTGATCTCTCAACAAATTCCTTTACTTCTATATGATTGATCAAACTTTGGGAAATAGAAACAGCTGAAAAAGGAGTAGTAAAGTTGTGGTAGTATTCGGAATGGAAACACATTCGTGATACTAAGGTTGACGTGGTTATTAAAAGGTTATAGAACGCTAACGAGCAAAAGTATAACCAGTATAATATTAGGAACGGAAGGTAGTAGCGATTACGAACTGGAAAATAATGGGTATTAAGAAGCAAAAACTCTAATGCTAAAAGCTATAATGAGAGTCTGTGCAATAGACTTGAAAGAAATTGGAATGATCACTTAACACAGATTTAGTTTTCTTATGACAATAGATCATATGTCAGTATTGAGATATCGCCTTATGAGATCCTTGAGGGAAGACAATGTCGATCTCCCTTATGTTAGGATGAAGTTGTAGAGCGTAAGATGCTCGGACCAGCAGTGGTCCAAAGGACCAAGGATATGATAGATCTAATCAGAGGACGGCTGGTAGTAGCCCAAGATGGACATGATAAGTATGTTGATTTGACACGAAAGGACAAAGAGTATGAAATAAGGGACCTAGTAATGTTATAGGTATCCCTTGGAAAGGATTGATGAGGTTCGGAAAGAAAGGAAAGCTAAGTCTATAATTTGTTGGACCCTTGGATATATTAAGACATTTGGGAAGTTAGTATATGAGCTAGCCCTACCCCCGAACATGTAGCAAGTCATAACATGTTTCACGTATCAATGTTAAGGAAGTGTAATTCGGATGCCAGATAAATTGGGGCATATGAGCGCATAGGCATGCGACCAGACATAACCTATAGGGAGCAACCAGAAAGGGTTATAGATCGAAAAGGAACAAGTGCTTAGGAGAAGGGTTATCAAACTAGTCAGAGTTTGATGGAAGAACCACAATATGGGAAAATTTACTCGAGAGTTAGAAAGTGCAATGTTAAAAAAGTATCCCTATTCATTTTCTATCTGATTCCGGGACGGAATCCTTTTAAGGAGGGGAGACTGTAATAACTCCAATTTTTGGAAAATTTTTGAAACCCTTATGAATAGTGTTTTTGCTGAATGAGAAAACTTTTCATGCCACACTAGGTAGGGGTTCTTTTATGGATATTCTGAGATTTTATTGGCACTCTATATGGTATATAAGTGTATGTAAAGATCGTCAGAATCCAATTCCGAACACTTTGATTTTTCCCGGAAATCCACTAGATACGGAAAGAAATGAGTATAAGGTAACATGATAAAAAGAATTTAAATTAAAGGATTATAAGAGAGGATCATAAAAGGAATACAATATATTGAGAAAGGTTAAGAGAACCTAAGTAATAAGATCCCGGGTATGATCCCTCAAACGATAAACGAAAACGAAAGTTAAGCGAACCGTATAACAGATCAGCGGTCATTAGGCAAACAATTAGAAGCTAATCAAAGAGATTAGAAGGGATGATGACATAGCAATGTGACATAAGCATGACATAAGGGGAAGGAGATGTGGTTGATTTAAAACCACACAAAGTCAAGGCTAGAAAGGTAATTAACCAAATAACAAGACAAAAAGCAACCAACCAAGCCAAAACATTTCATTTTCATCAAAAAACACAAACCCCCCATTTTCTTCATGAAGCTCTCGGCTTCTTTTCTTAAAAAATGAAGATCCAAGCTCCACCACTTACTATTTAGCAAGGTAATTATCTAAGCTTCCCCATGGATAGTCACATACTTCCTATAAGTTTAAGCTTCTAATTCCAAGCCAATCATTTTCTATAAATCATGGAAGAAGATGGTGAATAGTACTTTCTTGAAATTAATTTTTGTGTTCTTGATTTCTTTGAAAGAACAAGCTTGTAGGAGGTTAGATTAAGGCTTCCATGGGCATTTCAAGGATCTTTCATGGATTAAAAGCTCCAAGGAAGGTATAAACTCCAAACCCTAGCTTTGGTTTTGAGTAATTAGGAATGAATATGATTGATATAGTATATGTGAAGCATGAGGCTTGTTTGTTTAAAGTTTGGTTGAGTTTGTAGAGATTAGTTGGTTTTGTGGTGTTTTTGGAGTTGTAAATCTTGTTAATTAGTTAATGAACTTAAGTATAGCTTTTAGTTCATGTTTGAGGGTAGTATAAAGTTGATAATAATGAGTTTTTGGGGCTGTTGGAGTGTGTTTTGGATGGATGTTGGTTGTATGATTGATTTGGAGTTGATTGGTGGTTGTTTTGGAATGGTTTAAATTTGGGAAATCGCGTAAACATAGCCGCCATAATGCCCGATTTATTGTAGACTGTTTTTGTTCTTAACGTCAGAACCCTTGAACTCACTGCTAGGTTTTGACCATTGCCATGTTTAGATAGTTCATGTTACGAGCTTCGTTTTGATATGTGGTTCGTTTGATTTCGATGAACGGTTTAGGAGAAACGGCCGTTTTAAGTAACGACGTTTCGCGAACGAACCCTTTCCCCTCGCCTTACTTTGAAACATAGGTTAAAGACCTTAAAGGACTAATTGAAGTATGAAACATTTATGTAAGGTGTAATAGGCAGTTGGTAAGACACTCGCGAAGGAATCGCCTTAAAACTCGTAATGGTTAAATTATTAAAAATGGTGGAGCTGAGGGTACTCGAGTGACTTAAGAGAATCAGTAAGCGCAAAACAAGCGTTATAGTCTAAGTTAGTTAAAGTATAGATTTACAAGTGACTTTGGTTTAATTCCAACTTACTTGTTGGTTATAGGTTACCAGACTCGTCCCGAGCCATTCGTAACCCCCAGTCGCTCAGGCAAGTTTTCTATCCGTTATACTGTTGTTGTGATGTATATATGTATATGCATTATCTTGCGATAGATGCATGTTGGTTAATTAGCAAATGTTGCGATATATTGAAGCATGCTGATATGGTATATATATGCATGCCTGTTTCGTATTCTTGCCAAATATATCTGTTGGTTCAGTTGATAATACCTATGCTAGAGAATAGCAGTAATTTGCATATACCCTTAGTATAGGGACCCAAAGGTGAAAACATTTTCTAAAACCGGGAGTCGAGGATCCCGAGTAGATTTTATATATATTTATTTATATATATATATATATATATATATATGTTTATAGTTTTCAAAACTATTAATCGAATAAGGTTTATTCGATAACTTTATTTTATTATTGAATATTATTTCGAATATTCATCCGAGGACTTATGACTCCTTTATTTTATTATTGAATATTATTTCGAATATTCATCCGAGGACTTATGACTCCTTTATTTTATTATTGAATATTATTTCGAATATTCATTCGAGGGCTTATGACTCAGTTATATTATTAATGATTATTAATTGAATATTCATTTGAGGATGTTTGACTCCGTTATTTTATTTAATGAATATTATTTATAATATCCATTCGAAGTATTATGACTCCGCTTATTATTTAATAATATTCTTTATTTTATTAAAGAATAATGTTTCGATAATCAAACTTATTTTCGATTATTCAAATAAAGATAGTACTTTCATATAAGTATATCTTTGGTTATTTAATACTCATTTCAAGTATAAGTCTTACAACTTCTACTTCAATTATTTGTATAAAGATTATTCTTTATGGGAATATTATTTAAATAATAATATTCAGACATTTTCTAAATATATTGGGACTGATTTACTTCATTAAATCAGCATTACTCCAAACACTCTTTAAAGTATTTTCGAGTCTTCAAAATGATTTTTAAAAGTTAGAGCGGATCCCAAAACTCATTTTTATATTTAATATCTTCCTTTTAAAAAGGGGATTTAAATACTCGCTCAAAACCTGAGGGATCCGGCTCTATGGTGTATTTTATATTCGCAACAAGGTTGCAGTTTTGGTAAATGAATTGATTACTTACCCAAGGTTCGGGAAGTAAGTCCATCTATCGAGTCGGCATAAGCAAAACGGGCTCAGTGGGCGTCCATGATAGTGTAAGTGGCTCAGTGGGAGTCCATCAAATGCATAAGTGGCTGAGTGGCAGTCCAGCATAAGGTCCTATTGCGACCAGGGTGATGACCAGTGGGGAATTCGTCCATCTACTAGTAGAAAAGGTTACTTATTGGTATCTTTGCCCGATCAGCAAGATATCAGGTTTATGCCAAAATTCTTTCCTTTCCAAATTTATTGGATATTGCAATTCTGTTCATACTTTACATGACAGAGGTTTTCAGGAAACGTATGTATATATATAGGTGTATATATATATCGGGACTTAATGAAGTATATTATAACTTCATTTCCTTCAAAATATTTCAAAGATTGAATCTATTCAAGTCTTATCTTGTAGTCTCATCAGTGTGATGAACTTTTGAAACTAATTATAACTTGAACGGTGGTAGTTCAAGTAGTATTTGAAAAAGATATAAGTATATTGGAGTATCTTGTAACTTCATCTTTTAAACTTATATCTAGTAAATGATTATCTTATGCATGACAAAGATTTTCAGAAAAACGTTGAGACAAGGTTAGATATATGAGATCACCTTGCAACGATATTTTTATACAGTTATACACTGGAACTCTGTGTGTATTATGCATGGAAGAGGACTTCCCATATTTTGAAAAGTATATATGTATATTACTGAATATTTTGCGACTTCATTGCATTAAGATATCAAACTTGGTTCATTTCTTTTGACCAAGACTTTCATGAGTACTATGAGAAGGCTCATATATTGTTAATCATTATACATATTATTTTGGTAGGCTTGCTGCTCACCCTTGCTTTCTTCTTTCATCACACAACAACATATAGAAAAGATGAACAGGACTAAGCTCCCGATTCGCAAGCGATTAGGAAACGTTCCGCAGTTTCCTATAGGCGTTGATGTCGCTGTAGCTGAGGTAGGAACTACCAATAGGCTAGGCTTTCAACTTTTGATGTACCAGACTTATGTATCTTTATCAATTGTAATAATGGCAAAGAAATTTAAATCTATTCAGAAACCTTTTTAAGGTGTATTGACATATAATTGTGGAATAAAACGACTTGTGATTATTTTTGGATATTCATCTCTGAGACTATAACTTGTGGTGTGTGTGTTTATTGTGGGGTCACAGTACAGAGTAGTTGATTGTGTATTAAGATTGGGTGTTATTAAGGGAAATGGAACTCGTGACAACCCGGATTCCCGACCCCGGATTTGGGGGTGTTACAATGCTCCCCTTGCACAGGTGCATCTTGCTTTGGCGTAGTCACCACAATTTTATTAACATCAGAGTTTAATCCATCAGAATTTGCAGTATCAGGATTTACAGAATCAGAATTAAAAACTTCATTTTTGAATCTCAGCTGATCATGATCATTGAAATCTTCAAGTCCAATAATCTTCTTATCATCAAAAGAGACATTGATAGATTCCATGACAACCCTTATTTCTAAATTGTAGACTCTGAAAGCTTTTATGGAAAGTGGGTATCCAACAAAAATTCCTTCATCAGCTTTTAGATCAAATTTGGATAGTTGTTCAGAATGAGTCTTAAGAACAAGACACTTGCATCCAAATGCATGAAAGTACTTCAAATTTGGCTTCTTTTTCTTCACCATCTCATATGGTGTTTTTCCATGCTTGTTGATAAGTGTTGCATTCTGAGTAAAACAAGCAGTGTGCACAGCTTCAGCCCAAAAGTAGGTTGGTAAGTTTTCTTCATCAAGCATAGTTCGTGCAACTTCAATAAGAGTTCTATTCTTTCTTTCAATAACTCCATTCTGCTATGGAGTTCCAGGAGCAGAAAATTCCTGCTTTATTCCATGGTTTTTGTAGAACTCTTCCATAATCAAATTCTTGAACTCAGTGACATTATCACTACTTATGATTTTCACAGAGTCTTTGACCAATTTATCCAGTAGTTTGACATGATCAATCAAGATAGATGCAGTTTCATTTTTTGTGTGTAAGAAATACACCCATGTGTATCTGGTGAACTCATCCACTATGACCACATCATATTTCTTCTTTGCAATAGATATAACATTCACTGGACCAAATAGATCAACATGTAGTAGGTGATAAGGCTCAAGAATTGAAAATTCAGTCTTGCTCTTGAAAGAAGATGTTCTTTGTTTTGCCTTCTGACATGAATCACAAAGGCCATCAGGAGCAAATACTGATTTTGGTAGTCCTCTCACAAGATCTTTCTTGTTGAAATCAGTACTTGTTGAAATCTTGGCTTCATAAATGTTACCATGCCTGTATCCTTTCAGAACAACTTTGCCTGTAGATTTGCTTACAACTTCACAGTGTTCTTCAAAGAAATCCATATGATAACCTCTGTCATAGATTTGACTAACACTCAGCAAATTGTGTTTAAGTCCTGAGGCTAGAGCTACTTTTTCAATGATGACATTCCCCAGATTGATATTTCCATATCCCAAAGTTTTTCCCATGTTGCCATCTCCATAAGAAACACTTGGGACAGCTTTCTCCACAAAGTCTGATAGCAGGGCTTTATTTCCAGTCATATGTCCTGAACATCCACTGTCCAGAACTAGGATGTTTTTCCTGTTGCCCTGCAATCACAAATACCACTAATGATTAGTTTTAAGGACCCGGACTTGTTTGGATCCTTTGGCCTTATTAAGTTTGTTAACATTTGCAGCGGATTTAGCATCAGAGTTTATGTTAACATTTTTCTTATCAGCATTTACAGTATCAGACTTTGTATCAGAACTTACAGTAGAAGGAATAATGCTAACTTTCTTAAAAGAAGTTTTATTTGATAATAATCATAGTATAGACTATGATATTCCTTACTAGTATACATGGAATGCCATAAACTACCACAATGAAAACAAGGTTTTTGTGGCCTATATCTAACAGACTGACTCTTAACTCCTGATTTTGAAGGTAACGAGTTTATGTTCTTATTCTTCCTGCAAAAAGACGCCAGATGGTTAGAATTTCCACAGTTATAATATTTCTTTCTAGGAGCATTAGGAATAGGCTTATAATCATTGCTTTTATTCACACCTTCCTTTCCATTCCTATTTTTCCTAGGTGGCTTTACCTTGTTTACATGCTTAACATCTTTCAGCTTATGCTTAAGCTGCTTTTTAGTCATTAAGCCTATGTTAACTTCAGTTGGCTTATCCTGTTTTGGTTTGTCAGAAGTTAATTTCTCTTTAACTTCTGATTTATCAATATCAGACTTTATAGCTACAAACTTAACAGGATTTACCTTTGGCTTTTGTTTAACAACTATAGGCTCAATTTCTACAGTACCCTTATCATTCTTATCATCTCCATAACCTAAGCCCTCTTTCCAATTTCCACTACTTAACAAGTTTTGAGTTGTTCTGCCAGAGTTAGTCCAAGTCCTGATAATCTCTCTTTCCTTTTCTAACTCAGTTTTTAGAGATTCATTCATTTTTAGAACTTCATCCCTAACATAAAAGACATCATCTCTATCTTTCTGAGTTTGATGGAACATGACTAACTCTTTTTCTAAATAATCATTCCTCTTTTTATAAGAAAGATTTTCAGAAGTTAATCTTTCACATATTAAAGTTTGATCTCTATAACTAATGAACATGGTTTTAAGATATCTTCTCAACTCATTAATATCATCAGTATGAAAGGCATAAGTAGTTTGAGGTACCTTTAAGTCAGCAGTATCAGAACTGCTATCAGCATTTGCCATCAAGGCATAGTTCACCTCACTTTCAGAGTCTGAAGTGTATGTCCAGCTTTTCTTCTTTGTGACAAGAGCCTTGCCTTTGTCACTCTTCACTTTCTTGCAATCAGGAGATATGTGGCCTTTCTCAGACTTTCCTCCTTTGACTCCAGTCTTTCTGAGCCCTTTCTTTTTAGGACTTCCACTTTTCCTGGAAAGCTTCTTCTCGGAGTCTCGTGTTTTTGATTGATCAGACATGGTTGTTTTTGGATCTTAAACTGTTTGTGTGTTAACAGATTTCTCTGATACCACTTGTTAGGTCACACACACTGTATAAGGGGGTTGAATACAGTTTTTACTACAATCAAATCGAATTAAAGAACGCAAATAACAGAAAATGGATTTTATTCAACACATTAAACTCTGTTACAATATGGAACTGTCCTCTCTCAGTGATGAACAAATTATCAAGAGAGTTGCTAGGGTTACAATGAATAATAATTTCAATAATGATAACACATATAGTGTGACGCCCTCAATCTCGGGGTAAGGAAATGAGGACTCACACACCTCTAATCTAATAATTAAATATGCAAAAACCCCGATTAACTACTGACAGGATCAACAGGATAAAGTATGAGACAAGATTACAACTACCAATCACAAAATATAACTTACAAAGCCAAAATATTATTAAATAAACAATATCGGTTCCGGCTGGGAACCGACAGATAACCCATTGTATCTTTAAACACTTCTTTCTAGGCGCGAGCTCACTCATAATTACCACTACCTGCTCTGGTAACCGGAAGCCCTCAACACGGTAGGGACCACCAGGTACGCTCTTACGAGCAGTGCGCCTAAGCCTGACCATCTTCTTGCTTAACTGCCGTGGTTAGATTAAAACAAAAATAATGAGCATAAAACTCAGCAAGTAACTATATAGCAGTTCTACAATATCAAATCACAATATGCTTTACCAAACTCAGGGCATTCTACTTTATTTGATCTAGGTGGCAGATTTCCAGCTTTTGGGTTAAGGAAAGGTTTTTGAAGGATAATGTGGGGCTTTCAAGGAACAATGTTCAAGCAGGACGAAAGCCGACATTCATCACAAATCAATAAAGGATCAGAATAGATCTTTTCAATAGAGGAAAGCAACAGTATCTCATTACATGGAATCAATCATATGATCAACAAATTCAAGAATTAGGGTTCTCGAGCTTTAAGCTTCACATTAACATAATCAACTCTTTTTTCAAAGCAATATAAACCATTTTCATTTTCAATAATCAATTTACTGAACAGAAAGTTTCAGTTCCCTTTTTTTTAAATAATCACTTAGAACCCTTGATTGGATCACTTTATCTTTCCATTTCATTATATACGGGTGATCAGCCCGTATCGACCTCCATTCCGGTCTTTAAGGTACCAATCAGCATAATTTCAGCCTTAAATTGGACTAGCCCCACTAGCCTCTTACCATGACTGGACTAGTCCCACTAGCCTCTTACGTCCCAATCCAATCCATCAGGAATTCATTTGGAAAACCTTGAGTTGGAAAAACAAATAAGTTTTCTAAAATTCATTGTATCATTACCAAGAATGTGAAATCATTCAGACTCTTTCAAGTCGAAACTCATTCTTAAATCAGATTTTAAGGAAACATAGTTCAGGGAGTGATTCAAAGATACATAAGGAACAATTCATAAGAATTCTGTATCAGGGATAACAAAGCACTTTAGTTAGAAGGATCAACATTTTTAAGGGATCAATAGGGTGATCAGGGAGAACAGGGTATCATTAAACAGGGTTAACAAGGATAATCAGAGGGTCCAATATATTTCATGGCTCAATACATAATTTGAACAGGAAGGACAGATTATCAAAGGGTGGAATCAATAAGCTTATCAATAACAGATTATCAAGAACAAGAGTACTTCAAATCAATATTAGGGTTTCATAATTAAACAGTTCAATACTCTACATGGTATGAACAACATTCTCTTTATAACTATTTACACAAGTAATCAGAGTTACTTGCCTGAATTTGCTTTCCTGAAGGTTGAACTACTGCCACCTTGTGAACCCTTTCCTTTCCTAGCCTGGATGCCCTCATGCTCCGAATCTACAATAAAACCAAACCTTAATTAGATTCTTAACTCTCGGTCCCGGAACAATCACTCTATACGATAACTCGATTATATCCTTGACTCGAGTATACGAATATAGCTTATACACATAAGCACATAACACATAACACATTCCTTCTCGTAACCTTTATATCTTTATATACTTAATAATCAAAGCACACATGCTTAATCTTGGCTATTTCTCAAATCACACTAATATAACTCTTACGAGTACATGATTTATTCACAACCAAACATTTACGACCATAGGTATCACCTATAGCTCTTTTTAATATCAAACGATTGAATTCCCCTTAATTCGAACCAAACATACAAAACACATCCACATATATTCAATTTCAATCTCACACATTCATGCACAACTAATGCAATTTATAAGATTCATTTACTCACTTTAACCTTATCCTTTTTAATAAAAAATCCGAATCATAAACACATTAAGGGTCAAAATCAACAACTTCTTTTAATCATCAAAATTCGAACACAAACACTACTTAATCTTTATCATGCAATCAAGCTCTCACTAGCCATTAAACCAACTTAATTCCACCTTTTTACTCCTAAGAACCCATTCGGGTTTTCCATAAATCAAACATGCAAGAATGGATTTTGACATGCAAGGTTATATATCACATTTCCCACTTATTTTAGTCCTTAACTAGATCATTCCATTCACTTAAACACCAAATCCAAGCATTACCTAGTGACTTTAGCTTTAATCAATTCATTTAGTCAACATGCATCCACTTAATCACTAAATTATCCCCTTCTTAGTTTATTTTCCATTCGGAAAGAACATGATTTACAACTCAAGGACTAATCAATGACATGCACATCTTGATCTTCTTTAAAACTAACATGCAATCACTTTTTAGGCCATATAAACTTAGTGTTCACCAAGATTAACTCACAAAATCAAATTCCTCTTCTTAATTAGCATAAAGCCGAATGATAAACTCACATGCAAACCTTAATTTTTGATTTTCTAAGCAACAATCATTTACACACATCCATTTACTTCCTAACACAATCAATACAACCATTTTATCAATCACATACTCAATTTTCAACAAAAGAAACAAAACCCTTTTTCAAGCTTTCAAGAAACCATAACATGCAAAGCTAAAATCAAATGATCATATCATGGAAACTCCACCGGCTCTCTTTTGGATCATGGCCGGTGGTGGTCGAACTTGAGAGAGCCCATAACGGGTCTCTTCTCGAGTTTATGACCCCCAAAATGCTTGAATTCACTCTTATGGTTATGCATCAAGAAATGGTTTTCCTTGAACACCACCATAGTGATTAACCACAAAACTTCTATAAATACTTACATGCAAATAGGAATCGAAGAGTATACCAAAAATAAAGACTAAAGGTAGCAATATCTTTGAGTTTGAGTAGGTTTTGAAGGTTGCATGCAAGTGAGAGAGATGAGAGACGGAGAGAGCCGAGAGAGATAGAGTGAGAGAGAGTGTTCGAGAGAAAGAAAAGAAAAGAGAAGAGAGGGGAGAGTGGGTGCACAGGAAAAGAAAGGAAAAAGGGGGGGAGAATGAATTTATACTCCACCAAAACAAGGGCAAATTTGTAATCTACTAATTCCCTTTTTGCTCCTTTGTTCCTTTTCTTTTTACTCAAATGTAACAAAAATCAAATATAAAGTATATCTCTCTCGGGAATTCGAGAATTATTGAAAATGAAAATTTTAATACGTAGGCCTCGAAATTAGCTTTTTAACCATTACTTATAATAGATTTTTGAGCAGACGGTTGATTTTATATGAATTTCGCAAGCTTGCTTTAATAATAACATTTTCCACATAAAATCAATTTAAAAACGCAAAGACCATCAAATAAATTCACTCATCATTTTTAAAAAGTCTCTGGGACTACTAAAAAGATATCAGAACAAATCCCATGTTTTTATCTTACTCGGATGATTTTATAAAAATGCGCGAAGGTTAATTAAACCTTTATTTAAATCACATAATCCCTTCTACATTCATAGAAATGTCACAGAACACATAGCCATGCACACAGACAACAATCTCACATATATAATCACATAATGACACAGGTCTGATCATAGAATTTATCCCTCTTTAATCTTTATCCTCTTTTACGCGTACCGGGTCACGTTCAGCCTGACGGCCCGACGCTCAGCGTTTCGATTACGCTTCTCATTATCTTTACCAATCAACACGTCACTTAGGACGAAATACTTTATTTATACATTCATTTCATTCACTCATACATAATTCACTATCTATATTTCTTTAATTCCTTATTAGGACGGGTTCGTTCTACCTGACGGCCCGACACCACAGCTTAATATCTAAGCTGACTTTTTAAATTGGAACGTTTTTATCCACGCTCCTATATTCTAATATACAGAAAAGACAATTAATCAGCACTTAGTCACATAATTATAATCACATCACATAACACATACTTTATTGACTTAATTACGTCGTAAAATTCTCAGTCGTCACAATCTACCCTCCTTAAAAGGATTATGTCCCCAGAATCTAGTCTAAGCAAATAGATGGGGATACTTTTCTTTCATTTCTCTTTCTAATTCCCAAGTCGACTCTTCAACTAATGGATTTCTCCATAACACTCTAACTAGAGGTACAACTTTATTTCTAAGCGTCCTTTCTTTTCGATCCAAAATTCGCACTGGCTGATCCACATAGGACAAATCTGGTTGGATTTCCACTGGTTCCAACTCGATCATATGGCTCGCATCAGCATTATACTTCTTTAGAAGAGAGACATGAAATTCATTATGCAGATGTTGCATTTGCGGAGGTAGCGCCAATTCATACGCCACTTTCCCAACTCGTCGCAATACTTCAAATGGTCCAATGTACCTAGGACTCAACTTCCCTTTCTTTCCGAATCGGGTTAAACCTTTCCAAGGAGATATCTTTAACAAGACTTTGTCTCCAGATTCGAATTGCACATCTTTCCATTCTTGATTTGCGTATTTTGTTTGGCGATCTTGAGCTACAATTAATCTCTTTCGAATCATTTCAACCTTTTCCTTCGTTTACTGAACTAGCTCTGGGCCAATTAACTTGCGCTCACCAATTTCATCCCAATAAGTAGGGGATCTACACTTTCTTCCATACAATGCTTCATAAGGTAGCATGCCAATACTCGTGTGATATCTGTTGTTGTAGGAAAACTCAATTAAGGGCAAATGATCGTCCCAATTTCCTTTGAAATCTATTACACAGGTTCGCAACATATCTTCAATCGTCTGAATTGTCCTTTCACTTTATCCGTCTGTCTGCGGATGATATGCCGTACTCATTTTCAATTTCGTTCCCAAATGATCATGGAATTGTCGTCAAAATCTCGAATTTCGTTCCACAACATTAGGTATCCAAATACGTGAGTTAACACGGTATATCCCTTTTCCATCCTTTTGAGCTTTAATTTCTTCTCCCGTCAACCTATCCTTTTCGCGATTCATCACTTGCTCTTGACAGCATCGAATCTTTTCCAAAATTTCAGGTTGAAACAGCATTGCATATATAGCTTCACCTCCACATTCTGGAGTCTGCACTTCTATTTCCATCTTTTCAAAGTCCTTGATTAATTCTTCCGACGACGTTAACAGATTCAATCTTTCTTTTCGACTTAAAGCATCAGCTACCACATTTGCCTTTCCAGGATGGTAGTTTATCGCACAATCATAATCTTTGATCAATTCCAACCACCTTCTTTGTCGCATATTCAATTCTTTCTGATTAAAGATATACTTTAAACTTTTATGATCCATGTAAATCTCGCACTTTTCCCCGTACAAATAATGCCTCCAAATCTTAAGGGCAAACACAATTGCTGCCAATTCCAAATCATGCGTTGGATACTTTTGCTCATGCGGTTTAAGTTGCCTTGACGCATATGCTATTACCTTCTTGTGTTGCATTAACACGCATCCAAGTCCTTTATATGAAGCATCACTGAATATCACAAATTCCCCTTTGTCATCTGGTAATACCAACACTAGGGCGGTTACCAATCTCTTCTTTAACTCTTGAAAATTTTCCTCGCACTTTTCTGTCTAAACGAACTTCTCGTTATTTCTTGTCAATTTTGTCAACGGAACGGCAATCTTAGAGAAATCTTGTACAAATCTTCTATAATATCCAGCTAATCCCAGAAAACTTCTGACTTCCGTCGGAGTCTTGGGTCTTTCCCAATTCATTACAGCTTCTATCTTGGCTGGGTCCACTTTAATTCCTTCTTTATTAACTACATGACCAAGAAATTGCACTTCCTTTAGCCAGAATTCGCACTTTGAAAACTTAGCATACAGTTTCTCTTCTCGCAGAATTTCCAAGGAAATCCTCAAATGCTCCTTATGATCTTCTTTCGTTTTGGAGTAAATCAGTATATCGTCGATAAACACAATAACAAACTTATCCAAATACCGCTTGAATACTCTGTTCATAAGATCCATAAATGCGGCTGGCGCATTCGTCAAGCCAAATGCCATTACCAAAAACTCATAGTGTCCGTATCTCATTCGGAACGCTGTCTTGGGTATATCTTCCACTTTAATCTTTAACTGATGATACACAGATCTTAAATCAATCTTTGAGAAACACAAAGCTCCTTTTAACTGGTCAAACAAGTCATCGATCTGCGGTAGAGGGTACTTATTCTTGATCGTCAACTTATTCAGTTCGCGGTAATCAATGCACAACCTCATACTTCCATCCTTTTTCTTTACAAATAACACCGGTGCGCCCCACAGGGATACACTCGGTCGGATCACTCATTTGTCCAACAATTCTTGCAACTGAGCTGCCAATTCCTTCATCTCAACCGGCGCCATGCGATAGGGAGCTTTTGACACTAGTTCCATACCAGGAGCCAAATCAATCGTAAACTCGATTTCTCTGTCTGGAGGTAGTCCAGGCAATTCATCAGGAAACACATCCGGAAAATCTCTTACTACCGGAGTATCCTCGATCTTCACAGATTCTTTTTCCACGTCCACGACATGAGCCAAATAAACCTCGCATCCTTGATGTATTCATCTTCTTGCCTCAATGGCCGTTAGAAATTTCTTTTCTTGCCTCTTTCCTTTAAATATCACTTCTTCACCATCCTTGGTTCTTAACTTCACCTTTTTACTTTTACATTCTATTTGCGCTTCATGGTTTGACAACCAATCCATTCCTAGTATGACCTCAAATTCTCCTAACTTAAAAGGAATTAAGTCAGCAGAAAAGTGTCGACCTTCTATAGTCACATCATAATCAGGACAAAACTTACTAGCAATAACTTTCTCTTGATTTGCTACCTCTATAATCAAATTAGGTTCTAGAGGGTACACAACACAATTTAACTTATCAAGAATACTTTCAGAGATAAAAGATCTAGTTGCTCCAGAATCCATCAAAACTTTTACTTCTAATGAGTTAACAACAAGCATACCTGCTACCACGTCCACATCTTGCACCGCATCTTTCATCGTCATGTTAAAGGTTCTAGCTCTCGGTTGAGCTGATGGTGCTGGGAGAGACGACGGTCCAGCAATTCTGAGAACATTAGCCTTTTGAACAGGCTCCTTGCAATTCCTGGCCATATGGCCCACTTTGCCACACTTGAAACAAGCCAAATCAGGCTTCATCGCTCAACTTGGGCATTCTGAAGAATAATGCCCCTTCTGGTTGCACTTAAAACATGTTATATCCAGCTTATTACACATCCCCGAGTGTCTCTTTCCACAATTCCTGCATTCTTGAATCTGGGGTCTGCTATCCTTCCTCGGTTGTCCAGCCTTCTAGAAATGGTTCTTCTGAGCTCCATTACCGGGTCTAAACTTCTGGAACTTTTGGTTTTGACCTCCACCATTCTTCCCAAACTTCCCTCTGAACTTTGAGCTTCCTTGCTCTTGCTCAGAGCTTTCAAACTTCCTCTTTCTTCCTTCGTTTTCTCTTTTGGCAGCTTCCCGCTCACCTTCCACTATCATTGCTTTTTGAACCAAAGCAGCATAATTCTTGATCTTCAACATTTCTAGTTGACTCCTAATCCACGGCTTAAGTCCCTATTGAAACCTCTTAGCCTTCTTCGTTTCTGTATTCACGTACTCAGGTACGAATCTAGACAATTCTGAAAACTTCACCTCATATTCTGCTACTGACATATCCTCTTGTCTAAGATCCAGAAATTTTATTTCCAACTGATCTTGCATATAGCTTGGCAAATACTTCTCCAGAAACATCTCGGTGAACTTCTCCCAAGATAAGTCTTTGCCTTCCAGCAACGCCTTAGAAGACTCCCACCAGAAACTTGCTTCATCTTTCAGGTAATAACTTGCGTACTGAGGTTTCTTGTTGTCCTTAACTTCTGCTAACTCAAAGGCTTTTTCCATTTCTCTCAACCACGACTGCGCTTTAATCGGGTCTGGCAAACCTAAGAACTCTGGGGGATGGACAGATTGAAAGTGCTTAAAGTTTCCAACTTTAGGGGCCACAGGTTGTTGCAAAAGCTGAGCAAGTCTGCTCATCATAGTGATTTCTGGGTTTACTTCTGGGTCTTGGGTGGGAATTTCTTCTTCTTGGTGATCTGGTGAGTTGGCCTTTTCTTACAAACCTGATTGAGCAATTATTTAGCAATACGATGGCATGGCATATATATAACAATAGTTTCTATGAAATCTCTTTTGTGGGTTTTAAGTTTTACTCAACTTGCACATGCAATCCTATTACTACATAATTCTCATATCAGTGTTGTTTTATCATGGCACAGAATAGGGTTTTATGAGCTTTAAACATGGTTATACGAAAACATGGTTGTACTAAAACATGGTATTGAGAACAGTTTATGAGATAATCAAGGTGCACAATGGAAAGCAAGACAATGGATTTATTTAAACAAGGGTACATAGAGATAATTCTGGATATCATAAGTTCTGGAATAAGGTACAATAAATAGCAGAGTTAAACAGAGGAAAAACTGGAAAATATCCCCCTAACTTCCAACCACCTACTACTACAACACTAATATGAAATACAACGAAAAAAATGAAAAAGGGATCCCGACATCTGACCAAGTATCTCAAAGCCTACCGGCGCTGAAAAACAACAATCTACGGGCTCAACGAACAGTCCCGTCTAATCATCTAGAATCTCTCTCAACACAACCAACATCCAGCGAATGATCTTATGCAGCCTCCGGCCCTCAGCATCAGCATCAGTAGTGGATGGTCCCTCATCCAATCTCCTCCTGGCAACCTGCTCCACCATCTTCACCTGAACTCGCCACTCATCATCCATAACAGAGGCACTCTGCCTAGACTCTCTGTCTAGCCTATCCACCAAAGCTCCCAACTCAGGAATGTGGGAGTACACAAAGTCTCGATCCTGGGCTAACTTGCCACCAACACTGACAGGAACAGTCTTAGGCATCTCGTACTCTGGCTTAGGGGCAGGGGTTTCTGAATCTGGCCTCAAGGGTGAAATCTGCATAGGGATCTCACTACTCTCAGAAGGGTCCTCCTCTGGGTCTGAACTAACATACACAGGCTCCTTTGGAGAGGGTGGAACGGGGTCCACAGGGGTACCAGTCAAACTAATCTCTCAGTCTGAGTCACTACCACTACTAGGATCCTGAGAGAAAACACAAAACAGCAACCAAGAAACAATGTTAGGGTTAAATAAAGCTTCCAGCTAACTCACACCCTAACTCTAGTTTCCGCTTCACCAATAAACACTTTCCTTAGACTATACCTAATAGTCTAACTCAACTCTATATGAGCCGAACTCTCTCGCGATATAGATATATTCCCAAAATACCCCTTTTTAAATCCTAACTTGTCTCAGGGACTAGATCATGTAGCTCTGATACCAACTTGTGACGCCCTCAATCTCGGGGTTAGGAAATGAGGACTCACACACCTCTAATCTAATAATTAAATATGCATAAACCCCGATTAACTAATAACAGGATCAACAGGATAAAGTATGAGACAAGATTACAACTACCAATCACAAAATATAACTTACAAACCCAAAATATTATTAAATAAACAATATCGGTTCCGGTTGGAAACCGACAGATAACTCATTGTATCTTTAAAGACTTCTTTCTAGGTGCGAGCTCACTCATAATTACCACTACCTGCTCTGGCAACCGGAAGCCCTCAACACGGTAGGGACCACCAGGTACGCTCTTACGAGCAGTGCGCCTAAGCCTGGCCATCTTCTTGCTTAACTGCCATGGTTAGATTAAAACAAAACAAATGAGTATGAAACTCAGCAAGTAACTATATAGCAGTTCTACAATATCAAATCACAATATGCTTTACCAAACTCAGGGCATTCTACTTTATTTGATCTAGGTGGCAGATTTCCAGCTTTTGGGTTAAGAAAAGGTTTTTGAAGGATAATGTGGGGCTTTCAAGGAATGATGTTTAAGCAGGACGAAAGCCGACATTCATCACAAATCAGTAAAGGATCAGAATAGATCTTTTCAATAGAGGAAAGCAACAGTATCTCATTACATGGAATCAATCATATGATCAACAAATTCAAGAATCAGGATTCTCGAGCTTTAAGCTTCACATTAACATAATCAACTCTTTTTTCAAAGCAATATAAACCATTTTCATTTTATAGAATCAATTTACTAAACAGAAAGTTTCAGTTCCCTTTTTTTTAAATAATCACTTATGTTAGGTCCCAATGTGTTTGTAGAAGGGGGGTTGAATACAAACAGTACCGAATAATCAAATTAAATGCGGAATAAAAATGTGAAACAAAATTCAAGTTAAATAAGAATATTATTAAACTTGAAAGGTGTTACAACAACTGTATCGATTACAAGAAATTAATCTCAAATTAATTATCATAAATCTAGAATAAATTCGACATGAACTTTTTCTATTTTTGTAATAAAAAGATTCAAATGCTAAACGCAATTTGAGATTAAGTTCTAGGGATTTTGATCCGCTAGATAGTTACACAAGAACAAGAGAACGATTTCTAGTTGATTGGATTTAACTTTAAAAACTAGAAATTATGATCTTGAAGTATGCAGATGAAGGATGAAATTTTGTTTTCTTTTTCTTTTCTGTTGTGTTCTTGTTTTTAACTTGTGTTCTGTGTGAATATTAGTCTTCTGCTTCTTCTTTTCTTTTTAAATCAATCAATAGACTCTCATTGAACTGGCAAGACAATCCTGAGCTCAGCAAGACAATCGGTAGGACTATTGATTGTACTAGCAAGACAATCTGATAGAACTACAATGACTTTCGGTATGACAATTAGTTGAACTAGCAAGACAATCTCCTTCCCAGTAGAACTTTCGGTATGACTATTGAAATGACTTGGCATGACAATCGGTATGACAATCCAGATTGTCATGCTAGTTCATTTTCAATTGTCTTGCTGATTTAAGACTATTTTTAATCCAATTAAACTTCTGAAAATTCTTACTATTAATTCTGAATTAATTAATCAATTAATTCAATTAATCAATAAATTAATCTTTGCAGATATAATTTATTTTCTTAATTAAATTATATGACTTAATTAATTAATAGAGAGTTAATACTAATCTTTAGCAGCAACCATTCTTCTGAAAATCTTCTGATAATCACAGTCAATTATGAATCAATTCCACCACTTCAATGTTGACACTCGATGTACTGTCTGGTTCATGAGTGACTAACTTCTGTGACGTTTCTTTATGTCTTGACTTTGATACTTGATTTTCTTCAGATTAAATCCTTGTAATTAATGATGTAAGTCATATGTCATAGGCCTATTTGTATATTCGAGGATTCAACTCAACTCAAATAAGAATATAATAAGTAAATAGTGGATCGACCGTCAGAGAGATCTCGCAAAGTAATATCTGTCAAAGGATTCAGAGACAAGGTTCATCTACAGACTTGAGGAATTAATTTACTGGAAGAAGTTCAAGAAGTTGATCATGCCTCAGTGATATAAATCAAGATCGTGGATTTAATCAAGTGACAGAGATCTCGTCAGGGTATCAATTAATTACAAGGATTTAATCTGAAGAAAATCAAAGTGTCAAAGTCAAGACATGAAGAAACGTCACGGAAGTTAGTCACTCATGAACCAGACAGTACATCGAGTGTCAACGTTGAAGTGGTGGAATTGATTCATAATTGACTGTGATTATCAGAAGATTTTCAGAAGAATGGTTGCTGCTTAAGATTAGTTTTAATTCTCTATTAATTAATTAAGTCATATAATTTAATTAAGAAAATAAATTATATCTGCAAAGATTAATTTATTGATTAATTGAATTAATTGATTAATTAATTCTGAATTAATTTTAGGAATTTTCAGAATTTAAATTGGATTAAAATCTACATTAAATCAGCAAGACAATTGAAAATGAACTAGCATGACAATCAGGATTGTCATACCGATTGTCATGCTAGGCCATTTTCAATAGTCTCACCGAAAGTTACACTAGGAGGATGATTGTCTTGCTAGTTCATTCTGATTGTCATGCTAGTTCATTCAGATTGTCTTGCTAGTTCAATCCATTGTCCTACCGAAAGTCTTGCCAGCTATAGGATTGTCATGCCAATTCAATTCTATTCGGCTGTTGATTAAAAAGAAGCAGAGAAGCAGCAACTTAAAAACAAGAACACAGAAGTCAAGAAAAAAAAAAGCAGAAAAGAAATACAAGAAGAAATATTTCATCTTTTCATCTGCATACTTCAAGATTAAATTTCTAGATTGTAAAGTTAAATCCAATCCACTAGAAATCTTTATCTTGCTCTTGTGTAACAATCTAGCGGATCAAAATCCCTAGAACTTAATCTCAAATCGCGTTTAGCATTTGATTCTAATTATTGCAAAAATAGAAAAAGTTCATGTCGAATTTATTCTAGATTTGTGATAATTGATTTGAGATTAATACCTTGTAATCGATACAGTTGTTGTAACACCTTTCAAGTTTAATAATATTTTTATTTAACTTGAATTTTGTTTCACATTTTTTATTCCGCATTTATTCGATTATTTGGTACTGTTTGTATTCAACCCCCCTTCTACAAACACATTGGGACCTAACAATTGGTATCAGAGCCTTCTGATTAACGAACAAATCAAGATCCTAGACTTTTGTGATTTTTCAACTCCTTGAATTTTTATTTATTCAAAAATTCATAATGACTTCACATAAAGTTGGAACCGTTAAAATTCCACAATTTGATAAAGAGAATTATATCATGTGGAAGAAGAAGATGCTATTATTTTTACAAGTTGCAAATCCCAAATATTCAAACTTGTTAAAGAAGGGTATAAAAACTCCGATGGTTATTGAACCGGAGATAATAATAGATGGTGTGGTGACTACTGAAGCTAGAACCTATCCAAAAGAGCCTGAAGATTTTACTCCTGCTGAGAAGGAAGAAGCCTCCTTGGATGCCAGCCTTCAATTAATATTAATTGATTCCCTTGATCCCTTGATGAACAGACATGTGATGAACTGTAAAAATTCTAAACACATGTGGGAAACTATTGAGGTGATTAATGAAGGCACAGAGGAAGTTAGGGAGAACAAGTTGGAAATCCTAACCTCTGAATATGAACATTTCAAATCAAATCCAGGAGAAGGAATTACTGAAGTGTTTGAGAGGTACAATGCGTTGATCAACAACCTGAACATCAATGGAAAGTATTATTCAATCAGGGAGGTCAACAAAAAGTTCCTTTTAACACTGCCAGCTCATCTTGAACATAGAATCACTGCCATTAGAGAAGCTAGAGATCTGAGTGAGATTTCTTTGGACAGGCTCTATGGAGTGTTAAAAACCTATGAGTTGGAGCAGATTCAACAGAAGGAAGTCTACGGGAAGGATAGAATGGTCAGCACATCTACTGCACTTGTAGCTGAAGGTCAACAACAACAACAATCTCAACAGTTAGAAAGAATGGTACAGTTTTCCAAGGGTGAGGAAAATGAGTTAGTAGCAGAATATGATCCTCCTACTACAAATCAATCAAGTGATGATTTTTATTCCTTGGAAGAGCTGGAGCAATTGGAAGATGAATCAATGGCCCAAATTGTCAAGAGATTCTCCCATGTCAGATTTAGGAGGAATCCCAAGCTTAAGTACAAGTCCAACTACAACAAATTCCAGAAAGGTGGATCTTCATCCTCTATCACCAGCAGTGGTGGGTACAAAACAGGGATGGTTGATCGAAGCACCATTAGATGCTATAACTGCAATGAGTTGGGACACTTTGCCACAGAATGTAGGAAGCCAAAGCAAGTAAGAAAGAACTCTGAAAGGGCTTATCTGGCAAAGGGAAGAAGCTGGGATGATACTGACAGTGAAGATGAAGATGAAGGAAATCTTGCTCTTATGGCTATTGATGGAAAAGCTTCATCGTCAAGAATAGAGGTAAAACTTTCTGATGCTGAAATGGTTTATCATCTAAGAGGTAACTTAGATTGTGCACGTCGTGATAATGAACTGTTAAGTTTAAAGATCACAGACCTTGAGAAAGAGGTCAATGAATTAAGACTTGTGCAAATTAATCAAGACAAATTAAAAGAACAGGTATCTTTTCTAGAGAATAGAGTTGACTGTTATAGAAAACTCGAAACTATTCTCAAAGACAAGATCACCGGTCTTGAGACTAAGGTTAGAGCCTACTTCAATTCTTGTTCAAAGGCTAAAGAGTTCTACAGTAAGCAAGCTGTTAATCAAACATCTGGAATAGGATATGATTACAATGCTGCTATTGGAGAATTAGGCATAAACTCCCCTCCTCATGTCTGTGCTAAAGGGAGGGAAGTACCACATGTGCTTAAGGGTGTTGATGAACCCCTCTATAAAGCATCAATTGCTGAACCATTTGATGCGACCTCTTCTGTTATTCAAGAAGAAATACGTGCTGAGGATCATGCTTATGAGAAGATTGTTTCCAAGTCAAGTGAGTCGAAAGTTCCAGTCAAAGTTATGAAAGCAACTGAGACTAACTCAGACACACATGAGTTGGATAACAATAATGCCATGTCTACCATGCATAAATTACCTGATGTTAATCACTCTCATAAAGCATGTGGTGTTGCTAATTGTATGTCTTGTGCTTTTAATATGATGTATGCTTATTTTAATGGTAAGCATGTGTCTAATGATAAGACTACTCCTCGTCAGCATGTGAATAACAAGAAGCATGATAGGTCTAAGACTGCCAGTCCTTCTAAGGCTAGAAAGGAGACATTTGTGCCTAAGCTTAAACAGAAATTTGTTAACGCTGTTTACAAGGTCAAATGTTCAGTCATTGAGAAAGTTGAGGCAATTAAAATTAAAAATGTTGTTTTGCCTGACAAAGGACAGTTCTACAAGTATGACGGGCCCAACCAAGTTTGGGTTCCGAAGAAGGTCTAATCCATTTGTAGTGCAGGGCATTAAACAAGTATAACCGGTAGTGTGGATTCTTGACAGTGGATCATCAAGACATATGAACGGAGATAGAGCCCTGCTATCAAATGTGGTTGAGAAAGCTGGCCCCATGGTTACCTTTGGAGATAACAGCAAAAGTTTATCTGAGGGATATGGCTGTTTGCATTCTGGGAATGTTATCATTGTAATTTTGTATATTGTGCTAGGTTATTATCAGGAAGCAGTATCCAACATATAGCACCAGTGACGAGACTTGGGAATATTACGACATATCAGGCACCTACTGCACATTACACTTGGAATTGTACTCTAGTAAGATGTGTACAAGTGTACTCCTGATTGGTGAGTTAAAAGAGGAAGTCAGTGCACCACAGTTCATGGACTTTGCAGCTGCAGATCTATTGGACTATGCAATCTCTTCTTCACAATTTCACTTCAGGTTGGTATGAACTAGTATACTGCTCAAGCAATCGTCAAGGACATGGTATGGCACTCTAACTGCAGTTACAGTTGTATATGAACTAGTAGAGTCGTCATATTTATAACTATCTTATCACTAGGCACAATCATATTATTTTATATGTGCAGTGATATATTGCTTATGCAACATAACAATTAGTATCTAAAGTACTTGACAAGTATCGGTCAATGATATGTTGTTAACATTATGTTGCAGATATTTGTAAGCTTTTGACATGAATGAGAATTACTTAGACTTTACCCTAAGTGATCAATGTTTTATCAAAAACTCATTCATTTTGAAAAACAAAAATTAAACTTCTTTCTACTGACTTTCTTTCATTGACAGTCATGAGGTTGAAAACCCACAACGTCTATCCCAGACTGTAAAGACAAACACAAAAACAGAACCAACCAACACTCTTTTACCACTAAAAGTAGTATGAATGAGCGTGAGGGAGATAGTGCCTAGTGCACCACATAAGGAAGGTTCTGTAGTCAACCCAGTAGCTCTGTCTCCTACATAGATGAGTAGTATTTAAACCGAGACAACTGCTAGCCCCCATACATCTTCTCAAAAAGATGTAATGGCTGAAAAGGCACAAAAACAGTTACTAGATTCATTCTCTCAACAGGGTGAGTCTATTGAATTTTGCCTGTCGGCCAAGGTATCCGATGTAGTGTCACCACTTCAAACATAAACAATTCTTGATGCACAAGGAGAGCTTACACACACAAAGGATGAGTTGACGGAAACAAGAGTTTCGACCATTTTAAGGTCAGATTCGATTGTTCAAGGTTCGTTAGTGGACCAATTGCCTTTACAGGTGTTAGGAGAGGATACTGATCCAAAACCCATATGTCAGTGGTCAGTGTCTACCTCCCCAGGCTTAAATCCCCTGGATGCATCTGCGGATAGTGGATCTGACATAGGTGCAGATCGGCAACTTGTTGACAATGATTCAGATATTACCTGATAAGTCACAAGGAAGTGTCTTCACAGACATTAGAAGGGAACTTTGATCTTTATGCTAAAATCGTTGGATCATTGTTTACCTTCCCAGAATTCAAATCTGGAACCCTAAAAGGGAAACTAGCAACTTGTAAATTATGACTCAGATTCATCTGACGAGTTTAACAAGGATGGGGATTTGTGAACTCCCATTGCACCACCTGTGACCTCCTTAAGGATGGCTAAGGTGATTTTCCTTGCAGGTACAGCTGGATTATGGAGCTATGAGAGAAGAGTGATACACTTGTGAGAATGAGTGTAAACACGAGTGGAGAGAAGAGTGAAACACATGTGAGGTACACTAAACAGAATCACACACTCACAGTGAGGAAGAAAGAGAAACTACTTGTTATTTCTTTTCCAACCAAGTGAAATATGAGAACTTCTTCAGACGACGGCATACATTCCTTCTTTAAGGGGGAGATAAAAGCTTAAGTAATAGTTTGGGGGATTCCTCAACTAAGGGGGAGAAATAGCAGGGAGGAAGAAAAAGATCCTAAAAATGTACACTACACCACACCATTGTTGTTTCTAACTACGGATCCTATTGTACGGGAGAGGTGGTAAACACAAGGTGATTTCCTAGTAAGGGAAGAAGCTGTTAGGGGAGTACCATTGGTTTTTATCTGCGGATCCTATTGTACGGGAGAGGTGGTAAAACGAAGGTGATCTTCTTTAATCAGTTGATTCTCATAGGGGGAGAAGCAAGAGAGATATGTGCTTCTCAACAGGAAATGTGGTTGTACAAAAGAAGATGAAACTACTTGAAGATATGTTCAGTCTAGAGGAACATCTACTTGGAATCTGGAAAATGTTAAATCTAGTCCAGAACTTTTCTACTATTTACTTTGCATTTCTGTTTATATCTTTTTCTTATTTGTTAGTTGAGTTATCCTCTAGGTATTTGTGTGTTATTGTCTAACAAACAAATAGGGGGAGATTGTAAGTCATATGTCATAGGCCTATTTGTATATTCGAGGATTCAACTCAACTCAAATAAGAATATAATAAGTAAATAGTGGATCGACCGTCAGAGAGATCTCGCAAAGTAATATCTGTCAAAGGATTCAGAGACAAGGTTCATCTACAGACTTGAGGAATTAATTTACTGGAAGAAGTTCAAGAAGTTGATCATGCCTCAGTGATATAAATCAAGATCGTGGATTTAATCAAGTGACAGAGATCTCGTCAGGGTATCAATTAATTACAAGGATTTAATCTGAAGAAAATCAAAGTGTCAAAGTCAAGACATGAAGAAACGTCACGGAAGTTAGTCACTCATGAACCAGACAGTACATCGAGTGTCAACGTTGAAGTGGTGGAATTGATTCATAATTGACTGTGATTATCAGAAGATTTTCAGAAGAATGGTTGCTGCTTAAGATTAGTTTTAATTCTCTATTAATTAATTAAGTCATATAATTTAATTAAGAAAATAAATTATATCTGCAAAGATTAATTTATTGATTAATTGAATTAATTGATTAATTAATTCTGAATTAATTTTAGGAATTTTCAGAATTTAAATTGGATTAAAATCTGCATTAAATCAGCAAGACAATTGAAAATGACCTAGCATGACAATCAGGATTGTCATACCGATTGTCATGCTAGGCCATTTTCAATAGTCTCACCGAAAGTTACACTAGGAGGATGATTGTCTTGCTAGTTCATTCTGATTGTCATGCTAGTTCATTCAGATTGTCTTGCTAGTTCAATCCATTGTCCTACCGAAAGTCTTGCCAGCTATAGGATTGTCATGCCAATTCAATTCTATTCGGCTGTTGATTAAAAAGAAGCAGAGAAGCAGCAACTTAAAAATAAGAACACAGAAGTCAAGAAAAAAAAAAGCAGAAAAGAAATACAAGAAGAAATATTTCATCTTTTCATCTGCATACTTCAAGATTAAATTTCTAGATTGTAAAGTTAAATCCAATCCACTAGAAATCTTTATCTTGCTCTTGTGTAACAATCTAGCGGATCAAAATCCCTAGAACTTAATCTCAAATCGCGTTTAGCATTTGATTCTAATTATTGCAAAAATAGAAAAAGTTCATGTCGAATTTATTCTAGATTTGTGATAATTGATTTGAGATTAATACCTTGTAATCGATACAGTTGTTGTAACACCTTTCAAGTTTAATAATATTTTTATTTAACTTGAATTTTGTTTCACATTTTTTATTCCGCATTTATTCGATTATTTGGTACTGTTTGTATTCAACCCCCCCTTCTACAAACACATTGGGACCTAACAAATGATACCCTGATGAGATCTCTGTCACTTGATTAAATCCACAATCTTGATTTGCATCACTGAGGCTTGATCAATTTCTTGAGCTTCTTCCAGTGAATTAACTCCTCAAGTCTGTAGATGAACCTTGTTTCTGAATCCTCTGACAGATGTTACTTGGTGATATCTCTTTGACGGTAGATCCACTATTTACTTATTACATTCTTATTTGAGTTGAGTTAAATTCTCGAATATACAAATAAGCTATGACATATGCCTTACAATCTCCCCCTATTTGTTTGTTAGACAATAACACACAAATACCTAGAGGATAACTCAACTAACAAATAAGAAAAAGATATAAACAGAAATGCAAAGTAAAAAGCAGAAAAGTTCTGGTCTAGATTTAACATTTTTCCAGATTCCAAATAGATGTGCCTCTAGACTGAACATATCTTCAAGTAGTTTCATCTTCTTTTGTACAACAACATTTCCTGTTGAGAAGCCCATATCTCTCTTGCTTCTCCCCCTATGAGAATCAACTGATTAAAGAAGATCACCTTCGTTTACCACCTCTCCCGTACAATAGGATCCGCAGATAAAAACCAATGGTACTCCCCTTTTGGAAAAGAGCTTCTACCCTTACTAGAAAATCACCTTGTATTTACCACCTCTCCCGTACAATAGGATCCATAGATACAAACAAAAATGGTGTGGTGTAGTGTACATATGCTTCATCTTTTTCTTCCTCCCTACTATTTCTCCCCCTTAGTTGAGGAATCCTCCAAACTATTACTTAAGCTTTTATCTCCCCCTTAAAAAAGGAATGTATGCCGTCGTCTGAAGGAGTTCTCATATTCACTTGGTTGGAAAAGAAATAACAAGTAGTTTCTCTTTCTTCCTCACTGTGAGTGTGTGATTCTGTTTAGTGTACCTCACATTTGTTTCAGTCTTCTCTCCACTCGTGTTTACACTCATTCTCACAAGTGTATCACTCCACTCATAGCTTCAAAAATCAGCTGTACCTGCAAGGAAAATCACCTTAGCCATCCTTAAGGAGGTCACAGGTGGTGCAATGGGAGTTCACAAATCCCCATCCTTGTTAAACTCGTCAGATGAATCTGAGTCATAATCTACAAGTTGCTAGTTTCCCTTTTAGGGTTCCAGATATGAATTCTGGGAAGGTAAAAAATGATCCAACGAATTTAGCATAAAGATCAAAGTTCCCTTCTAATGTCTGTGAAGAAATTTCCTTGTGACTCATCAGGTAATATCTGAATCATTGTCAACAAGTTACCGATCTGCACCTATGTCAGATCCACTATCCGCAGATACATCCAGGGGATTTAAGCCTGGGGAGGTAGACACTGACCACTGACATATGGCTTTTGGATCAGTATCCTCTCCTAACACCTGTAAAGGCAATTGGTCCATTAACGAACCTTGAAAAATCGAATCTGACCTTAAAATGGTCGAAACTCTTGTTTCCGTCAACTCATCCTTTGTGTATGTAACCTCTCCTTGTGCATCAAGAATTATTTATGTTTGAAGTGGTGACACTAAATCGGATACCCTGGCCGACAGACAAATTTCAATAGACACACCCTGTTGAGAGAATGAATCTAGTAACTGTTTATGTGCCTTTTCAGCCATTACATCTTTTTGAGAAAATGTATGGGGGCTAGCAGTTGTCTGGGTTTGAATACTACTCATCTATGTAGGAGACAGAGCTACTGGGTTGACTACAGAACCTTCCTTATGTGGTGCACTAAGGCACTATCTCCCTCACGTTCATTCATACTACATTTAGTGGTAAGAGAGTGTTGGTTGGTTCCGTTTCTGTGTTTGTCTTTACAGTCTGGGATAGATGTTGTGGGTTTTCAACCTCATGACTGTCAATTAAAGAAAGTCATTGGAGACTGAACCTGTATCACAGAACATATGGCAATAGAGAGATAAAATGTACTTAAGATCTTATAATGAATGAAAATTATACATTTAATCTTTTGAGAGAAATGATGTAAAATAGTGATTTCAAAGGATTTTACATGAAATAAGAAATCACTAATGTAGAAAGAAGTTTGAGTTCAATGATAACATTACCAGCTTACAAACAGCCATATCCCTCAGATAAACCTTTGCTGTTATCTCGAAAGGTAACCAGGGGGCCAGCTTTCTCAACCACATTTGATAGCAGGGCTCTATCTCCGGTCATATGTCTTGATGATCCACTGTCAAGAATCCACACTACCGGTTACACCTGTTTAATGCCCTGCACTACAAATGGATTAGACCTTCTTCGGAACCCAAACTTGGTTGGGCCCGGCATACTTGTAGAATTGTCCTTTGTCAGGCAAAACAACATTTTTAACTTTAATGGTCTCAACTTTCTCACTGACTGAACATTTGACCTTGTAAACAGCCTTAACAAATTTATGTTTAAGCTTAGGCACAAATGTCTCCTTTCTAGCCTTAGAAGGACTAGCAGTCTTAGACCTATCATGCTTCTTGTTATTCACATGCTGACGAGGAGTAGTCTTATCAGTAGAAACATGCTTACCATTAAAATAAGCATACATCAAATTAAAAGCACAAGACATACAATTAGCAACACCACATGCTTTATGAGAGTGATTAACAGCAGGCAATTTATGCATGGTAGACATGGCATTTTTGTTATCCAACTCATGTGTGTCTGAGTTAGTCTCAGTTGCTTTCACAACTTTGACTGGAACTTTCGACACACTTGACTTGGAAACAACCTTCTCATTAGCATAATCTTCAGCACGTATTTCTTCTTGAATAACAGAAGTGGTCGCATCAAATGGTTCAGCAATTGATGCTTTATAGAGGGGTTCATCAACACCCTTAAGCACATGTGGTACTTCCCTCCCTTTAGCACATACATGAGGAGGGGAGTTTATGCCTAATTCTCCAATAGCAACATTGTAATCATAACCTATTCCAGATGTTTGATTAACAGTTTGCTTACTGTAGAACTCTTTAGCCTTCGAACAAGAATTGAAGTAGGCTCTAACCATAGTCTCAAGACCGGTGATCTTGTCTTTGAAAATAGTTTCGAGTTTTGTATAACAGTCAACTCTATTCTCTAGAAAAGATACTTGTTCTTTTAACTTGTCTTGATTAATGTGCACAAGTCTTAATTCATTGACCTCTTTCTCAAGGTCTTTGATCTGTAAACTTAACAGTTCATTATCACGACGAGCACAATCTAAGTTACCTCCTAGATGATAAACTAATTCAGCATCAGTATATTTTACCTCTTTTCTTGACGATGAAGCTTTTCCATCAATAGCCATAAGAGCAAGATTCCCTTCTTCTTCATCTTCACTATCAGTATCATCCCAGCTTCTTCCCTTTGCCAGATAAGCCCTTTCAGAGTTACTCTTCTGATTTGAATCATAAGAGTTCTTCCTTACTTGCTTTGGCTTCCAACATTCTGTGGCAAAGTGTCCCAACTCATTGCAGTTATAGCATCTGATGGTGCTCCGATCAACCATCCCTATTTTGTATCCACCACTGCTGGTGTTAGAGGATGAAGATCCACCTTTCTGGAATTTGTTGTAGTTGGACTTGTATTTGAACTTGGGATTTCTCTTGAATCTGACATTGGAGAATCTCTTGACAATTTGGGCCATTGACTCATCTTCCAATTGCTCCAGCTCTTCCAAGGAATAAAAATCATCACTGGATTGATTTGTAGTAGGAGGATCATATTCTGCTACTATCACATTTTCCTCAGCCTTGGAAAACTGTACCATTCTCTCCGACTGTTGAGATTGTTGTTGTTGTTGACCTTCAGCTACAAGAGCAGTAGATGTGTTGACCACTCTATCTTTCCCGTAGACTTCCTTCTGCTGAATCTGCTCCAACTCATAGGTTTTTAACACACCATAGAGTCTATCCAAAGAAATCTCACTCAGATCTCTAGCTTCTCTTATGGCAGTGATTCTATGTTCAAGATGAGTTGGCAGTGTTAAAAGGAACTTTTTGTTGACCTCCCTGATTGAATAATATTTTCCATTTATGTTCAGGTTGTTGATCAACGCATTTTACCTCTCAAACACTTCAGTAATTCCTTCTCCTGGATTGGATTTAAAATGTTCATACTCAGAGGTTAGGATCTCCAACTTGTTCTCCCTAACTTCCTCTGTACCTTCATTAATCACCTCAATAGTTTCCCAGATGTGTTAGGAATTTTTACAGTTCATCATATGTCTGTTCATCAAGGGATCGAGGGAATCAACTAAAATTAACTGAAGGCTGGCATCCAAGGAGGCTTCTTCTTTTTCAGCAGGAGAAAAATCCTCAGGCTCTTTTGGATAGGTTCTAGCTTTGGTAATCACAATATCATCTACTATCACCTCTGGTTCAATAACCATTGGAGTTGTTGGACCCTTCTTTAACAAGTTCAGATATTTGGGATTTGCAACTTGTAAAAACAAGAGCATCTTCTTCTTCCACATGATATAATTTTCTTTATCAAATAGTGGAATTTTAACGGTTCCAACTTTTTGTGAAGTCATTATGAATTTTTGAATAAATAAAAATTCAAGGAGTTGAAAAATCACAAAAGTCTAGGATCTTGATTTGTTCGTTAATCAGAAGGCTCTGATACCAATTGTTAGGTCCCAATGTGTTTGTAGAAGGGGGGGTTGAATACAAACAGTACCGAATAATCAAATTAAATGCGGAATAAAAATGTGAAACAAAATTCAAGTTAAATAAGAATATTATTAAACTTGAAAGGTGTTACAACAACTGTATCGATTACAAGAAATTAATCTCAAATTAATTATCACAAATCTAGAATAAATTCGACATGAACTTTTTCTATTTTTGTAATAAAAAGATTCAAATGCTAAACACAATTTGAGATTAAGTTCTAGGGATTTTGATCCGCTAGATAGTTACACAAGAACAAGAGAATGATTTCTAGTTGATTGGATTTAACTTTACAAACTAGAAATTATGATCTTGAAGTATGCAGATGAAGGATGAAATATTGTCTTCTTTTTCTTTTCTGCTGTGTTCTTGTTTTTGACTTGTGTTCAGTGTGAATATTAGTCTTCTGCTTCTTCTTTTCTTTTTAAATCAATCAACAGACTCTCATTAAACTGGCAAGACAATCCTGAGCTCAGCAAGACAATCGGTAGGACTATTGATTGTACTAGCAAGATAATCTGATTGAACTACAATGACTTTCGGTATGACAATCAGTTATACTAGCAAGACAATCTCCTTCCCAGTAGAACTTTCGGTATGACTATTTGTTAGGTCCCAATATGTTTGTAGAAGGGGGGGTTGAATACAAACAGTACCGAATAATCGAATTAAATGCGGAATAAAAAATGTGAAACAAAATTCAAGTTAAATAAAAATATTATTAAACTTGAAAGGTGTTACAACAACTATATCGATTACAAGGAATTAATCTCAAATTAATTATCACAAATCTAGAATGAATTCGACATGAACTTTTTCTATTTTTGTAATAATTAGAATCAAATGCTAAACGCAATTTGAGATTAAGTTCTAGGGATTTTGATCCGCTAGATTGTTACACAAGAACAAGAGAATGATTTCTAGTTGATTGGATTTAACATTACAAACTAGAAATTGTGATCTTGAATTAGCAGATAAGATGAAATATTTGGCTGCTTTTTCTCTCTGAATGTTCTTGACTTCTTTTCTGTTTTGATGATTAAAATGAATGTTCAGCTTCTGCTTCTTTTATCAACCAACCGAATGAAAATGAACTGGCATGACAATCACTTTGGCTCAGCAAGACTTTCGGTAGGACTATCAAATTCCAGTAGAACTTTCGGTAGGACTATCTTTTAGAACTAGCAAGACAATCAGAATGAACTAGCAAGACTTTCGGTATGACTATCAATTGTCATACCGATTGTCATATTAGTTCAAACAGTTTGTCTTGCTTAAATTAAATAGATTTAAATCCTAATAATAATTCTGATAAGACAATCCTTTTGAATTAGCATGACTTTCGGTATGACTATTGATTGTCATACCGATTGTCATACTAATACAATCAGTTGTCTTTGTTGAATTTATAACAGATTTTAAATCAATTAAAATTCTGAAAATTCTTAATATTAATTCAGAATTAATTAATCAATTAATTTAATTAATCAAATAAATTAATCTTTGCAGATATAATTTATTTTCTTAATTAAATTATATGATTTATTAATTAATAGAGAATTAATACTAATCTTGAGCAGCATCCATTCTTCTGCAAATCTTCTGAAAATCACTGAAAATTATGAATCAATTCCACCACTTCAACGTTGACACTCGATGTACTGTCTGGTTCATGAGTGACTAACTTCCGTGACGTTTCTTCATGTCTTGACTTTGATATTCTGATTTTCTTCATATTAAATCCTTGTAATTAATGATACTCTGACGAGATCTCTGTCACTTGATTAAATCCACACTCTTGATTTATATCACTGAGGCATGATCAATTTCTTGAACTTCTTCCAGTGAATTAATTCCTCAAGTCTGTAGATGAACCTTGTTTCTGAATCCTTTGACAGATATTACTCTGTGAGATCTCTTTTGACGGTAGATTCACTATTTACTTATTACATTCTTATTTGAGTTGAGTTGAATCCTCGAATATACAAATAGGCTATGACATATGACTTACAATCTCCCCCTATTTGTTTGTTAGAGAATAACACACAAATACCTAGAGGATAACTCAACTAACAAATAAGAAAAAGATATAAAAAGAAATGTAAAGTAAATAGCAGAAAAGTTCTGGACTAGATTTAACATTTTCCAGATTCCAAGTAGATGTTCCTCTAGACTGAACATATCTTCAAGTAGTTCCATCTTCATTTGTACAACCACATTTCCTGTTGAGAAGCACATATCTCTCTTGCTTCTCCCCCTATGAGAATCAACTGATTAAAGAAGATCACCTTCGTTTACCACCTCTCCCGTACAATAGGATCCGCAGATAAAAACCAATGGTACTCCCTAACAGCTTCTTCCCTTACTAGAAAATCACCTTGTGTTTACCACCTCTCCCGTACAATAGGATCCGTAGTTACAAACAACAATGGTGTGGTGTAGTGTACATGTAGGATCTTTTTCTTCCTCCCTGCTATTTCTCCCCCTTAGTTGAGGAATCCTCCAAACTATTTCTTAAGCTTTTATCTCCCCCTTAAAGAAGGAATGTATGCCGTCGTCTGAAGGAGTTCTCATATTTCACTTGGTTGGAAAAGAAATAACAAGTTTTTCTCTTTCTTCCTCACTGTGAGTGTGTGATCCTGTTTAGTGTACCTCACATGTGTTTCACTCTTCTCTCCACTCGTGTTTACACTCATTCTCACAAGTGTATCACTCCTCTCATAGCTCCAAAAATCAGCTGTACCTGCAAGGAAAATCACCTTAGCCATCCTTAAGGAGGTCACATGTGGTGCCATAGGAGTTCGCAAATCCCCATCCTTGTTAAATGAATCTGAGTCATAATTTACAAGTTGCTAGTTTCCCTTTTAGGGTTCCAGATTTGAATTCTGAGAAGGTAAACAATGATCCAAAGAATTTAGCATAAAGATCAAAGTTCCCTTCTAATGTCTGTGAAGACATTTCCTTGTGACTCATCAGGTAATATTTGAATCATTGTCAACAAGTTGCCGATCTGCGCCTATGTCAGATCCACTATCCGCAGATGCATCCAGGGTATTTAAGCCTGGGGAGGTAGACACTAACCACTGACATATGGCTTTTGGATCAGTATCCTCTCCTAACACCTGTAAAGGCAATTGGTCCACTAACGAACCTTGAACAATCGAATCTGACCTTAAAATGGTCGAAACTCTTGTTTCCGTCAACTCATCCTTTGTGTGTGTAACCTCTCCTTGTGCATCAAGAATTGTTATGTTTGAAGTGGTGGCACTACATCGGATACCTTGGCCGACAGGCAAATTTCAATAGACGCATCCTGTTGAGAGAATGAATCTAGTAACTGTTTGTGTGCCTTTTCAGCCATTACATCTTTTTGAGAAGATGTATGGGGGCTAGCAGTTGTCTCGGTTTAAATACTACTCATCTATGTAGGAGACAGAGCTACTGGGTTGACTACAGAACCTTCCTTATGTGGTGCACTAAGGCACTATCTCCCTCATGCTCATTCATACTACATTTTGTGGTAAGAGAGTGTTGGGTTCTGTTTTTGTGTTTGTCTTTACAGTCTGGGATAGACGTTGTGGGTTTTCAACCTCATGACTGTCAATGAAAGAAAGTCATTGGAGACTGAACCTGTAGCACAGAACATATGGCACTATAGAGAGATAAAATGATTTACAATAGTGATTTCAAAAGATTTTACATGAAATAAGAAATCACTAATGTAGAAAGAAGTTTGATTTTGTTTTTCAATATGAATGAGTTTTTGATAAAACATTGATCACTTAGGGTAAAGTCTAAGTAATTCTCATTCATGTCAAAAGCTTACAAATATCTGCAACATAATGTTAACAAGATATCATTGACCGATACTTGTCAAGTACTTTAGATACTAATTGTTATGTTGCATAACATTTAAAATAAAATTAAATTAAATTAAAATAAAAAAAAAAAATAAAAAAAATAATACAATACAAATAATAATAATAAAAAACAAATATCAATGAATTAAATACCAAATATCTATCAACAAGATATCAGCATTCAATTTCATATATCATACAATATTTACAATTACAGAAAATACAAATAAAAACTTATATAAATATAGCCAAAATATAGAAACTATTTACAAGTTCAATGATAACATTACCAGCTTGCAAACAGCCATATCCCTCGGATAAACCTTTGCTGTTATCTCCAAAGGTAACCAGGGGGCCAGCTTTCTCAATCCACATTTGATAGCAGGGCTCTATCTCCGGTCATATGTCTTGATGATCCACTGTCAAGAATCCACACTCCCGGCTTCACCTGTTTAATGCCCTGCACTACAAATGGATTAGACCTTCTTCGGAACCCAAGCTTGGTTGGGTCTGGCATACTTGTAGAACTGTCCTTTGTCAGGCAAAACAATATTTTTAATTTTAATGGTCTCAACTTTCTCAATGACTGAACATTTGACATTGTAAACAGCCTTAACAAATTTCTGTTTAAGCTTAGGCACAAATGTCTCCTTTCTAGCCTTAGAAGGACTAGCAGTCTTAGATCTATCATGCTTTCTATTATTCACATGCTGACGAGGAGTAGTCTTATCACTAGAAACATGCTTACCATGAAAATAAGCATACATCAATTTAAAAGCACAAGACATACAATTAGCAACACTACATGCTTTATGAGAGTGATTAATAGCAAGCAATTTATGCATGGTAGACATGGCATTTTTGTTATCCAACTCATGTGTGTCTGAGTTAGTCTTAGTTGCTTTCACAACTTTGACTGGAACTTTCGACTCACTTGACTTGGTAACAATCTTCTCATTAGCATGATCCTCAGCACGTATTTCTTCTTGAATAACAGAAGAGGTCGCATCAAATGGTTCAGCAATTGATGGCTTATAGAGGGGTTCATCAACACCCTTAAGCACATGTGGTACTTCCCTCCCTTTAGCACAGACATGAGGAGGGGAGTTTATGCCTAATTCTCCAATAGCAACACTGTAATCATAACCTATTCCAAATGTTTTATTAACAGCTTGCTTACTGTAGAACTCTTTAGCCTTCGAACACGAATTGAAGTAGGCTCTAACCTTAGTCTCAAGACCGGTGATCTTGTCTTTGAGAATAGTTTCGAGTTTTCTATAACAGTCAACTCTATTCTCTAGAAAAGATACTTGTTCTTTTAATTTGTCTTGATAATGTGCACAAGTCTTAATTCATTGACCTCTTTCTCAAGGTCTGTGATCTGTAAACTTAACAGTTCATTATCACGACGTGCACAATCTAAGTTACCTCTTAGATGATAAACCATTTCAGCATCAGAAAGTTTTACCTCTATTCTTGACGATGAAGCTTTTCCATCAATAGCCATAAGAGCAAGATTTCCTTCTTCTTCATCTTCACTGTCAGTATCATCCCAGCTTCTTCCATTTGCCAGATAAGCCCTTTCAGAGTTCTTTCTTACTTGCTTTGGCTTCCTACATTCTGTGGCAAAGTGTCCCAACTCATTGCAGTTATAGCATCTAATGGTGCTCCGATCAACCATCCTTGTTTTGTATCCACCACTGCTGGTGTTAGAGGATGAAGATCCACCTTTCTGGAATTTGTTGTAGTTGGACTTGTACTTAAGCTTGGGATTCCTCTTGAATCTGACATGGGAGAATCTCTTGACAATTTGGGCCATTGACTCGTCTTCCAATTGCTCCAGCTCTTCCAAGGAATAAAAATCATCACTTGATTGATTTGTAGTAGGAGGATCATATTCTGCTACTAACATATTTTCCTCAGCCTTGGAACACTGTACCATTCTCTCCAATTGTTGAGATTGCTGTTGTTGTTGACCTTCAGCTACAAGTGCAGTAGATGTGCTGACCATTCTATCCTTCCCGTAGACTTCCTTCTATTGAATCGCTCAAACTCATAGGTTTTTAACACTCCATAGAGACTGTCCAAAGAAATCTCACTCAGATCTCTAGATTCTCTAATGGCAGTGATTCTATGTTCAAGATGAGTTGGCAGTGTTAAAAGGAACTTTTTGTTGACCTCCCTGATTGAATAATATTTCCCATTTATGTTCAGGTTGTTGATCAACGCATTGTAGCTCTCAAACACTTCAGTAATTCCTTCTCCTGGATTTGATTTAAAATATTCATACTCAGAGGTTAGGATCTCCAACTTGTTCTCCCTAACTTCCTCTGTGCCTTCATTGATCACCTCAATAGTTTTCCACATGTGTTTGGAATTTTTACAGTTCATCACATGTCTGTTCATCAAGGGATCAAGGGAATCAATTAAAATTAACTGAAGGCTGGCATCCAAGGAGGCTTCATCTTTTTCAGCAGGAGAAAAATCCTCAGGATCTTTAGGATAGGTTCTGGCTTTGGTGATCACAACATCATCTACTATCACCTCCGGTTCAATAACCATCGGAGTTCTTATCCCCTTCTTTAACAAGTTTGAATATTTGGGATTTGCCACTTGTAAAAATAAGAGCATCTTCTTCTTCCACATAATATAATCCTCTTTATCAAATTGTGGAATTTTAACGGTTCCAACTTTTTGTGAAGTCATTATGAATTTTTGAATGAATAAAAATTCAAGGAGTTGAAAAATCACAAAAGTCTAGGATCTTGATTTGTTCGTTAATCAGAAGGCTCTGATACCAATTGTTAGGTCCCAATGTGTTTGTAGAAGGGGGGGTTGAATACAAACAGTACAGAATAATCGAATTAAATGCGGAATAAAAAATGTGAAACAAAATTCAAGTTAAATAAAAATATTATTAAACTTGAAAGGTGTTACAACAACTATATCGATTACAAGGAATTAATCTCAAATTAATTATCACAAATCTAGAATGAATTCGACATGAACTTTTTCTATTTTTGTAATAATTAGAATTAAATGCTAAACGCAATTTGAGATTAAGTTCTAGGGATTTTGATCCGCTAGATTGTTACACAAGAACAAGAGAATGATTTCTAGTTGATTGGATTTAACATTACAAACTAGAAATTGTGATCTTGAATTAGCAGATAAGATGAAATATTTGGCTGCTTTTTCTCTCTATATGTTCTTGACTTCTTTTCTGTTTTGATGATTAAAATGAATGTTCAGCTTCTGCTTCTTTTATCAACCAACCGAATGAAAATGAACTGGCATGATAATCACTTTGGCTCAGCAAGACTTTCGGTAGGACTATCAAATTCCAGTAGAACTTTCGGTAGGACTATCTTTTAGAACTAGCAAGACAATCAGAATGAACTAGCAAGACTTTCGGTATGACTATCAATTGTCATACCGATTGTCATATTAGTTCAAACAGTTTGTCTTGCTGAAATTAAATAGATTTAAATCCTAATAATAATTCTGATAAGACAATCCTTTTGAATTTGCATGACTTTCGGTATGACTATTGATTGTCATACCGATTGTCATACTAATACAATCAGTTGTCTTTGTTGAATTTATAACAGATTTTAAATCAATTAAAATTCTGAAAATTCTTAATATTAATTCAGAATTAATTAATCAATTAATTTAATTAATCAAATAAATTAATCTTTGCAGATATAATTTATTTTCTTAATTAAATTATATGATTTATTAATTAATAGAGAATTAATATTAATCTTGAGCAGCATCCATTCTTCTGCAAATCTTCTGAAAATCACTGAAAATTATGAATCAATTCCACCACTTCAACGTTGACACTCGATGTACTGTCTGGTTCATGAGTGACTAACTTCCGTGACGTTTCTTCATGTCTTGACTTTGATACTCTGATTTTCTTCAGATTAAATCCTTGTAATTAATGATACTCTGACGAGAACTCTGTCACTTGATTAAATCCACACTCTTGATTTATATCACTGAGGCATGATCAATTTCTTGAACTTCTTCCAGTGAATTAATTCCTCAAGTCTGTAGATGAACCTTGTTTCTGAATCCTTTGACAGATATTACTCTGTGAGATCTCTTTTGATGGTAGATTCACTATTTACTTATTACATTCTTATTTGAGTTGAGTTGAATCCTCGAATATACAAATAGGCTATGACATATGACTTACACTATTGAAATGACTTGGCATGACAATCGGTATGACAATCCACATTGTCATGCTAGTTCATTTTCAATTGTCTTGCTGATTTAAGACTATTTTTAATCCAATTAAACTTCTGAAAATTCTTACTATTAATTCTGAATTAATTAATCAATTAATTCAATTAATCAATAAATTAATCTTTGTAGATATAATTTATTTTCTTAATTAAATTATATGACTTAATTAATTAATAGAGAATTAATACTAATCTTTAGCAGCAACCATTCTTCTGAAAATCTTCTGATAATCACAGTCAATTATGAATCAATTCCACCACTTCAATGTTGACACTCGATGTACTGTCTGGTTCATGAGTGACTAACTTCCGTGACATTTCTTCATGTCTTGACTTTGATACTTGATTTTCTTCAGATTAAATCCTTGTAATTAATGATACCCTGATGAGATCTCTGTCACTTGATTAAATCCACAATCTTGATTTGCATCACTGAGGCTTGATCAATTTCTTGAGCTTCTTCCAGTGAATTAACTCCTCAAGTCTGTAGATGAACCTTGTTTCTGAATCCTCTGACAGATGTTACTTGGTGAGATCTCTTTGACGGTAGATCCACTATTTACTTATTACCTTCTTATTTGAGTTGAGTTAAATTCTCGAATATACAAATAGACTATGACATATGCCTTACAACTTAGTACCCTTGATTGGATCACTTTATCTTTCCATTTCATTATATACGGGTGATCAGCCCGTATCGACCTCCATTCCGGTCTTTAAGGTACCAATCGGCATAATTTCAGCCTTAAGTTAGACTAGCCCCGCTAGCCTCTTACCATGACTGGACTAGTCCCACTAGCCTCTTACGTCCCAATCCAATCCATCAGGAATTCATTTGGAAAACCTTGAGTTGGAAAAACAAATAGGTTTTCTAAAATTCATTTTATCATTACCAAGAATGTGAAATCATTCAGACTCTTTCAAGTCGAAACTCATTCTTAAATCAGATTTTAAGGAAACAAAGTTCAGGGAGTGATTCAAAGATACACAAGGAACAATTCATAAGAATTCTGTATCAGGGATAAAAAAGCACTTATATCTTCATATCAAGGGATAACAAGGGAGTCGAGTATACGAATATAGCTTATACACATAAGCACATAACACATAACACATTCCTTCTCGTAACCTTTATATCTTTATATACTTAATAATCAAAGCACACATGCTTAATCTTAGCTATTTCTCAAATCACACTAATATAACTCTTACGAGTACATGATTTATTCACAACCAAACATTTACGACCATAGGTATCACCTATAGCTCTTTTTAATATCAAACAATTTTATTCCCCTTAATTCGAACCAAACATACAAAACACATCCACATATTTTCAATTTCAATCTCACACATTGTTGCACAACTAATGCAATTTATAAGATTCATTTACTCACTTTAACCTTATCCTTTTTAATCAAAAATCCGAATCATAAACACATTAAGGGTCAAAATCAACAACTTCTTTTAATCATCAAAATTCGAACACAAACACTACTTAATCTTTATCATGCAATCAAGCTCTCACTAGCCATTAAACCAACTTAATTCCACCTTTTTACTCCTAAGAACCCATACGGGTTTTCCATAAATCAAACATGCAAGAATGGATTTTGACATGCAAGGTTATATATCACATTTCCCACTTGTTTTAGTCCTTAACTAGATCATTCCATTCACTTAAACACCAAATCCATGCATTACCTAGTGACTTTAGCTTTAATCAATTCATTTAGTCAACATGCATCCACTTAATCACCAAATTATCCCCTTTTTAGTTTATTTTTCCATTCGGCAAGAACATGATTTACAACTCAAGGACTAATCAATGACATGCACATCTTGATCTTCTTTAAAACTAACATGCAATCACTTTTTAGGCCATATAAACTTAGTGTTCACCAAGATTAACTCACAAAATCAAATTCCTCTTCTTAATTAACATAAAGCCGAATGTTAAACTCACATGCAAACCTTAATTTTTAATTTTCTAAGCAACAATAATTTACACACATCCATTTACTTCCTAACACATTCAATACAACCATTTTATCAATCACATACTCAATTTTCAACAAAAGAAACAAAACCCTTTTTCAAGCTTTCAAGAAACCATAACATGCAAAGCTAAAATCAAATGATCATATCATGAAAACTCCACCGGCTCTCCTTTGGATTATGGACGGTGGTGGTCGAACTTGAGAGAGCCCATAACGGCTCTCTTCTCGAGTTTATGACCCCAAAAATGCTTGAATTCACTATCATGGTTATGCATCAAGAAATGGTTTTCCTTGAACACCACCATAGTGATTAAACATAAAACTTCTATAAATACTTACATGCAAATAGGAATCGAAGAGTATACCGAAAATAAAGACTAGATGTAGCAATATCTTTGAGTTTGAGTAGGTTTTGAAGGTTGCATGCAAGTGAGAGAGATGAGAGATGGAGAGAGCCGAGAGAGAGAGTGAGAGAGAGTGTTCGAGAGAAAGAAAAGAAAAGAGAAGAGAGGGGAGAGTGGGTGCACGGGAAAAGAAAGGAAAAAGGGGGGGAGAATGAATTTATACTCCACCAAAACAAGGGCAAATTGGTAATCCACTAATTCCCTTTTAGCTCATTTGTTCCTTTTCTTTTTACTCAAATGTAACAAAAATCAAATATAAAGTATATCTCTCTCGGGAAGTCAAGAATTATCGAAAATGAAAATTTTAATACGTAGGCCTCGAAATTAGCTTTTTAACCATTACTCATAATAGATTTTTGAGCAGACGGTTGATTTTATATGAATTTTGCAAGCTTGCTTTAATAATAACATTTTCCACATAAAATCAATTTAAAAACGCAAAGACCATCAAATAAATTCACTCATCATTTTTAAAAAGTCTCTGGGACTACTAAGAAGATATCAGAACAAATCCCATGTTTTTATCTTACTCAGATGATTTTATAAAAATGCGCGAAGGTAAACTAAACCTTTATTTAAATCACATAATCCCTTTTACATTCATAGAAATGTCACAGAACACATAGCCATTCACACAGACAACAATCTCACATATGTAATCACATAACGACTCAGGTCTGATCATAGAATTTATCCCTCTTTAATCTTTATCCTCTTTTACGCGTACCAGGTCACGTTCAGCCTGACGGCCTGACGCTCAGCGTTTCGATTACGCTTCTCATTATCTTTACCAATCAACACGTTACTTAGGATGAAATACTTTATTTATACATTCATTTCATTCACTCATACATAATTCACGTTCTATATTTCTTAATTCCTTATTAGGACGGGTTCCTTTCTACCTGACGGCCCGACACCACAGCTTAACTTCTAAGCTGACTCTTTAAATTGGAACGTTTTTATCCACGCTCCTATATTCTAATATACAGAAAAGACAATTAATCAGCACTTAGTCACATAATTATAATCACATCACATAACACATACTTTATTGACTTAATTACGTCGCAAAATTCTCAGTCGTCACATATAGTGTAAACCCTATGTCTGTGTTTATATACTACACAGTTACAAGATAATGTTCTAATTGATATCGAATATAATTCTGCTTTCTAAAATATATTAATCAGTTATCTTTTCTTCCCAGTATTCTATTCTTCATAGAATTCTTCTCCATGCATATCTCTTCTTGCGTTTGTCTTGATCTTCTTTCCTTTCAATCAGCCGTCTGCCTTATCTGAAAGTCTTCCTTAAGTCCTGATATTATCTCCTGATAAATATCTTCTGATATCTTAAGTCCTGATAACTTAACTTCTGATTTCTTAAGTTCTGACTTCAGTACAAGTACTGATTTCCAATTAAGTCCTGATTTGTCCTGTTAGTGAAGATATGAAAACTAAACACAAATCATCATTAGACATGACATCACAAATATATCTAACACCATATTTGCTTGGCAGTGTCACAGTTTACAATGTTGTTGTACATCACACTGTCAAGTGACTGAATCAATATCAATTGCAAGCCATTATCCAGGGAAACTTTCTCCTTATCAGGCTCAGTATACTCAAAATGGACTTTTGGAGAATAATGAGCTGGAATGACCATATCACCATCTGTTAATTCTTCAACTCTAACCATAGGAGTGAAGGGCCCATTTTTTAGTATCAGAATATAGAGTGGATTGGCCATCCTAATAAACAACAACATTTTCTTTTTCCAAAGAGTGTAGTTAGCTTTGTCAAAGGTAGGAATTTTGATGCTACTGATTTTCTGTGTATTCATTCTTCCAAGATCTTGAATCTATTTACTTTCAGATTTTCTCTGATACCATTTGTTAGGAAATGAATAACACACAGGGGGGTGAATATGTTTTACTATTTTTGAGCTTTTCTTGAATATTTTATGGTTGAACAAAGTAAATTAAATCTTGTAGTAAAATATGTTCATGCAGAAATTAAACTTGCAGAAAATAAAAAACACAAATCTTCAAAACTCACTTAATTTTATATTAAAATTAAGAATGTTTTGCTACAAAATTTCTAGGCTCTTTATTGATAAAGAGCTTAGCTTCTTCTTGAGAAAGTTACAAGATTTCCTATCTCTATTGTTACTACTAACTAAAGGACCAGAGTTAACTTTATAATTCAGTTAACTGCTGGTTTACACAGTGTACAATAAGACATGCTATTAGCTTTTGTAAACAGTCACTTGTCATTTCCATTTATAGAAAAGTATATCTTCTATTTCTGGTTTAGCATATCTTTAGCATCATGTGATCATCTTGATCTTCCTTTTATCAGTTAATCTTCACCATTGATCTTGCACATCCTTCAAGCTGCTTTGTGTACACTTGTCGATCCAGCTGTTTGGATTATTTGTTGATTGTTAATCTTGGATATTGAACTGATCTGTAATTTTGTACTTTGGGATTTTACCTCGAAATCTCCATTTGGTCTATAGAGAACTTGACATCTCGATAAGTATATTGGCTTATCGAGATCTCTAATGCTCCATAGTAAATTTGACTTGTAAAGGTCTTTGAGTTCTCTATAAGAGAATTTGGCTTGTAGAGATCTCTAATCTTCATATCTTCACTTTGACTTATCGATATCTCTGAGTTCTCTAATGGTTTATTGACTTATCGATAACTCAGAGTTTTCTAGTCAAATTTGACTTATCGACAACTCAGAGTTCTCTAGTGAATTTTGGATTATCGATATCTCTGAGTTCTCTAGTGGAATTTGACTTATCGATAACTCAGAGTTCTCTAATGAATGTTGACTTATCGATATCTCCAACCTCCATGTCTTCAATTTGGCTTATCGATATCTCTGTGAGTTCTCTAGTGCCTTTCCTGACTTCTCGATAAGTCATTTTTAGTTCTCGAATGACTTCTCTATAACACTAAATATGTGACTTGTAGAGATATTGACTTAGAATATATTTCATAAAATAGATTTATTCAACTCCAAGCTTCTTCATAATTCTTTTGAGGCATGATCTTCTTGATCTTCTTCTAGATAGAATTCTTAGGCTTGGCACTGTTTATAGAAAAAGACTCTAGTCTGCTCCTTTGACATTTTTACAGACTTTAAGTGTTACAAGTACAAAATACAAATTTAGATAATAATACAACTTACTTAGGGTTGACAAATTGTCTTAGTCTTGTTAAGGTACATGCATGTCTTGCACAACAAGGTATCACCCTTGAGACCAGAGTCAGAGACCCCAGCCCCTGAGCCAGAGTTTGAGATGCCTATGATTGTGCCTGTTAGTGTTGATGGTAAGTTAGCCCAGGATCGAGACTTTGTTTACTCCCGTATTCCTGAGTTGGGAGCTTTGGTAGATAGGCTAGCTCGAGAGTCTAGGCAGAGGACTTCAGTTATGGATGATGAGTGAAGAGTCCGGATTAAGATGGTGGAGCAGGTTGTCCGGAGGAGATTGGATGAGAGACCATCCACTAGTGATGTTGATGCTGAGGCCTGGAGCCTGCATAAGATCATTCGTTGGATGTTGGTTGTGTTGAGAGAGATTCTGGATGATTAGATGGTGTTGATTAGGCGGGACATCTGGTGGAGCCCGTAGTTGTTGTTGTTGTTGTATCTTTTCAGCGCCAGTAGGCTTGGGATACTTGGTCAGATGTTGGGATCCCATTTTCATTTGTTGTGTTGTGTTGTGTTTCAGAACTTTGTAGTAGTAGTTGTTAGAAGTTAAGGGTAAATAGGGGGATGTTTTCCAGTTTTTCCTCTGTTTAACCCTGCTATAATATTGTACCTTATTTCAGAACTTGTCATAATCAGACCTTTTATCTATGTATCCTTGGCTTCTTGAATAAATTACATATCTTGTTTCCTATTGTCCACCCTGGAAATCTTTATAAACTATTTTGCTTACCATGTTTCTATACAACCGTGTTTAATCTTTCGTAAGAATCTTACCCTATGCCATGAGAAAATACAACTGATAATAGAAATTATATAGTAATAGGATTACATGTGCAAAATTGGGTAAAGCTTAAAACCCGCAAAAGTGATTTCGTAGTAAAATGTTGTTATATATATCAATGCCATGCTATCGTTTTGCTAAATAATTACTCAATCAGGTTTGTAAGAAATGGCCAACTCACCAAATCACTAAGAAGAAAAAATTTAAACCCAGGACCAAGAACAAAACCAAGAAACCACTATGATGAACCGACTTGCTCATCTTTTGCAACAACCCATAGCCCCTAAAGTTGAAAACTTCAAACATTTTCAATCTATTCATCCCCCAGAGTTCTTAGGTTTTCCCGACCCGATAAAAGCTCAGTCGTGGTTAAGAGAAATGGAGAAAGCGTTTGAACTAGCGGAAGTTAAGGATGAGAAGAAATCTCAGTATGCAAGTTATTATCTTAAAGATGAGGCAAGTTTCTGGTGGGAATCTTCTAGGGATTTACTTGAAAAAAAATATTTATCGTGGAAAACGTTTACCGAGATGTTTCTGGAGAAGTACTTGCCAAGTTATATGCAAGATCAGCTGGAGATGAAATTTTTGGATCTTAGACAAGAGGATATGTCGGTGGCAGAATATGAAGTGAAATTTTCAAAGTTATCTAGATTTGTACCCGAGTATGTGAATACGGAAGCGAAGAAGGCCAAAAGGTTCCAACAGGGACTTAGGCCATAGATTCGGAGTCAAGTAGCACTGTTGGAGATCAAGAACTATGCCGCCTTGGTGCAGAAGGCAATGATAGTGGAAGGGGAGCGAGAAGCTGCAAAAAGAGAGAATGAAGGTAGGAAAAGGAAGTTTGAGAGCTCGGAGCAAGAGCAAGGAAATTCAAAGTTCAGAGGGAAGTTTGGTAAGAATGGTGGAGGTCAAAATCAAAAGTTTCAAAAGTTTAAACCCGGGAATGGAGCTCAGAAGAATCGTTTCCAGAAGACGGGAGAACCGGGAATGGATAGTAGACCTTAAATTCAAGAGTGTAAAGTTTGTGGGAAGAGACACCCGAGAAATGTAATAAGCTGGATGTGACCTGTTTTAAGTGTAATCAGAAGGGGAATTATTCATCGAAGTGCCCAAACGGAGCAAAGAAGCCTGAATTAACATGTTTCAAGTGTGGAAAAGTGGGCCATATGGCCAGAAACTGCAAAGAGCCTGTTTAAAAGGCAAATGTTCTGAGGATTGCTGGACCGCCACTTCTCCCAGCACCAACAGCTCAACCCAGAGCTAGAACCTTTAACATGACAATGAAAGATGTTATGCAAGATGTGGATGTGGTGGCAGGTATGCTCGTTATAAACTCAGTAGAAGTAAAAGTATTAATGGATTCTGGAATAACTAGATCCTTTATTGCTGAAAGTATTCTTAACTAAAATGTGATGTGTACCCTCTTGAACCCAATTTGATTATAAAAGTAGCAAATCAAGAGAGAGTATCTATTAATAGGGTTTGTCCCGATTGTGATGTGGTTATAGAAGGTCGGCAAATAGGAATGGATTGGTTGTCAAACCACGAGGCGTAAATAGAGTGTAAAAGCAAGAAGGTGAAGTTAAAGACTAAGGATGGTATCAAAGTGATATTCAAGGAAAAAAGACAAAAGACAAAGTTTCTAACAGCTATTCAGATGAGGAGATTATTACGACAAGGATGCGAAGCTTATTTGGCTCATATCAAAGATATACAGGAAGAATCCGTAAGGATTGAGGATATTCCGGTAGTAAGAGATTTTCCCGATGTGTTTCCAGATGAATTACCTGGACTACCTCCAGATTGAGAGATCGAGTTCACGATTGATTTGTCTCCTGGAACGGAACCAGTATCGAAGGCACCCTATCGTATGGCGCCAATTGAGATAAAGGAATTAGCAACGCAGTTGTAAGAGTTGTTGGATAAAGGAGTAATACGCCCAAGTGTATCCCCGTGGGGTGAACTAGTGTTATTTGTGAATAATAAAGACAGAAGCATGAGGTTGTGCATTGATTAACGCGAATTGAATAAGTTGACAATTAAGAATAAGTACCCTCTACCGCGAATATATGAATTGTTCGATCAGTTAAAAGGAGCTACTTGTTTTTTCAAGATTGATTTAAGATTTGGTTATCATCATCTAAAGATTAAAGTGGAAGATATACCCAAGATGACATTTCGAACGAGATATGGACACTACGAGTTTTGGTAATGGCATTTGGTTTGACGAACGCGCCAACCGCATGTATGGATCTTATGAATAGAGTATTCAAGCAGTATTCAGATAAGTTCATTATAGTATTTATCGACGATATTTTGATATATTCCAAGACGGAGGAAGACCATATGGAGCATTTGAGGATTTCTTTAGAGATCTTGAGAAGAGAATAGTTGTATGCCAATTTTTCAAAGTGCGAGTTTTGGTTGAAAAAAGTTCAGTTTCTTGGACATATATAGTTAATAGTAAAGGAATTAAAGTAGATCCAACTAAGATAGAAGCTGTGATGAATTAGGAAAGGCCCTAGAATCCTACGAAAGTCAGAAGTTTTCTAGGATTAGCCGGATACTATAGAAGATTTGTGCAAGATTTCTCAAAGATTGCGGTCCCATTGACAAAATTGACAAGGAAGAACGAGAAGTTTGTGTGGACGGATAAATGCGAAGAAAGTTTTCAAGAATTAAAGAAGAGGTTGGTAACCGCCCCAGTCTTGGTGTTACAAGCTGAAAAAAGGAGAGTTTATTATCTTTAGAGATGCTTCGTATAAAGGGTTAGGATGTGTGTTAATGCAACACGGGAAGGTAATAGTGTATGCGTCAAGGCAACTAAAGCCACATGAACAAAAGTATCCCATACATGAATTGGAATTGGCAGCGATTGTGTTTGCTCTTAAAATTTGGAGGCATTACTTATATGGAGAAAAGTGTGAGATCTATATGGATCATAAAAGTTTAAATTATATTTTTACTCAGAAGGAGTTGAATATGAGACAGAGAAGGTGGTTGCAATTGATCAAAGATTACGATTGTACGATAAGTTACCACCCCGGTAAGGTGAATGTGGTAGCAGATGCATTAAGCCGCAAAGAAAGATTGAATATGTTGACTTCATCAGAGGAATTGATCAAGGATTTGAAAAGTTGGAAATAGAAGTGCAGATTCCAGAGTTAGAAAGAGAAGCCATGTATGCGATGTCATTTCATCCAGAAATTTTGGAATAGATTCAATGTTGTCAAGAACAAGTAGTGAACCACAAGAAAGATAAGTTGACAGGAGAGGAAGTTAAAGTTTAAAAGGATGAAAAGGGAATATATTGCGTTAATTCACGCATTTGGATACCTAACATTGTGGAGCTAAAGCATGATATTTTGCACGAGCGCATAACTCAAGATTTTCAATTCACCCTGGAAGTACAAAGATGTACAAGGACTTAAAAGAGAGTTATTGGTCGCCAAACATGAAAAAGGAAATTGTGGAATGAATAAGTAAATGTTATACGTGTCAAAGAGTAAACGCAGAACATCAACAACCAAGTGGATTGCTTCAACCACCGGACATACCTGAATGGAAATGGGAATATATCGTGATGGATTTTGTGGTAGGATTGCCAAAGACCAAGTCTAATCATGATGTGATTTGGGTGATAGTTGATCGATTGACAAAGTCAGCGCATTTTTTTCCTATCAACGAAAGATTTTTATTAGAAAAGTTGGTCAAATGGTATTTGGACGAGATTGTGATGCGTCGCGGAGTTCCAGTATCTATCATGTCTAATAAAGATCCGAGATTTAACTCGAGATTTTGGTGACAATTTAATGATCATTTGGGAACTAAATTGAAAATGAGTACGGCGTATCATCCGCAGACCGAGGGACAAAGTGAAAGGACAATTCAAATGATCGAGGATATGTTGTGAACCTGTGCATTAGATTTCAAAGGAAATTGGGATGATTATTTGCCATTGATTGAGTTTTCCTACAACGACAGTTATCACGTGAGTATTGGCATGCCTCCTTATGAAATGTTGTATGGAAGAAAATACACATCCCATATATATTGGGACGAGGTTGGTGAGCGCAAACTAATTGGCCCGGAGCTAGTTCAACAAAAGAAAGATAAAGTGGAAATGATTCGTTAAAGATTGATTATTGCTCAAGATCGACAAAAGAAGTACACGGATCAAGATCGAAAGAATATGCAATTCGAGCCCGGAGACAAGGTGTTGTTAAAAATATCTCCGTGGAAAGGTTTATCCAGATTCGAAAAGAAAGGAAAGTTGAGTCCTAGGTATATTGGACCATTCAAAATATTGTGACAAGTTGGAAAAGTGGCATACGAATTAGCGTTACCTCTGCAGATGCAACATCTTCATAACGTGTTTCATGTCTCACTTCTAAAGAAATATAATGCTGATACAAGCCATGTGATCGAATTGGAACCAGTAGAAATATAACAAGATTTGTCTTCTGTGGAACAACCAGTTTGAATATTAGATCGAAAAGAGAGAATGCACAGAAATAAAGTGGTACCTCTAGTTAGAGTGTTGTGGAGAAATCCTATAGTCGAAGAGTCAACTTGGGAATTAGAAAGTGAAATACAAGAAAAGTATCCCCATCTATTTGCTTAAACTAGATTCTGGGGATATAATCTTTTTAAGGAGGGTAGATTGTAGCGACTGGGAACTTCGCGACGTGATTAAGTGAATAAAGTATAATTCTGTGGTGTAATTATAAATTATGTGATTAAATAAAGGGTTAAATTATTTTGTTGGTTAATTGTCTCTATCTGGAAATGTAAAATAACCCGTTCCAGTTTGATGAGTCAGCTTAGAGGATAAGCTATGTAGTCGGGCCGTCAGGTTGAACGGAACCTGTCTAAAAAAAAGATAAAGGTATTTAAATGTTAATTATGTGCTATTGTGTGAAATAGGAATGTTTAAGTGAATATATATTCCAGTGACGTGTCAGTTGATATAAAGGATTGATTGTGAAACGTAATTGAAACGCTCAGCGTCGGGCCGTCAAACAGGACGCGACCCGTTACGCGAAAAAAATGGTTATTAATTAAAGAGGGGAAAGTTTATATGATCGAATGTGTTATGATATGAGTCGTGATATGTGAATACGTGCTATTGCTTGAAAATATGCCTGATTATGTGCTTTGTTGATTTTTTAAAATGATTTTAAGGGATTTATTTGATTTAAAATAAGGATTATTAAACCTTTAAATATTTTTATAAAATTATTCGAGTATGTTCAAGGTGTGAAATTTGTTTTTTTGTCTTTAAAATAGTCCTAGAGACTTTACAAAAATGATAGATGGATTTATTTGGTAATCGGTGTATTTTAAAATGATTTTATCGAGTTATAATTCTATTTTGAGCGCAATCTTGTAAAATCCGTAATAAATCAACCGTTCGCTCAAAAATTATTTTGAAAATATGGATAAAAAGCTAATTTCAAGATCTTTATTCTAAGATTACTATTCTTTGCATTCCCACCGTGAAACCACCGTGATGGGGGCACCACCGTGAAACCACCGCCACTAGTGATGAACTCCAGTGAACCGATGGTGAGTGATGATGTTAAAACTGAGCTCCAGTATCCTTAAACTAATTTTTGGTGTTTGCATGTGGTGTTTTACTTAAAACCGAATGGGTTTTTAATTTCAAAATTTATTAAGTTGATTTTTGTTGATTTAAATGGTTGTGGATGATTTTTTTAGAAAATATTGAGAAATTAGATTAGTTGATGGTTTAAAGAATCAAATTGATGGTTGCATGTGTTGATATTGGTAAAATTCAAAGGTTATAGATTAAATTTTAAAAGAATAAGTTGAATTCTGTGCTAAGGTGAAAGATCAATCTTGTAGGTTCTAAATTATGTGTTTAAATGAATTATAGAGATGATTTTGATTTGGTTTTGGATAAAGTATCAAATGCATGTTAAGTTATAGCTTTGCATATAAATATTTAAGTTAAAATGATGTAAAAGGATGAGTGTTGGCTTGATCTCAAGTTTATATGTGATTTTGTTACTTGCATGTCTTTGTTCGATTTTTGATTGTGTTTTGTGATTATAGCCGAATGGTTAAGGGTGTAAAATAGGTTGATTTGATCATAGGACTTCACAAAGTAAATGCATGTAAGATTACTAGGGATTAATTGGTTTAGTTGTTGGTTTTGGTTCGAATTAAGTGATATAAAAGGAAGAATTGAGTCGTCTTGATATAAGATTGTATAATTGTTATTATAACTCAAGTATAGAGTTTGGATACAAGAATTATATGCTATGTGTTGTAATTGCGTTGCAATATGTGATTCGATGACTATTTGGTTTAAACTATACAAGTATATGGTATAAACGTACTTTATGTATATGATTGAGTATATATACTCTTAGGGTATTGCGATAAGGGGAAATTGTTAAACGTTCTGGGAACGTCGAGTGGGAATTTAATTAGGGTTTTGATTTTGGATTGTAGATTCGGAGCGTAAAGGCATTCAGGCTAGGAAAGGGAAAAGTGTACTAGGTAGCAGTAGTTCAACCTTTGTAAAACAGGAAAGCGAATTTAGGCAAGTTACTCTGCCTACTTGTATAAGTTGTGTATTGAAAGGATATTGATGATGCCATGATAGAGTATTGATCTTTTATAACACTTGTGATAACCTGTTATTGATTCTTGAACCTTGATTTTGATTTTTGTACCATACACATGATTGTTTCCTTGAAACACCTTGATAGTGTTCTTGTAACGACTTGATATGATTATTGTTCAAACCCTTATTGTAAACCTGTTGATTCATACCTTGTTTACCTATTGATTCCTTTGGATATCTTGAATTCTTGTTGACTTTATAAGAACCCTTTGAATTCCTTTGCGCATTGTTTTGATTAACCTATATCTTTCCTTTGTATACCTTATTCCGTAATGATCTCTAAGACTGATCTGATTCCGTAACTTACGATCTTTAATTGTCATTTGATCTTGACCATAACATTGGTATTTTATTGCCTTGATCCAATTGATTTCTTTGAATCCCTGAAATTGAACTTAAGAATGATTTTTGACTTGAAAGAGTCCGAATGATTTCATATTCTTGGTAATGATAGAATGAATTTAGTAACACCTTTCTTTTCCAACACAAGGTTTTCCAAATGAATTCCTGATGGATTGGATTGAGACGTAAGAGACTAGTGGGACTAGTCCAGTCGTATAAGAGACTAGCGGGGCTAGTCCAATTTAAGGCTGAAATTATGACATAGGTACCTTAACGACCAGATGGAGGTCGGTACGGGCTGATCACCCGTATTATTATTTATGAAAGTTAAAGTAGTCCAATCAAGGGTTCCCTATCACTTTATAAAAGATATTGAATATATTGCCTTAGCAAATTGCTTATTTGAAAATGAAATAATTTATAATGTTTTAGAAATGAGTTGATTGTGATATTGATTAGCATACAACTTGTGAACCTTGATTCTTATTCTGATTTTGTTATCAATCATGCAATTGATTCCCAAAGATGCATAGATTCTCGCTTTCCATTTGAAAGATCCTTGAGATCCTTTAATGATTTGTGATGAATGTCGGCTTTCACCATATCTTGAGCCTTTATTCCTGAAACCCCAAACCTTTGCTCATAACCCTTTCATAGCCCAAAGACAGAAATCTGCCACCTAGAGTTTTAAAAGAGAATGCCTTAAAAGTAATTATGGATAGATATTGATTATTGCATCATAGAACTGTCATTTAGTTACTTGTTGAGTTTTATACTCATATATTTTGCTCTGTTCTAACCATGGCAGTTAAGCAAGAGGATGGTCAGACTTAGGCGCACTGCTCATAAGAGCGTACCTGGTGGCCCCTACCGTTTTGTAGGCTTCCAGATGCCTGAGCAGGTAGTACAGTTTGTGTGTGAGCAAGCACTTAGTCGGAAAGTTTGTAAAGATACAATGGTTATCTGTCGGTTCCAAGTCGGAATTGATTGTGCAAATTAAATATTGTTTTGGGTTGTAATATATATTATCTGGTTGGTAGTTGTAATCTTTTCTCAAACTTAATCCTGTTTAATCCTATTATTAGTTAATCGGGGTTTATGCTTATTTATTCTTAGTTCAATGGTGTGTGGGTCCTCATTTCCTAACCCCGAGATTGAGGGCATCACAACCTTAATCGAAGATTTTGGTATGGTTATGTTTGTATTGACACGAGCTTTGCAACGATACCAAGAACACAATCAACGGCTGGCTGGTTTGATCACAAAGCTTGATTGTTTGAATTCGGTTTTTCAAAAACTAAAAACTAAAACATAATACAGAGAGTTTTGATATTTATCTGTTTGAGCTGATAACTACTAACTGAAACAAGATAAATACGAGACCTATTTATAAGTACACGAACGATCCTGATAAATCACAAATCGGTACCCGTTTCTCGTTTATTTGAAATTACAAGACCAAGAATTAATAATTTACGGGGAAAACTGTAAAATTATAGTTTATAGCTAAATATAATATTTATATTAAAATTCTCGTAAAAATACGTACTTTTTAAAAATACAAAAACACGAACTGTCAGCAGAGTCCTTGATTTTATAAAAATAGATGTATGGATTTTTGTAGGCTTTTACGTCCCGGTCCGTTATCTTTTGAGAAACCAAAATACTTTCTAAATTTAAAATAAAGCTCGAACGTAAATATAAAATACACAGATAATCATAGAACAAGTTTTAACATGTACCATGGAAGAAATATAATCTGACACGCGTCCAGATTGCGGCTCGATTCATATAATTGCACTTTAAATACTAAATAAATATTTAAAAAATTCCCTGGTCCTCGCGGGACTAATTTAATACCTATTGCACAATAAACCATGGCAACACATCTTGAATTTTAAATAAATAAAGGATATTTATCATATATATCATAAAATATTTACAGAAATTTCCCGGTTATTACAGCACTATGGGCATTCTATAATTAAAATGATTTTCTACCAATCTTAGAAGAATTCTCAGAAGATGAATATAATAATCAACATGATGAACTTATATATAAAATCTCTTTGGATATTCTGAGAGAGGTGAAGATTTACTTCAAGGATGGCTCGTTCAATCTATTTAAGAAAGAAATATTGGGCAATTTCTCAACAGTGGAGCTTGAAAGGGTGATTAGGGATGAGCGCGCACTTTATCTTAATATTGTCCCTATATTTTGGTTATTTTTTACTGATTTGGATTATTATTTAATGAATATTATTTTTTTATTGTAGGTATCAAGGAGTTATAATAAAGGAAGGCCTAAAGTTTACAAAATCAGATTTGGAGTTTAATTTGAATTAAGATCGGATTTTATGGGCCTCTGCGCAATCTACATTGTTTGGGCCATATTTGGAGTTCTAGAAGTCCGATTTTGACGATTTAACAGCCCACAATAAGATTATGAGAAGGGTTTTATTTCAGAAGTGGTCTTGAATTCATGTTCTATCCGAATAAGCCCATAATCAGATCCCAAAAGTCAACTACAAATTTTCACTTTCTCGAAATTCAATTCTAATTCACAAATCTGCTTATATTTTCTTTAATTCATTAAAAATACTATTAGTAGATATTATTAGATTAGATCATACCATATACAGAGAAGAGAGACAAGAGTCAAGTAGCCGCACAAGGGAGGAGGAGAAGAAGCCATCAACAGAGAAGAATTCAGCTATTGAAGACATTCAATTGACTTTGTTTTCTCTTATCTTTTATTTTCTCTTCTTATGAATTTATGTTGGTTATCTTGGGATTATTTTGATACATTGATTATGAACTAAGCTTATATGAGTTAGGATTTTTATGAAACCCTAGCATGGGATTATTTGTGTCTTGTTAAAGAGTATTGTATGCAGTTGCAATTTATTGGTTCAAGTGCTTTTCATGCTAATACTTGCTATTGCCTGATCAACTGTAGTAGGTTATTGAATTAATTATAATACCAAAAGGGTTATAATTAATTGACATAATACTTGAATGGTGCATGCTTATATCTTATGATTATAATATTGTTACTGTATAGACATATATTGTGACCATTCATAGCTTTGTGAATTGGTGCTTAATTTTATCGTGAAAAGTAAATTTGCATATACATATGTTAGTTTATTTGATAGGAATTATACCATATTGATTTCGAGAGGAAGCTATGACCAATGAATTCTAGCTAGTGAACTGTGGATTTGCTAAAGTATTGTGTAATTCTTTTACCGATTTTCACATGTTAGGGGGAAGTAATTATCTTGACTTATCTTCAAATATTTAAACTTTTCAAGACTCTCTGTGCTAGTATAATTTAGTTGTTCTTATTATGTAGTTTAGTCAGAATAAATCAAAACTCTATTAGGTTATATGAATGAACTGTTTGATATTAATTATGATTTACACGAATAGACAGTCCTTGAGGAATGATATCTGGTATTTACTGCTGTATAACTTGTTTGAGATTGTGTACACTTGCACATCAGTATTTTATGCAATAATTATTCTGATGACCGAGTATGATATATTCATAAAAATGAGGGGGTACAACTAGCTGTAATGTTGATAAACAAAAATAAAAGAATGGTGAAGGAAAAGGTGAATATGGAATAGAGGGCTATTAAAAAGGTCGAGGAGCTAGACAGAATAGAGAGAAGATTAAATGAACTCAAAGCTCAAGGATTGTGCAGGGTTTCTGAGAATGGTTTATTTCTAAACATCAAAATCCATAGATTATCAAGGTATAGGGTTAAACATCTTGGCAGTCACTTATTGGAAGAATGTCTAAAGCTTGTGGAAGCATTGAGAAGAACTGAGATCATTAAAGAACTTGAGTGCCTTGTAAGGTTGAAAGACTTAATTAGATCTCAGCCAGGATATTAGCTAATCTATAATTTAAATTCTCATTGTAACAACTAAGTGACAACTATGTATAAAAAGGGTGTACTTTGTATATCTTTCTTTTACTCATTTTAGCTTGGGATTAGTTTTGCTATCAGACATGAATTTGTGACAAGCAATCTTCTCACAAATTAGGGAAGATTAATGTGCAAGACATGCCTTAATATAACAAGACTGAGTCACATTAACAATCCTAAGAATAAGTTGACTTGTAATAGTTGTGTAATCTGTAAATGTATTCTTTAAATTTGTAAAAATGATTAGAAGACTAGAATGAAATTTTTTCTATGAACAACCATCAAGTTAAGGAATAAAGCTCTGGAAGAACATCAAGACTGATCATGCCTCAGAATGAAGATACAAAGCTTGAAGAAAATTAATGTTGTATATTGAAAAATGTTCTAAGTCAGATGTCAAGAAGTCACAGATTAAGGAATATCGAGAAGTCATTTCAAAAACTGTTCAAGCCTGTAGAGAAGTCATATCGAGATGGAAGTGTTGGTGAGATTGCATAGCTGTATGAACAGTTACGTGATAACTCAACACGAGAACAACACTAGAACTGGACAGGTTAATAATACTACGACTACACAAGAAATCAGAAGAAATAAAGACAAGGCAAATACAAAAAATAAAAAGATTATAAGAAAGTTTGATGTCTGTTTACAGGTCACTGAAAGAAGTTCATTAATATGTTCATGCCTCAGTGAAGAATAAAGGTTAAAGACTTTCAGGGTTTCAGAAATGTTGAAGGTTCAGTGTATAAAGGCTACCAGAAGATTTTAGTGTATTAGCATTGATTAAAGATAGACAATGTACGAAGCATATGGATCTGAAGAATTGAAGACAAGGTATAGACAGAGGTTAAAGAAGACAGCTGCAGTATTGAAGTTATACTCACTAAAAGGAGTTCATTTACATGTTCAAGCGTCAGCGAAGAACATGAATGAAATATTCAAGATTGTAGTAGCAATGAAGATATTGTCTAAAGTACCAGAAATGATTCAAGTGAAAGTACATTTGTTTATTCACAATCAGTGTTCGAAGCGATGAAGTTGTTGCAAGCTTAACAATGTAATCAAGGATATAATACGAAGACCTGAATTGAAGCTAGTTGTCTGTGAACCAGACCAGTTGCACTAGGCGTCAGTGATTTGTGAAAAGAATCTGAGTACTATCATTAGGAAGATTGTTAAGTGAGGATTCGTATTCAGGAATGCAAGTTATATGGTTAATATGAAGACTCAGAGAGAAAACTTGAAGACGGGACAACTTTGGGAAATCAGTGCTCTACCGAAACTAAGTCAAAGTGATCACTACCTTGTAGTAGGAGTCACCCTGATCAGTATATTAAATATAAGAAACAATATACTGGTAATACAGTTCAATATTTAATGACATGAACTAATCTGGACTTGGTACGAGCCTCAGGGAATAAGTTAGAGCCAAAATAAAATCAAAAGTGCATGTATGCACCCATTGGTCGCAAATTAGCATGTATGGGAATTTTTCTAAGGAAAAATGACTCTCATAGCTACACTAGGGAGTCTTGGTCCCAGGTTGGAAGCCATACAAGGGAATGGGGTCGCAGGTTAGCAAGTTAAGCAGAAAAATAAAAGGCAAATCTTTCTCCTTGATAACCTTGGTCGGAAGTTGGGATTTAAAATGCACATAGACCAAATACAAAGCTCCTAGGCATGCACAAGGTCGCAGGTTAGCTTGTACAAGGTTGTATGGTCTCCAGTTAGGACATTTTATGACAGAATCTAAGGTACAAATGCTCCCTAGCTAATCTATGGTCGCAAGTTAAAGAAAGCGTTGTTGAGTGGCATTTATGACACTTTATAACGCTCCGTAAAGCTCTGAATTGGTGTATTTGTACTCAAATATATTGATATTTCAATGTGTTTTGTAGTGTTTTTGCATTTCAGGCATTAATCAGCAGGTAAATTAGCATTAATTTAATGCTAATATGGTGTTAGGATGGTATCCAAGGAATAAAACTCATGAATACCAACTAATTGCAGCAAGAAAAGAAGGCAATTTCAGTTTTTCCAGAAGACCGACGCGCCCGTGCTGTGCTAGCGCACAGCCGCGTCAGAGAAGCAGAAAGAAAGCGCGCCCACGCTGATGAAGCGCGCGGTCGCGCCAGGTCAGGAATTCAGTTTCCTGTTTCAATAAGAAGACTATTTTTCTGGGCTTTTGGATTAATTGGGATGTTATTTAATGACAAAAAAAAAGACGTTTCTCATAACGGAGCTCAAGAAGAAGATGACAAGAAGACCTATAGCACAATTCAACGAAGGCGAAGAAGATCTAGTTTATATTTGTGAATCTTTGTTCTAAGTTGTAATCTTGGATGCTCGTTTCTTGTTTTGTTGAACCTAATACTCTGGATTACGTACTTGGTTTATTATTTATTTAAAAAGACTACGTTTATTTTACCATGCTTTCATCGGAACCCACGTTGATGATGGGTCCGATTATGGGCTAATCGTTATCGTGGAGTTCCAGCGGATTTATTTATGGATTTCTTTAGTAATTTATTTCGATGCCTTAATGTGTGGTGATTATATGATAACCTAGTATTGGTTGTGCTTATTCGTATTATGAGCATCGCGAACTTATAAGATAGTGTGTTAATCTTTAATTAAGCGACAATGAATTTAAGGATTTAGAACTTGCCATGCTAGCATAGGTTCATGTGTTATTGTTATGCATGATTTGTAGGTAATTTTAACCATCTTACTTGCCCTATGTAATCATGATAGATAACTTGTACATTAAACCGTTATGTTGTCAAATTCTATAGACATATAGGGTCTCAATATAATTGGTGTCTATTCAGCTTCTATCTTTTTTGTGGATGTCTGGTAGTATGTTATTCGTGCAACGAAAGTTGGCGTTTAGCAGTTTCGTGTTATCTGATTAGTGTCATCACCATTACATGCTAAGGATAAGATCAATAAGAATATTGAATAAAGTATCTAATGAAGTTAGAATCCCATGTTTGTTTTATATATTATTTAATTCTCTTAATCTGTTAGTTAATGTTCTTTAGTATAATTCTCAATAATTAATCATAGCTATAATCAACCCAAATTGTTATTCATCTTAGCATTGGATAATAGCCATATCATTGTTGCATAAGTGCATAAATCACAAAGTTAAGCTAAACCAGTCTCTGTGGGAATGAACTAGAAAGAATTCTATATTACTTGCGATCGCGTATACTTGCGTGAATTATTAGCGCGTGTTTAGCCCTAACAAGCGCTCCCTGGAATAAGTATTTTTCAACAACACTTTATTGATTCATTGAATTGTTTTATGTGGTAAATAAACAACCATATATTTCATATTGAATATAAGTCTACACAACAGAAGCAGAAGAATTGAATCAGTTGTTCTGTGTTTTATCTTCTTCTCCAACAAAAATGAGAGCTGATAAAAATAAGTAGCAAAGAATTTACAGAGAAGCTCGGCACATTGACGTCATTAACTTCTCACCGGAGAAACGTTATAATGCACGTTTTAAATCTTGTATATTCATGGGGGCATTATAATCGTTATCCGGCAATTGAATCCTTGGACAAACTAAATGCTAGATCATTATATAGGATTTGATTTGTAAATATTTTTAGAAGCTAGGAACTTTGTTGTTCTTAGATTCTAGTAGGTTAATTTATTTACCATAGTGTAGCAACAACCCTCGTGGATTTATATATGAATATATATTTCCCTGAATATCTTGTGGTCCTCGTTTTATTGTTCCAAACACTATTCACCTCAAGAACACAGAATCACTAACCAAACACTAAATTATATATACGCAAAAGATTCGAAATAATTTTTTTAATTTAGTGAGTATCATATTCAACCCCCCCTTCTACGATACTTCGGGACCTAACAGGAAGCTATAGTGAAGTCTCTACGAGTTACCAAGATCTCTATCGTGAAGTCATACAGAGAAGTGAGATGTCGCAATGAGATATCGACAAGTCTCTTCATATAGCGATGATGAGATATCTACAAGTCTTCTTATATCGTGATGTGGAGATATCGACAAGTCTTTTCATACGTGATATGTAGATATCTACAAGTATTCTTATATCGTGATGTGGAGATATCGACGAGTCTTTTTATATCACAATATAGACATCTCTGTAAAAGGATTTTGTTCTTAGAAGATCTCGATAACAGTTTTATTTACAAGATGCATATATCATAAAGATTCCAAATGCCAGTCAACAACCCATTTTATCATTAAAATGGAAAGTCTACAAATGTCGCTTGAAGGGTGCAAAGATCAAGGGTCAAGATGAACTGGACAAATGAGTGTAGCAGCTATGAAAGATTGTCTGCAGATTTATAACTCTTAAAACGAAATAGATAAAATAGCTTTAAAAAATGTGTTAGTCTATTTTATTGTTATTCCTATAAACTGTGCATATTGTTCTATAAAGCATGTCATATGTCCTTTGTTGTGCAAGACCTGCCTGGACAATAACAAGACTAAGTCAAATTGACAACCTTAAGTAAGTTGTATTGTAATCTTAGTTTGCATTTTGTATTGTAACATTAAAGTCTGTAAAAATGTCAAAGAGCAGACTGGAGTCTTTTTCTTTTAAACAGTATCAAGCCTAAGAATTCTATCTGGAAGAAGATCAAGAAGATCATGCCTCAAAAGAATAATGAGGAAGCTTGGAGTTGAATAAATCTGTTTTGGGAAAAATGTTCTAAGTCAAGATCTCTACAAGTCACAGATTTAGTATTATAGAGAAGTCATTCGAGAACTCCAGAATGACTTATCGAGAACTCAGGATAGCTACTAGAGAACTCAGAGATATCAACAAGCCAAATTGAAGACATAGAGATTGGAGATATCGACAAGTCAATTCTTCACTAGAAAACTCAGAGATATCGACAAGCCAAATTGAAGACGTAGAAATTGGAGATATCGACAAGTCAAATTTCACTAGGGAACTCAGAGATATCGACAAGTCAAATTTCTATAGAGAACTAAGAGATATCGACAAGTCAAATTTCTCTAGAGAACTCAGAGATATCGATAAGTCAAATATCACTAGAGAACTCAGAGATGTCGATAAGTCAAAGTGAAGATATGAAGATGAGAGATCTCGACAAGCTAAATTATCTTATAGAGAACTCAGAGACCTCTACAAGTCAAATCAACAATAGAGCAATTAGAGATCTCGATAAGCCAATGTACTTATCGAGATGTCAAGTTCTCTATAGACCAAACTGGAGAGCTCGAGGTAAAATCTCAAAGTACAAAGTGCAGATCAGTTCAATATCCAAGATTAACAATCAACAAACAATCCAACCAGTTAGATTGACAAGTCTACAAAAAGCAGCTTGAAGAGTGTGCAAGATCAAGGGTGAAGATTAACTGACAAAGTAAGATTAAAGTTAACACAGGATGTAAAGATATGATAAGCCATAAATGGAAGATATGATTTTCCTAAAATGTAAATGATAAGTGACAGTTTACTAAATTTAATAGCATGTCTTATTATACACTGTGTAAACCGGCAGTTAATTGAGATATAAAGTTAACATTGGTCCTTTATTAGATGTAACAACAATAAGATCAGAAATTCTTGTATTTTCTCTCAAGTAGAAGCTAAGCTCTTCATCAACAGAGAGCCTAGAAATTTTGTAGCAAAACATTCTTAATTTTAATATAAAATTCAGTGAGTTTTGAAAGATCTGTGTTATTCACAGATGCATGTTTAATTTTTGTTATAACACATCTTACTACAAGATTTGATTTACTTTATTCATAACTAAAACAGTTCAAGAAAAGCATAAATACACTAAAACACATTCACCCCCTGTGTGTAATTCATTATCTAACAAATGGTATCAGAGCAAAATCTGAAAGTAAACAGATTCAAGATCTTGGAAGAATGAATACACTGAAGATCAGTTGCATCAAAATTCCTACCTTTGACAAAGCTAACTATACTATTTAGAAAAAGAAAATGTTGTTGTTTATCTGGATGACCAATCCACTCTATATATAGATTCTCAAAAATGGGCCCTTCACTCCTATGGTTAGAGTTGAGGAATCTACAGATGGTGATATGGTTATTCCAGCTCATTATGCTCCAAGAGACCCTTCTGAGTACTCGGAGCCTGAGAAAGAAAAAGTCTCCCTGGATAGTGGCTTGCAGCTGATATTGATAGAGTCACTTGACAATGTAATGTACAACAACATTGTCAATTGTGACACTGCCAAGCAGATTTGGGAAAGGATTGAAATATTCTGTAAGGGAACTGAGGAAGTTAGATATAATCAAAGAAGGATACTGATTTCTTAATATGAGGGTTTCATGGCCAAGCCAAAAGAAAGTATCACTGATGTGTTTGAAAGGTTCAATAAGCTGATAAATGACTTGCAGCTATATGACAAATACTATGAAGCTGAAGAAGTGAATCTGAAATTTTTGCTTACACTTCCTGACCATTTGGAACAGAAAATTTCTGCAATCAGAGAAGGGAGAGATCTAAGCAAGATAACTCTGGAAGTTCTTTATAAAATCTTAAAAAATATGAATTAGAAATGATTCAAAGAAAATCATTAAGAGCTGGTCAAGGGCATGTTATAGATGGTTCAAGTGCTCTAATTGTCAATGAAAGACAGACATCTAATGATGAGTCAAGATCCCAAACTCCAGTTGCCTCAATAAGTGAGCAAATAACAAATGATTCACAAGAACAAGTCATTCAGGAATTGGAAGAAGATGAGTTCTACACCTTGGATGAACTTGATGAGCTTGATCAGTCAACGGCCTATCTGGCAAGAAAGTTCTCTAACATTAGAGTAAAGAAGCCAAGATTCTTCAAGGGTAAAGGATAATCATTCAAAAAAGACAGCAGCTAGAAAGGAAAAGGGAAGTACACATCTGATAGCAAAAATGGTTACAAAACTGGATCTCTTGACATATCAAAGATAAGATGCTTCAATTGTGATGAACTAGGCCATTTTGCTACAGAGTGCAGGAAACCCAAGAAAGCAAAGAAAGATAAAGATTATCTTGAACTGGAAGCAAAGTATGAAGCTCTTCTGAAGAAACAACAAAGCAAAGCTTATATTACAGAAAAAAAAAGTTGGGATGATTCTGATAATGATGAAGATGAGAAAGTTGGAAATTATGCACTAATGGACTTGGAGCAAGGAGAGTCATCCTCATCAAAATCACAGGTGCCAACTCTCACCACCATTGATTTAAATGTGAGTCAATATAAGAAAACTGTAGAGAAGATGAGCACAAAAATGTTTCACATACATACAAGTATGGTTGCTGCTATTGAAGAAGTTGGCAGACTAACAAAGATAAATAAGAAGCTTGAAAGTGAGAAACAAGAAGCTGAATTGTTGTTGGTAGAGCTTGAAGCTATAAGACAAGAAAATGCAAATCTGAAGAACAAGCTCAAGTGTGCAAGTGAAATTGACGTAGTGCTAAGGGAAAAGCTAGAAAAGAATGAAGTTAAATTGAAGTCCTTCAAGAATGCATCTGAGTTAGTTGGACAATATCATAAGAAAAATATACCATGTGCAAATATTTCTATTGGACTTGATTATGATTCCTTGAACAACAAGAAGGAAACTATAGGTGACAAAGGGAAAGCAACAAAAAATGAAAATATTCCAACAATCCTGAAAAAGGTTGATTCACCTATGTTCAAGGCATGTGAAGTTAACCTCAGTGAAGAAGAGTTGATTATCAAGCAAGAAATTGCTGATGAAGACAATGAGAAGAAAGATGCAAAAGTAACTCAATCTTTCAAAGCTGAAAAGAAGCTCATGGATAATCAAGGTTCCAAGACACATGTCAAAGAAATCAAAATTGTAGATGCAAGAAAGAAAAAGAAAAATAGAAATGGGAAAATAGGGATAAATAAAAGCAATAATTTTGCTTATGTTGCAGATGCTCCAAGAAAGAAATGTGAAAAATATGGCTCCGTGAATCACCTAACTCACCTTTGTAAAAAGGATGTTAGCAAGCCAACTGAAGGAGCCTGCAAATACAATGAAGCAGATGCAAATGATCCCTACTCATTCTGTGACAAGTTTGATTGTATCCCTTGTAACTTGAAATTGATGAAAAGTTGTCACAAACTGAGAGTAAACCTTAAAAAACAAAAATTGGGTCTACAACAGATAGGGAAAATGCACAACAGTTATTGAATTCTACTTTATCTGAAACAACTCTTCTACTTCTTCTAAATCAGTTAACAAGAAGAAAGTGCCCAACACTGCTTGGGTTGTTAAACACACTTAAAACTCATTGTGTGCAGGGCAAAATAAATAAGGTTATATGGATCATAGATAGTGGATGTTCCAGACATATGACAGGGGATAAGGCCCCGCTATCACAGTTTGAGGAGAAGACTGGCCCTTTGGTGACCTTTGGAGATAAAAGCAAAGGACTCATAATAGGATATGGCAAGATTATTTCTGGAAATATTGTCATTGATGATGTAGCACTGGTAGCTGATCTTGAAATGAATCTTCTCAGTGTTAGTCAATTTGCAGACAAGGGTTTTGAAGTTTTATTCAACAAAGAAGAATGCACTTTTATCAGCAAGAAAGCTGGTAAAGTTGCTCTGAAAGGAGCAAGAAAAGAAAGCTTATTTGTTGCAGACTTGGACTCAAAAAATAAGGATGGTATTTGTTGCTTTTACACTAAGGCATCAGAAGAACAAAGCAAGCTATGGCATAAAAAGATGCCTCACTTGAATTTCAAGGCAATCAACACCTTGGTCAAAAAGGAGTTAGTAAGAGACATGCCTAATCTAGAGTTTGCTCAAGTTGAAGTTTGTGAAGCTTGTTAGAAAGGAAAAATGAAAAGATCAAGTCACAATTCCAAAACTGTGAATTCTATAGGTGCACCATTGCAACTTATTTACATGGACTTGTTTGGACCAGTAAATGTCTTATCAATTTCAAGGAACAAGTATTCACTTGTGATGGTGGATAATTTCTCAAGAGACACTTGGGTAGAGTTCATGCACTCTAAAGATAAAACTCCACACATCATAATCGAGCACATCAAGAAAATAGAAAAATAGGTTGAAGATCATAATTGTGTAAAAAGACTGAGAAGTGATAATGGAACAGAATTCAGGAATGCAATATTAAGTGAATTCTGTAAAGACAAAGGCATTGTTCAAGAATTCTCAGTAGCTAGAACACCTCAACAAAATAGAGTAGTTGAAAGGAAGAACTGAACATTAGTTGAAGCTGCTAGAACAATGTTGCAAGATGCCAAGTTGCCACCAAATTTTGGGAAGAGGCTGTTAACACTGCATGTTAAACTCTGAACAGATATCTCATTAACAAGGCACATGGAAAATCACCTTACTCAATCATGTCTAAGAGAAAGCCTACTGTAAAGCATCTTCATGTGTTTAGAATCAAGCATTACATTTTGAAAAACAACTCTGAATATGTGGGAAAATTTGACTCAAAAGTTTTTGAAGCAATTTTTCTGGGATATTCATTGGAGAGAACTGCCTACAAGGTCTATTTGATTGATCAAAAGAAGATTATAGAATGTACATATATGACTTTTGATGATGACAAGTGTCCAGGCTTGGAATGTCGTGATGAAAATGAAGCTAAAGCCCTTACATTTGAAAACCTCAATATTGATAGTGATTCTGATGATGAAGATGAAGTCAATGCACAACAGATGTTGAATGAAGAGTCTACTGAACAGCAAAATCATGTGAATGGAAGCTCATCTGAAAGACCTGAATTTGATAGAACAAACTCAGGGGGGAAAGAGAAGAAGGATCTAGCATTCATACCAATAATGAAGAAAATGATGAAGGCACAAGTCAACAAACTCATACAAGGAAGTGGGATAGAAGTCACACTAGAGAAGCAATTATTGGTGATCATACTGCTGATGTGAGGACTAGGAGTGCAACTGTTAATGAGTGCCTATATGCATGCTTTCTGTTTCAAATAGAACCCAAGAAAACTAAAGAAGCTCGAATGGATCCTGATTGGATATCTGCAATACAAGAGGAGCTTAATCAGTTTGAAAGAAACACAGTTTGTGTGCTAGTTCCTGCACCAAAGAATAGAAGCATTATTAGAATAAAATGGGTGTTCAGGAACAATATGGATGAAAATGGTTGTTATTCCCTAACAATACAACAAGAATTATAGAAGGGGGTTGAATGTAATTATGGCTTCTTTTTGAGATTTTCAAAACTGTTCTAACTCAATAATATATAAGTGTTTGATTTGCAAAGTGAGGAATGAAAGAATTATATAAATCAAAGCACAAGTAATAAAAACACAAGTCTTTAAAACTTTCTGGTGGATTTGAATGTATCCACCAGAGGTATATTTATATATCGAGAGAACCCTGTGAAGCTTGAATAGCTCACAGCTGCTTTACAAGTGAACAAACAAACTACAGAGAAATTCTTAACAGTTACAACTTTTTCTATTTCTCTTCTAAAATGTGTTTACTTAGTTATTTATTATACTAGCTACACTTGGTTTATATATCACCAAGTTTACATGATAATAAGACAGGATAATTAAACAAAACCTATCAAGTCTAACTGCATGCTACTTCACTACTCTATTCCAGCATCTTTGAAAATCTTAATAACTTGCATGAAAATGGTAATGCTTCTTTGTTCTCAAAACCCAGCTAAACAGGCTGCCACATTCCTTTTGCAAACACCCAATGCATGTGACTGTGTTGTCACTGTCAACAGATATTTGAATTGATCATCCGTCAGGTACATGCTTGTTATCCGTCGGTTAGCCTTGTTGATCATCCGTCGGGTAGCTTTATTGATCATCCATCGGGTAGCTATTTGACACTTGACTCCATTTCATTTATGCAGAATTACCAGGCATCTAATATTTACAATTAATTAACCTATTCTGCATATCTACTAGTAGCCAACATGACTCATATGTTACTACAGAATCTACACAAAGTTATTTGTAGAAATATGCTACATTTACTTATTGTTACATAAGCTACTCACCCGGTGGATATCAAATGGTCATCCGTCGGGACTATATTGAATCATTCGTCGGGACTATAATTGATCATCCGTCGGGCGCTACAAAATTCACTAAGTTAAATCTACTAAGGTGTTTTGTTTAATTTATAATCAAGTACACAACATATTCCTAACAATCTCCCCCAATTTATGTCTACTGGAATTGTAGCAATAAATTAAGAGAAACTTGATGATAACAAAACATCTTAAAAATACAGATTGAAAAATAGTAGATAAAGCTGATAAGTGCTATAACATTACTGAAAATTGAACAATGTAAAGTACACAAAGAAATTGCTCACAATTGTTTTCAAGGTGCTCCTCTAGTCTGAGCAAATGGATCTATTTCCTTGATTTTCTGGATTTCTTTCCAAGCCTTCTATTGTTTTCTTCTATATGGTTTTGGAGTTGTTTGTGGAATTCAAGTTCATCAGCTTCTGAGAGATTTAGCATTCCCTGCATTTCCAAAAGAGTCTCATTGCTAGAGATACTCAATTGGTCCTCCAATCTGAAGAATCTTCTAACTCCTTTTTATCCATGAATTCCATGAACCAATAGGGCCTCAGATGCACTCTCTTTCCTGTGAAGGGAATTGACAGAGTTTTTGGTAGTGCATCTTTGGCTCTATTACTCCTCAGCTCCTCAATCTTCTTTAGAACTAATCTTCTTGTTGTCATATTTTAACCAAAGTTCTTTTTGAATGAAGAGTAGACCTTTATTAGCACATATTGGATTTCTAGAAGAATCCTGTGAAGTGGCCATATGATCTCTCTTCCTTTCTTGTATTTGAATACCATCCTTTCAAGAAGATGTCTGTGAGCATCAATTCCTCTAACTTCATCCAATTCATCTAAGTAAAGGTTTATGTCAGAAAACTCTTTGATGTCACAGATGTACAACATGTCTCCCTTGTTGACAATAGATTTAGCTTTGATTGGGGTCTTGGATTTGAGAATTACAGGCTTCACTTTCTTGCTTGCTCTTATCTTCGTCTTCTTTAGCTTTGTGAAGATAGGAAAATTTAGCTCAGAAATTGGTAAACTATCCCAGTCTACTGGCTCATCCTTAGGAATTATGGGCTCACCATGAATGTTCCTTGTTGGATCCACCATTTTGAATTCTTTAAATACCACAGAGGGTTTTGATGTTTTAGTTATAGTTGTAGGCTTCTTGGGAATAGAGTCTTCCTTTTCCTCATCACTAAAGTCCAATTTTCTCTTAGAATGGAGCTTGTACCTAAATTTTCTTTTCTTTTATGGTTCCTGTTGCATTTTCTGATCTTGAGGTTCAGCAATCACAGATGGTTGTGCAGATATCTCAGTTGAAGTCTTCACATCCTGAAGTTTGGCTAAGATAGCAACTTGCTCCTTTTTTTGTTTGAGCTTCTTAGCATATAAGGCAGCTTGCTTCTTTTCTTGCCTTATTCTCACTTTCTCTTCCTTTTTGGCTTCTACAAACTGAGGGTGTCCAGCCACCACACATATCTCTTTACCATTTCTGTAGATCTTTGCAAATCTCTTTTTAAGTGCTGAATCTGCTGGATCCTTGTAAAATACAATTGACCTAGCTAACAGCTTTTTCTCATCTGGCCTAGGTGTCTCATAAACAGTATCCATAGGAATTTTGTCTGAGAACTTGGAGTAGTTTCTTTTAGGCTTCATGATGAAATTTGCTTTTGGAGATTTGGTGCCTGAAGTTTAACATTTTTCCAGATAGTTCATACTTATGTCAGTCATAGAGATTTTCATGACTTGAGAGTGATGACTGAAGACTTTATCTGGTTTCTGAATTGGCCCAAACTTTTATTGTATATTTTCATCTATCTTTCTCCATTTTTCTTCTAGTTCCTTCTCTATAGCAGTAACATCAAGCATCTTAGGATTTGACTTTCACTCAAGCTTTTCAGCTGCTATTTGGATTGGATCAATGCTATCAAACACTGGTGGCTTTGTGAAAGCAATTATTGGCACAATCACTTTGATGACTTGTATTTTTAGCTGTAGCTCCCCCTCACTTGAGCCTTTCTCCCCCTCCCCCTTACTTGAGCTTTTCTCCCCCTTTTTATTCTCATCAAGTAGAGTGGAGGATGAAGAGTGTGCAGCCACTAGTTATTGTAGCAGTTGAGTATGCTGAGCTTGATGTAGATGTATAGCTGTTAGAGAAGCTTCCATTACAGTCATTCTGGTATCCAAGGAATCTATCTTTTTGGCAAGATCAGAATTCTTCCTGAGTTGTCTCTTAATATCACGCATTGTAGCTTCTAGAAGTTTAAAATCCAACCTTTCAAAAATATCCTTTTTCATTTGATCAATTTCACCTTTGATAGAAGTGACATCCTGAGTGTGTTGAAAACCTTGGATTTGTTGTAATTGAAGAGAAGCAAGGTGTGCTTGTAGGAGCTTTTTGGTGCTAGCATTTTTTGTGGATTGAAGAGCAGAGTGTGTCTGACTTATAAGTTGAATGAGGGTGGTCTTGAAATAGTGTTCATCACATTGCTTTGAAAATGCCCAAGATGGCATACCAGATCTGGAATTAGGGCCTACTTCTCCCCCTATGTCCAGTGACCCCTCTTCACTTGCATGACCAAAGAAATCAACAGATTCCCCAGTCCCATAGTCAATATCATCATCAGCTCTAGGTGGCATAGCTGTGATGACATTCTTAGCTCTTTGCATTGACTGGGTGGTTTGCACCAAGTTCAGTATTCTTTCTGCATGTTCATTGCCCTGTCCAGCCAAAAATTGATATGCTGGAACAGGATGAGTAAATGCCTCAGCATCCAAAGAGATGGAACTTATAACAACTTGATTATGCTGAGATAGTCTCTTAATGGCTGCATCATTGGCATTCATTGACTCACTAGCAATGATATCCACCCTTATTCTTTATGTACCTATATTTCTATCAATTTCTCTCTCTTTTTGCATCAAGGGCTCCCCTTGGATCCCCACCCTCACACCCTCACCTTCACCATCTAAGGTGGGACTCCTCTCACTCACTTTTGCCAGTCCTGAAGAAATGGACTGCATTAGTTTACTCTTTTTCTCTCCTTTTTCCTGAGAGCAACCTAGACTCTCACTCAAATCACTCCCTTCCCTCAGTCCTAAGAGTGATTGCACTAATACTAAGTCTTCTGCATTTGTAAGAATTAAAGAAATTTGAAGTTGTGCAGAGACACCCGACGGATGATGAATATCCATCGGGTTAGTAGTATGGCTATCCGACGGATGACTGATGTTAGGCTTATCCGTCGGGATACAATCACTACTCGACGGATGATGAATTTCTATCGGGATAGTAGAAATGAAAGAGTTTGGAGTAGAGACTATTGTAGACTCTGTGCAGATTGATGAAAATTTTGGCACAAATCTTTCAATAGTCTCAGAAAGGAATGGTAAATGAGCCAATAAATCAACTAAAAGATGATGCTCATTTACTTGGATTTTTGGCTTCTTCAAGAGAGTTAAAGATGGAGGATTTGGAAGTGATGTATTGATCATGTCAACATCTAGTGAGTGTGTGGGAGAATTTGGTTTATCAGGAGCTTCAATTATGAGAGATTTTGGCTGTGACTCCACATTTATTGGAGCCACATCAACCTGACTTTGAGAAGGTGCAGTGTAACATCCCTATATTTTATAATTATTTTTAGTTGGATTATTTGATTTAATTTTTTATTAATGTCAATGCGTTGTAATTAAATTAGTTTGTGTAAGTTTATTTTTATATTTATAATCAGAAGATTGTTTTAAGAGTATTAGTTTAAAAAGAAATAGTAAGGCTTTTATTAAAAAAGAGTGAGGGTTTTAATAAAAAAAAGGGAGAAAGAAGAAAGAGAAGAGTTAGGGTTTGCTAAAAATAAGGGTTTGCGTTACTTTGATCGGAGAAGAGAGGAGAGAGGGAGAGAGAAAGAGAAAATAGATGGAGATAGAGATGAACATCAAGAACTTTTTGGAGGGTTTTGAATTTGACGTTTATGGAATTGAGATTCTTGTGATTTGTGGTTCTGAAATTATTATTAGTATTCTCGGTTACTAAGATCTCGAGGTACGGATATCTTCTTTGTTCTCTTATTTTTCGTTTCCGTATTCTTCATTGTATACGATCTGATTTCTTGTTAAATTCATATCTAATTCGTTATCTATTAGAATTTATTGATTTTAGTCATTTCGGAAAGGTCTTTTAATTATCTACAACTTTCGTTCTTTGCTGTTTGTGAAATTCGGTCTCTAAATATGAGTTTTTCTGCGATTTGTATGACCTGTCTGTTTGACTTCGGGATTTGAATATCCAACCTTTGAAAAATCATATTAAATTGAATATTTGTTCAAATATTATGAGCAATACCATTCTGAAAATCTCTTTTCGATATTTACAATTTGCGTTTACATTCTGCTGCTAAATTCTGTGATTTTGAAGTTTAAACATCAAAATACATTATAATCAGGGGCTAATTCTTTTCTGCTGTCCGTATTGATTTATTTTCTGAATTCGTTACTTGTTCGTTTTTGACGAGCCTTACCATTCTGGAAAGGTCTCGGAATTTTCTACGCCTTTAATGTTTCGTACTTTTTCAGTTGACTTCATCTTTATGCAGTAATTTGACATTTTTTGAAACTGATCAGATTTGAGCTTATCAATAATTAGTGGTTTGTTATGTTATTTTGTTTCGTGATGTTGGGTTATAGTGTTTTGAAGTTATTTGATAAATTTATATATGATTTTGGAGATGTAAGATATTTGAGTGTGTGATCTTTGAGTGTTTATTTTGAGTTATTTATGTTATTTGTATGACTTGGGAGTTTGTAAGACACCCGTCGCGAGTGGATAATCTCGTGCTTGGCACCTCCTATGCGGTGTACTTAAATTGTATGGGCGTGTCGCCGAAGTTGTAGGACACGTATAGCCATGGCTAGTATGTGTATGATTTGGCCTTTTGGGTAGCACGTGCTTATTGGCGTGCAAGCCCTTGTAAGATATTGGGTAGCATTTGCTTTGTGCTGTGCAAGCCCCTGTAAGTTTTGATGACTACATATTTCTGGATTACCGAAATTGTAGGACATCCTGTAAGTGTAAGATTGTCTCCCATGTTCGTATGTAAGCTATTTTTTATATTATTTTGTAAGTGTGAGAATATGTGTAAGAGTATGTGTAAGGGTATGATTTCATTTTATCATTATTCTTTCGATTATATTATTTGAGATTATTATGTAAAATTGATAAGGATATGTGTAAGAGTATGATAAGTTTTGGGTGGTAAGCATTTAGTTTTGTTTTGTGAGTTGATTATTCATTTTTTTATATTGTCTCATTCAATATTATTATTGTGCTTCATTCAGATATTCAGTTGTGTTCTTAGCCTCGTCATCGTTTAGTCTTTGTTCAGTTATGCTTTATTTTATATCCGTATATGAGCTTTTCGCTCACTGTCGATCCTTTGTTTTTCTTGTTTTCCTCCGGCATGTATTTTTTTCTTTTAGGTGGGTTGTTTAAGGGGAAGAGTGCGAGTTCCAAGACTTTGAGGAGTTTTGTATTTTCTTAGATTTTTCCTAGAGTTTGTTGGTTTGGTTGTATTTTATTTCAAGAATTGAAAGTTTTATCGGATTTTAATGGAGTTCGGATTTAAATAAGTATTATCTTGAGAAATTTTATTAGTTGGGTTGTTAAATGTAGTGACTGGGTCTTTAGCACCAGTTTGCACTAAGTGTATTCCCTGTGCATCCCCAAGGGTTTTTGGTTTCTTCTTTCTGATATAGGTTTAAGGTGAGCTCGTGTCCCTTACCCTCTTGGCATGTGCTCTTGGCTGAGAGCTTTGTTCAATAGTTATATCCTTTTGGGAGGATGCAACTAGTAATAAGCTTAAATCCTTTTTAAGCACTGCAGTTTGTTGAGAAACTGCAGTATGGCAAGGCTGGGAAACACTCGCCTCTCTAACCTTATTCTTAGGGATTCTTTTATTTTCACCCTGTCCCTCACCTTTCTTACCCTCCTTCACATTCTTCTCTTTAGGTTTAGTAGATTTTACAACTGATTTCTTTTGAAAGAAATCAGAGGGGGTTTTCTTAGCTTTGGATTTTGGAATTTTTGTTTTGGCAGCTTGGGTATGCATCTGTTTGGTCATTGGAACAGATGCCATAGCTACACTAGAAGGCAAAGAAATATGTGAGGTTGGAAGAGTAGAGATAGTAGAAATTACCTCACTTACCTGAGGTCCCTCCATTACTGGATAATTTGCTCTATTAAGATCTGCAATTATTCTTCTTTCTTGAACCCAACAATTCAGCTTGTTGGTTGGGTTCTCAATTACAATATTCACAATAAGATGGTTAGCAAGCATCATAAAGAATCTAGCATAATAGACACTTTTACCTCTCTTATTAAGTCCTCCTAACTTAAAGCCTAACTCAAACAAAACCAAGTCACTGAAATTAAAGTACTTATCAGTAACTAGCATGTAAAACATGTTGAGTATGGATATATTAATAGAATCAAAATTGTTAATCTTACCAGAAAACACTTTAGTTACCACATCACACAGATAACTCCATTCTTTCCTAAGACCCAACCTTCTAATTTCACTTAACTTAGAGGTAGTGAGTGCATAACCCATAGAGTTAAGCATTTTAACAATGCCAGTGTCTGTGTGTGAATCAGTTACAGTATTATCAGGGATCCTAAAGCATGCTTTGATAATATCACTATTTATACAAAACTGCTTACCTTTTAGAGTGAAAGTGATGGTCTTATCTATTGAGTTGTACGTTGCAGTTGTCCACATCTCCTCTACAACCTCACAGTAAATGGTGGGTGATTCCAGGATGGCATAGTTGAGTTTGAAGTTCTTCACAAAATCCATTATTTTGTGATAGTCACCAGACTGTTGAATCTCCTTGTTTACTAAAGCTGAGAAGTTGTTTTTCTCATTGATGTAACCGGTTTGAGGCATGATTTTCACTACAGGTGCCATTGCTAAAGATTTGAAAGTTTGTAGAGAGAGAGTTTGCTTTTGAGAAGAAAGAAATTAGAGCAATTGAATCTTGAGGATGATAAAAGAAAAGAATAAAAAAGAATTTAGCTTTTATACCATCTCAGAGATGAACTAACAAAAATGATAAAGTGAAATAAAGGACCAATAAAAATTGCCCAAAATTTCTGTTTAAAAATGAATAAACTGTAAAAATTCTGTCACTTATCCGTCGTGTCATGCTTAAAAACTGTAAGTATACTCGATTGATAATGTTCAGATAATTAACGGCAAGGATTGAGATAATTCGACGGATGAGGATGAATCAGTTATCCGTCGAGTTATAAAATATTCCAGAAAAATAATTGATTTTTATTGACAAATTATATTCCGACGGATGATCAAACTCGATGGATAATGATCATCCATCGGGATGTAAATTTTGACTTAGCCAAAATTTCATTCAAAACAGAAAAATCAATTAAATCTCTGGCTACATTACAACTTGCAAAAATATCTGAAATGATTCAAGAAAAATTAAACATACCTAACTCACTTACCAACCTTGAAAAGGTGGATTCATCAAGTGGCTTGGTAAATATATCTGAAGTTGCTTTCACTTGGAACAAAATGCAGTTTCACAGTACCATTCATCACATATTCCCTTATGAAGTGGTACTTGATGTCTATGTGCTTTGTTCTTGAATGATGTACTGGATTTTCAGTGATGGCAATTGCACTTGTGTTATCACATAAAATAGGAATCCTATCCACTTATAGACCATAGTCCAACAATTAGTTTGTCATCCACAAAATCTGTGCACAGCAACTACCAGCAGCAATATATTCAGCTTCATCTGTAGAAGTAGAAACTGAATTTTGCTTTTTACTAAACCAGGACACAAGCTTGTTCCCTAGAAATTGACATGTTCTTGTTGTACTTTTCTGTCTAATTTACAACCAGCATAATCTGCATCTGAATAACCAGTTAGATCAAAACCAGAATCTCTAGGGTACCAAATGCCAAGTTTTGGTGTTCCCTTGAGATATCTGAAAATTCTCTTAATAGCTACTAAATGAGATTCTCTAGGATCAGCCTGAAATCTAGCACAAAGACAAGTAGCAAACATTATATCTGGCCTACTAGCTGTTAAGTACAGAAGTGAGCCAACCATGCCCCTATAGCTTGAAATATCCACAGACTTTTCAGTAGTGTTTAATTCAAGCTTAGTTGCAATGGCCATGGGAGTTTTTGCAGATGTGCAATCCATTAGTTCAAACTTCTTTAAAAGATCATCCATCACTAACTTGCAAACCAAGAAAGTAAGTTAGTTCTCCCATCATGCTCATTTTATACTTACTTTGCATCTATTTGGAAAACATTTTGCAAAGTTTTTCATCTGTAGAGCCAAATATAATATCATCTACATAAATTTGAACAAGTATACTAGAGCCATTAACATTTCTAAAGAATAAATTTTTATCAACAGTACCTCTTGTGAAGTGATTTTCCAAAAGAAACTTTGATAAAGTGTCATACCAGGCTCTTGGTTCTTGCTTCAGTCCATAAAGTTCTTTCAAAATGTAGTAAACATGATTTGGGAGGTTTGGATCTTCAAAATCAGGAGGCTGACTAATATAGACTTCCTCCTCCAGATCTCCATTCAGAAATGCACTTTTGACATCCATTTGATAGACCTTGAAATTGGCATGAGCTGCATAGGCTAAGAAAATTCTGATGGCTTCAAGTCTTGCAACAGGAGCAAAAGTTTCATCAAAATCTATTCCTTCTTGTTGACAAAAGCCCTTAGCAACCAATCTAGCTTTGATCCTTACTATTATGCCATTTTCATCCATCTTGTTTCTGAATAGCCATTTGGTGTCAATTGGATTCTTTCTTTTAGGCTTGGGTACCAGTTTCCATACTTTATTCCTTTCAAATTGGTTTAGCTCCTCCTGCATAGCTAAAATCCAATCAGGATCCAACAAAGCTTCTTCTACCTTCTTTGGTTCTTCCTTAGATAGAAAGCTGTTATATAGACATTCTTCTTGAGTTGCTCTCCTTGTTTGTACTCTAGAAGATACATCACCAATGATGAGCTCAAAGGGGTGATCTTTTGTCCATTTTCTTTGTTGAGGTAAATTAGCTCTAGATGAAGAGGCCTCATTGTTGATGTGTGACTGAGTTTTGATTATTAGAAACTCCCCTTGAGTTTGTGAATCTTTGATTTGAGAAAGTAGAAATTTCCGTAAGTGATCTATTCTGACTTTCAGCTTCTTTTAATGACCCAACGGATGGTGCACTTTATGTTCCGACGGATGAGGCTGATTGTCTCCCGACGGATATAGCAGATTGCCTCCCGACGGATGAAGCATTTTGCAACTCGACAGATGTTGAATTATGTGCTTCATTAGTTGTAGATTTTTCTGCATTATCCTTATTCGCTGTTTCTTGATCACTTTCATCATCACTGTCATCACTAACCATCTCCACATTATCAAATTTGAGACTCTCATGAGAATCTTCATCTTGCAGTCCTTCAATCTTTTTATCATCAAACACAACATGTATTGATTCCATAACAATGTTGGTTCTCGGATTGTAGACTCTATATGCTTTTCCCACAACATATCCAACAAAAATTCCTTAATCTGCTTTAGCATCAAACTTCCCATATTAATCAGTTTGATTTCTCAAGATATAACAATTGCAGCCAAAGACATGAAGAAAATTTAGAGTTGGTTTCTTGTTCTTGAACAATTGGTAGGGTGTCATACACCTTGCTTGATTAATCAAAGAAATGTTCTGAGTGTAGCAGGCAGTATTCACAGCTTCAGCCCAGAAATATGTTGGTAACTTTGATGCTTCAAGCATTGTCCTTGCAGTTTCAATAAGAGATCTGTTCATTCTTTCCACTACTCCATTTTTTTGTGGAGTTATTGCTGTAGAAAACTCATGCATTATCCCATTTTCTTCACAAAATGATCTAATCACTAGATTCTTGAACTCAGTTCCATTGTCACTCTTGATTCTTCTTACTTTAAAATCAGGGTGATTGTTGACTTGCCTTGTGTGATTGATAATAATTTCACTAGCCTCATCTTTAGACTTTAGGAAATATTTCCAAGAGAACTTTGAGAAATCATCTACAATTACTAGGCAAAATCTTTTCCTTGAGATGGATAACACATTGACTGGTCCAAACATATCCATGTGTAGCAATTGCACAGGTTCTTCAATTGTTGAATCAAGCTTCTTTCTGAATGATGCTTTAATTTGCTTTCCTTTTGGCAGGCATCACACAGTCCATCCTTAGAAAACCTCTAACCAGTTCTTTCTTGACAAGCTCATTCATGGTCTTGAAGTTTAGATGGGATAGCTTCTTGTGCCATAGCCAACTTTCATCTTGACTTGCTTTACTGAGAAGACAAGTAACAGATTCTGCATTTGATGAGTTGAAGTCAGCTAGATACATATTTCCTCTTCTCACACCAGTGAGAACCACTTTGTTGCTCCTTTTATTTGTCACAACACAGGCTTCTGAGTTGAAGGTTACTGAATTGCCCTTGTCACAAAGCTGGCTGATACTCAACAAGTCATGCTTGAGACCATCCACTAGGGCAACCTCCTCAATGATGACATTTTCTTTTGAAATCAAGCCAAATCCCACAGTATAACCCTTGCTGTCATCTCCAACGCTAATACTTGGGCCATCTCTCTCATTGAACTCTGTGAGCAGGGTAGAATCTCTAGTCATGTGCCTTGAACAACCACTATCCAGGTACCAAAGATTCTTTCTGTTTCCTGCACACATCAAAATCAAATCAAGTTGATTTTGGAACCCAAGTTTCCTTCGGTCCTTCCTTGTTAGCTTTCTTCTTTGGTTTCTTAGGTTTGATCTCATTTGACTTGGGAATTTCTGATTCATCCTTAGTCATTTGAGTTGGACCTTTGAAACTAGACATTTAAATAGGATTATTATTCACACTTTGATAAACAGGGAAAGGCATGCTATTTGCAAACATGTTATTCTATTAAGGCATGCTAAATGGCATTTGAGGCATACTAAATGCAGCATAATAAGGATTATGTGCAAATGGCATATTAGCAAATTGTGCATTCATATTCTGAGCAGATATAGCATTCATAGGCATAGAAGGCATGGCAGTCATGTTGGGAAAAGAAGAGGGTACAGACATAGGAGTAGGCATGGCAATTTTGCAATTAACAGACAAGTGATTAACACTACCACACTTAACACAGATTTTTCTTGGAGCATATTTATCAGGTGTGTAGTTGTTATATTTGTTAATCCCTACTTTCCCATTTCTATTGTTTTTCCTTTTAGCTTCTATTTTAATCTCAATCTTCTCCAATCTGTCATTCAATTGCTTGATAGACATATGACCAACAATAACTTTCATCTCCTTCTTCACTTGACTTGATTCTCCTGGAATAAAGTTTTTGGAAACTGATCCATATTTCTCATTCAGTTTGGCAAGTTTGGCTTTACTCACTGGTTTACTCACAGCCGACGGATGAGGATTTGTGTCACTTGATGGATAATCCTTTTGATTATCCCACGGATGACTCTCATCGTCCGTCGAGTCCACATCTGTTAGTAATCCTTCAACCAAATTGGATTCCAGCTTCTCCTTACTCTTTTTCCAGGCTACATCACAAAAGGACTCAATACCTTGAACTTTAGTGATTTGAGCATGAACATCTCTGGATGATTTCCATGTCTTAATCACCTCTTGTTCTCGTTTAAGCTGCTTCTTCAAAATCTCTTCTTTCTTCAAGGACTCAGTTAATTCATCTTTAGCAATCTTACACTCAATTCTCAATTTTTCAAATTCAATAAACTGAGATTCTAGCACATTATTCCTCTCACTTAAAAACAAATTGTTTTCTTTAAGTTTAGCATTTTCTTTAGTGAGTGACTTAAGTGTAACACGCAAGTGATATAATTCTGTAGACATGTCATTAATTGCATCATTACACTCAGCTTTAGATAAATGTGCTAGGTTAGTGGTGATTACCTGATTACTTGAAGAACTAGTTTCTATTTCATCAGACTTGGCCAATAGGGCTAGATTGACATAGCTGACATCCTCATCTTCATCCAAACCATCAGCTGCCCAGTCATTTTCCTGTGTAATGAAAGCCCTTTCCTTTTGCTTGAGCAATTCAAAATATTTCTGTTTGTAATCAACAAGCTCAAACTTCTTTTTGCTGGAATCTGACTTTCTACACTCACTGGCAAAATGCCCTGCGAAGCCACATTTGAAACACTTGAATTTGGATTTATCCACCATGTTTCTATTTGGCTTGGCTGCTCCAAAGTTCTTTTTGAACTTGAGCTTGAAAAATCTTCTGTAAAGGAATGCTAAATGCTCATCAATATCATCCATGTCATCTCGACTCAAGTAATCTTCATTCTCACCTACCAGCCCTTTACCCTTGTTTTCACAGGCCTTTGAAGTAGACTCAACAGCTTTTACCTTCATCTCTTTCTCTTTCTCTAACTCAGCAACCAGTGCTATGGACCCTCCTTTCTTCCTTCCTTTCTCCATCCTCTCATCTTGCTCTATTTCAAGCTTATAAGTTTTCAGGATACCATACAGTCTCTCTAAAGTAAACTCCTTGTAATCTTGAGAGTTTCTCAATGAGACTGTCATTGGTTTCCACTCCTTTGGAAGAGATCTAAGGAACTTGAGATTGGAGTCTTTTGTCTAATAGACTCTTCCATGCAACTTCAGAGCATTTAGTAGTTTTTGAAATCTACTAAAAATATTAGTGAGAGACTCAATATCTTCACAATGAAAGTGCTCATATTGTCGAATTAGCAGCTGCATCTTATTCTCCCTGATTTGCTCAGTACCATCACAGATAATTTGAATTGTGTCCCAAACCTCCTTGGTTGTTTTGCAGTTGATGATGTTATCAAACATTTCACCATCAACTCCATTGAACAATGTATTCATGGCCTTCTTGTCTTTCCTGACTTGCTCAATATCAGGATCTGACCATTCATGCCTAGCTTGGGAACAGATGGTTCATTGTCTGTTGTAGCTCTCATTAGTACATGAGGACCTCTCTCTATATAATCCACATAGGCCTCATCTTGAGAAAGAAGATGTAGGTGCATCTTCACCTTCCAGTGGTGATAATTGTCTTTGTCCAGAAATTGAATCTTAACTCCAACATCCTTCTTATTCATCTTGTTGTTTATTCTGATCTTTAAACTCTTTGTACTTCAAGAGCTTGCTCTGATACCAATTGTTATTCCCTAACAATATAACAAGAATTACAGAAGGGGGTTGAATGTAATTCTGACTTCTTTTTGAGATTTTCAAAACTGTTCTAACTCAATAATATATAAGTGTTTGATTTGCAAACTGTGGAATGAAATAATTATATAAATCAAAACACAAGTAATAAACACACAAGTCTTTAAAATTTTCTGGAGGATTTGAATGTATCCACCAGATATATATATATATATATATATATATCGAGAGAACCCTGTGAAGCTTGAATAGCTCAGAGCTGCTTTACAAGTGAACAAACAAACTACAGAGAAATTCTTAACAGTTACAGCTTTTTCTATTTCTCTTCTAAATTGTGTTTGCTTAGTTGTTTGTTCTACTAGCTAAAACTTGGCTTATATATCACCAAGTTTACATGGTAATAAGACTGGATAATGAAACAAAACCTATTAAGTCTAACTCCATGCTACTTCACTACTCTATTCCAGCATCTTTGAAAATCTTCATAACTTGCATGGAAATGGTAATGCTTCTTTGTTCTCAAAACCCTGCTAAACAGGCCACCACATTCCTTTTGCAAACACCCAATGCATGTGACTGTGTTGTCATTGTCAATAGATATTTGAATTGATCATCCGTCGGGTACATGCATGTTATCCGTCGGGTAGCCTTATTGATCATCCGTCGGGTAGCTTTGTTGATCATTCGCCGGGTAGCTATTTAATACTTGACTCCATTTCATTTATGCAGAATTACAAGACATCTAATATTTACAATTAATCAACCTATTCTGCATATCTACTACTAGTCAACATGACTCATATGCTACTACAGAATCTACATAAAGTTGTTTGCAGAAATGTGCTACATTTACTTATTGTTACATAAGCTACTCACCAGGTAGATATCAATTAGTCATTCGTCGGGACTATATTGAATCATCCGTCAGGACTATAATTGATCATCCGTCGGGTCTACAAAATTCACTAAGTTAAATCTACTAAGGTGTTTTATTTAGCTTATGATCAAGTACACAACATATTCCTAAAAATGGTATAGTTACCAGAAACAAGGCAAGGTTGGTTGCAAAAGGCTACTCACAAGAAGAAGGAATTGATTATGATGAAACTTTTGCTCAAGTTGCAAGACTTGAAGCAATAAGGATTTTTCTAGCATTTGTTGCAAATTCAAGTTTTAAAGTATATCAAATGGATGTCAACAGTGTCTTCCTAAATGGTGAGTTAGAAGAAGAGGTTTATGTGCAACAACCACCTAGATTTGAAGATCCAGAATTTCCAAATTTTTTGTACAAGTTACTCAAGGCTCTATATGGATTAAAGCAGGCACCTAGAGCTTCGTATGATACATTGTCAGAATTCCTACTAAAACATGGTTTTACTAGAGGTACTATAGACAAGACTCTCTTATACAAGAAACATGGTGAAGATATGATCCTAGTTCACATTTATGTGGATGATATCATCTTTGGTTCTACAAATGAAAAGCTTTGCCAAAGATTTTCTAAGCCTATGCAAAGTGAATATGAAATGAGTATGATGGGGGAATTAAGTTACTTTCTTGGACTACAAGTTAGTCAAAGAAGTGATGGAATCTTCATCAGCCAAACTAAGTATGTTAAAGATTTATTGAAAAAGTTTGGCATGATTGATTGTTCACCTGCATCTACACCTATGTCTACTGCAACAAAGTTAGATGAAGATAGAAAAGGAAAAAGTGTAGATATTTCAAGCTATAGAGGAATGATTGGATCATTGCTTTACTTAACTGCAAGTAGACCAGACATCATGCTTGCAACATGTCTATGTGCAAGATTTCAAGCCAATCCAAAAGAATCACATTTGATGGTTGTAACGAGGGTTTTCAGATACTTGAAGGGGACTCCAAACTTGGGATTGTGATATCCTAAGGGAACTGGTTTTGAAGCTGTTGGCTACACAGATGCAGATTTTGCTGGATGCAGGGTTGACAGGAGGAGTACTAGTGGAAGCTGTCAATTTCTTGGTCAAAGACTTATATCCTGATATAGCAAGAAACAATAATATGTATCAACTTCTACAGTAGAGGCTGAATACATAGCTGCAGGAAGTTGTTGTGCTCAAGTGCTTTGGATTAGAAATAAGCTAATGGATTATGGCCTAGTGTTACACAAAATTCCTATCATGTGTGATAATACTAGTGCTATATCTATAGTAGTTAATCCAGTTAATCATTCTAGAACAAAGTACATTGATGTAAGGTACCATTTTATTAGAGAACATGCCACAAATGGTACCATTCAGCTCATTTTTGTTCCAGCATAAAAACAATGAGCTGATATTTTTACTACACCTTTGGATGAAGCAACTTTCACTAGACTTGTAGGTGAAATTGGAATGCTTAATTCTTCATCCTAAGGCAAAACCTCAGCTAATGTGTTGCAACACATTAATTTCTAGTAAATCAATATTAATTTGATTTAATTAAGAAATTAACTGAAATATGAATTATAAATATTTCAGAAATCTCTGCATATTTATTTTTCAAAAACAAAAATTTAACTTGGAATTTTTCAAATTCTAAGTAAATTGCTAAGTTGTTAATTTACATCTTTAATATGTAAAATTATCATAAGGCAGAATTAAACTGTTCAAAAGTATATAGAGAACTAAGTTCTTGATAAGTCTACTTGACTTATCGACAAGTCATTTTAAGACTTCTCGGGTGACTTCACGATAAGCTTTATTATGACTTATCGATAAGTCCTTGTAGAGTTCTCTAGTAGTGTTAATTCACAGAGTTCTCTACAGGTATAATTCTTAGACTTATCAATAACTCAGAACTAAAATAATTTAATTTAAAAAAATTATTTTGGTAAAATACTTTTGGCAAATTTATTCTGATTTTATTTTTATCTAATCAAATAAAAGTTGGAATTAATTCAGTCCATTTCTGGACAAACTGAGTATTTATTTGACATCTCGATAAGTTAATTTTCATTTCTCTATAAGAGTAATTTAAAATGACTTCTCGATATGTTTTTCACTTCTTAAATTGACTTCTCGATAAGTATACTCCAAACGTTTATTTTCTGACTTCTCGACAAGTCATTTGCTTTTACTATAAATACCCAGACATCTCGATACAAATACATACCTATAACTTTCGAGATCTCAAGTGACCTAGCTTTTCAATCCAAAACCAATTTCTCTATTATTTTCACTCCTTTCTCACTAATTTCTTTTATCCACTAAACTTCATACTCATATCAATGGCAGCCAACAATATTGTACCCTTCATCCCCAAGGGGACCAACTTCCTTGCATTTCTGGATGCAAACCAAGCGCCTGAGATTTTCCAATGCTTTGTCAAGTTCTTATCTGAGACCTACTTTGTAGGTGCTCTTACTGTTAATCTTGTGTTGTATTTGGATGTGTTAGGAGATTTCTGGAACACAGCAACAACGAGGACAGTTGTGCATGAGAATCAAGCTACAACCATTGTGATAAACTGCACAATCAAGGGACAAAAGGTGGAGATTCTTGACGATGATGTCAATAAGGCTTTGGGCATTCCTACTGATAAACTGGTGGAAGCTCCAACTCAGGATGAGCTGTATGAATTCATGGACTTCATCAATTATTCTAAGAAGATCAACCAGGCCAGCATAAATAAGAAACATCTAAGGAGGGAATGATCATTTATGTTTGACTCTGTGATAGGGGCATTCACCTGTAGGAAGTCAAGGTTTGACAACATATCCAGTGTTGTTTAGAAGTTGCTTTACTCAATGGCCACCAATAAATAGATTAATTTAAGACACTACATACTTGAGGAATTGAGCACCAGGCTAACAATGTCATTGGAATCAAGAGGTAAGGAAATTTTTCTAATTAGATTTATTATGTCAGCTTTAAGCTATAAAGCTAATGACATACATATGCTAGAAGGAGTAAACAGGTCATTAATTGGCAACTGTAAGCAAGTATCTAAAATTCTATTTGGATCACTTCTCTAAGAATAAGGTTCCAGTAAGTCTTAAGTTAACACTTTTCATGATTGAAAGATTTAAGACTTACCCTTATTCTGTGCCAGACATGAAAACTAGTGCAAGTCAACTTAGTGCAACAATGGTTCCTGGGCCTGTGGAAGCACAAACACAGGCACACGCACAGGAACCTACCCATTTTGAGCATGTTCCTTCAAAACCCTTAGTATCTAGGTTATCAACCACCTCATCTTCTCAAAAGGATGAGGTGAGTAAAAGGAAGAGAAACGAGGTAACCTTAACAGTTTTGACTGAGAGTGGTGAGGATCAAATAGAACCCGGGTCACCATTGGTCAAGAGATCAAAGAAGAGTAAGAAATCTGAGCTGACTACTCAAGCCACCTCTGTATCCTCCCAACAGGATGCAGTTTTATAAATAGGGACTAAACAGACTCTAGATACATCCTCTCAATAGGGTGTGTCTATTGAAAAGAGCATTCACCCCAATGCACCATGTACAGAGTCCGCACAGCCTACACCTGAAGCAATTCAAGTGTATGGTAGGAGAAATAAGGATGGCATACACAATGAGGGCACATCTTTTGAAGCTCCCTCATCCATTCAGGGGGAGCTGCCAACACTCACTACTGAGCAACTGTTAGTGTTTGTGCCCAAGAGACAACACTATTATGTTTATACTATGAAACATTTGGATTATTAATTCTGATTATATGGATTATTCTTTAGTAATTTATTATATCTTTATTTTCTGCGATAAGATGTTAGATTAATAAATGTCCTTGGAATATGCTATATAATTTTATATCTCTAAGTACGTGACTTAGAAATGAGATTATGAGAATAGTATCGATATTCCTAAAGATCTCTAGTCGAGTATTATTATTAAAGGACAATAATAATACATTAAGACTAGTGTGAATGTTGACTGATGATCACATCTCATTGATCATAGGTATAGTGATACTGAAGTCAAAACACAGGCACATGTATTATATACATGGTGCTGGAAGACCCAATGTGAGATTCTACATGTCTGTTGTGTCATAAGTAATTCGCACAGTGATAATGATGTATTGGTCCTTGGACTTGAAATCATTAAGAAATATGAGAATTAATATACTTTGGTTGCATTAAAAGTTACCTTTGACCGGGTGATGATAAAAGTGTATATTGGGTATATTATGAATCATATGAGAAATATGAATGATCTAGAAAGGATTTAACCCTCCTATTTTAGGAGTACTATTATTGGCCTCTTGTTTGAGTTAGACTATGAAATGCATGGTCATGCTCAAATGTTGATTTGATGTTATAGTCTACTCATCGATCAAGGAAACCTGGATTAAATTATGAAGAGGATGACACATAACATGCCTCGAGTTTAATCTATAATATATGGTTAAAAGGATTATAGTACATTGTACATTATACAAAAAATTTAATCGATCACCGATTTAATTATTATTACTTGGGTAACAATGATGTATTACTAGATTCCGCTCATTGTTTATGATTTTAAATTAGATTTAAAATTGTTGCCAACGTAATAATAACCTAAAGGGTCGCACAAAGAATGATTGGAGGATTATTTAATTTAAATTCGGATTTAAATTAAATGTAAATAATTCGAATTATTTGTTATTAATTAAGTGTGACTTAATTAATTAAATAAATAGGAAATTCGAATTTAATATTAAATCTGAAATTAAGTTATTGGATGATTAGGTGAGACTTAATAATACAATAATTAGAATTTTGAATTTAATAATAATAATAACTCTAAAATTAAGTTTAGGGTTGGAGGCCCATTAGCTCTTGCCTATATAATATCTTTTTCTAATAGAATTAGGGTTACACATTTTATTTGATAAAACATAAACCCTAGCAGCTTGAAGAGAGATAGAGAGAGCAAGAAGGCGGCCTCAAGAACGTGCTAATACACACCCATCCTCCGGGAGATCATTCGTGTGGATACCTTCAAGGTGTAGATCGTTTCAGTTATGGGCTACGTGGTGATCATTCAAGACCTCCATCTTTCCATTAACGTAAAGCTTCTTAAGGTAAACATACTGAACTACGAATTAAATATTATTTTTCGCATGGATCCTGCGGAGGGTTTCGTTATTTTAAGATTTAAATTTACGTTTTCATTGCGTTTATGTGCTAAAACCCCTTCAATGGCATCAGAGCTACTTGCGAAAAGTTTTTAATTCATTTATGTGTTTAACCGTTTTCGATATATGAGCATGTACGTGATTCGCCATGATTTGATGTTGATATAATATGCTTGTATATGTATGGTTTTGAATATATGATATTCATGTGAGTTGTATAATCATAAGATGATTATGTAATCTGTATATATACTGATATACATGATTTATGTTTGTTCTAATTATGAGAATCATATTAGATACGGATTCTGAATTGGCTGCTGCAGATTTGCTGAAATCAGGGTCTGGTGTCCGATTTACGCTAACGAATACCCTATTCAATAGGTAAAGGAGCGTCTAAACAAAACTAATAGCTAATACTATCAACGACTCGTCTGTAAGGCGTTTGACGTCGTTTACTACCCATAAACAGTGATTCTTGTTTTTCTGATTTGATTCTGATTTTTCTGATTTTTGTCATATATTTTTTTTTGATTAGATCATCGATAATATGATATGTTACGATCAGATTATGTGTTTTAACATGCTTTTATGTGTTGTATGAGCATGGTGGATGGTTATGGCCTTTCGACCTTAGTGTAATGGTTTTAGTTTTGGTTTTGGTTTTGGTTTTAAATTCGACTTGCATGTCGTCAATCTTTGTAATCATAAATCTCGAATGTAACTCGAGTTATTCTTGTAAGTTCATTAGATTAGTTTTACTCTTAATCATGTAATTTAATTGAAGACTCAAGAAGGCTATCCAATGGAGGTGATACAAAGAAGAAGACGAGACATACAAGGAGTCTAAACAAAGAAGAAGATGAGGCATACAAGAAGTCTAAACAAAGAAGAAGACTTATATAATAAGTAGTTGTATTTATTTCCATCACCATATTAGATTGACCTTGATCTTTATCATGAGCTTGATAAAGATCACATAGGATGGGGCCATAACCAACAATATTTACTTTATTGCGCTTTACATATTTATGTATGAATGTATGTATAGAATAGTTAATGATGCATGCTTTAATTAGATTAATCATGCATGAATGTATGTATTAGATACGTCACCCATGTCATGCCTAAACAAGATAAAATCTGTAAGACTCAAGATTTTAAAATTTATAAACGATTATGAGATTCTCGTGTTTATGAAACACGGAATGAAATACGAATCTTCTTTATTTCCGACATGGGGCGATTTTGTCAACAACGGGTTCATAGAACTTGTAAGGCTGTGGGTTTTAAGCGAGACCAACGTGACTCCTCCACTACCTGGAAATCAAAACATTGACGAGTATTGATTTGAAGTATTTTATTCAAGGAAAAATTGGTAATCTCTTTATGATGGGATCATGATCGTTATAATACTAACAAAACCCTAATGTTTATATTAAGTTATTTAGATGCCTTCCAATATGTCCAACGCGTTAACCCCTAGATCGATAAGGATTGGGTTAACCAGAGCGAAGTACTCCTATCTATCGTGGGATGGCACGTTGAAGTATATGATACTTTTTAGACCATTGGGTTTTAACTTAACTAAGTTACCACAATAGGATTGTGAACTTAGAGGCATAGTATTTGGTGAGATTTATTGGATAAATAAGAATAAATATTGTTCCACTAAACTATCCAAGAGTTATATAGTTGATATAATTGACAAATGTTGTGTACCTTATTGAATCATGTTTTAGGAGTAAAGCCAAAGCTGAACTAAAACATTGTGAAAATTTGTATCTTGGCTCACTAGAAAGTATATAGAAGATACTCTTTCCGAATTAATTGTTAGGGCTATTAATTTGATAAAATAGTGGAAGATATATATTTTGAATATATATGAATAATCACTTGAACATAATTTAATAATTATCTATAAACTAATTTATATTATACATTTTAAACATTGTAGATATCAAATAGCAATTAATTCAAACAACTTCTCTGTGCGATCAGTCCTTGAGAAGGACAAGCTGACAGGAACAAACTTCCTTGACTGGCAGAGGAACTTGAGGATTGTCCTCAAACAAGAGCGCAAGCTCTATGTCATAGATATCCCTCGCCCTGCACCTCTCACTGAAGGAACATCCCGTGCTCAACATAATGTTTATCAGAAATATATCGATGATGACACGGATGTTCAATGTCTCATGTTAGCGACCATGAGTGCTGAACTTCAGAAACAACATGAGAATATGGATTCTTATGATATGATTGAGCACCTTAAACATATGTTTGAAGGACAGGCTCGTCAGAAGAGGTTTGATACTTTCAAATTGTTGCATGCATGTAAGCAGGGAGAACGTGATCCGGTTGGACCGTATATTCTAAGGATGATTGGGTATATTGAGTACCTTGCCAAGTTGGGTGCCCCGATTGCTGTGGAGCACCAGATTGACCTAATTTTGCAATCTTTAAACATCAGTTATTCTCAATTTGTGATGAATTACAATATTAATGAGATAGATAAGAACCCCACCGAACTGTTGGCTATGTTGAAAACTGCTGAGACCAACGTTCAGAAGACATCCCCTGCTCCCATGTTGATGATGAATAATGGGAAGGCCAAAGGATAGGGTAAATGGAAAGGCAAGAGGAAGATGGGATCTAAATCGAATGCCAATCCGAAACCTGATCTGACCAAGGCTTTGAAGCCTAAAGGTGGTGTTCTAAAGATTGGTGATTGTCACTATTGCAAGAAACCAGGTCATTGGAAGAGGAACTGTCATGCTTATTTGGAGGATCTGAAGAAGAAGAAGGCTGTTATTATTGCTTCTGATTCAGGTATTTATGTTATTGAAGTAAATTTGTCTACTTCTACATCTTGGGTATTAGATACTGATATGGTTCTCACATTTGAATAAATGTGCAGGAACTGCAGGGAAGTAGGACATTGGCGAAGGGAGAAGTCGACCTACGAGTTGGCAATGGAGCAAAGTTTGCTGCTTTAGCTGTAGGGACTTATCATTTATCGTTGCCCACTGGGCTTGTTTTAGAACTAGATAACTGTTTTTACGTGCCTGCGATTTGCAGAAACATTATTTCGGTTTCTTGTTTGGACAAGAAAGGCTTTTCATTTTTGATTCAGAACAATAGTTGTTCCTTTTCATTCAATAGTGTTACCTACGGGATTGCACGTTTGTTTAATGGTTTATATGTTCTTGATATAGATACTCTTGTCTATAACATAAATAATGATAATAAACGTATTAAGATGAAAGACTCAAATCAAACATACCTTTGGCATTGTCGTTTAGGTCACATAAATGATAAACGCATTTCCAAATTATATATTTTGAATCATACGAAGAATGCAAATCTTGTCTCATTGGCAAAATGGCTAAAGCTCCTTTTACCGGACAAGGTGAAAGGGCCACCGAACGATTAGGACTTATACATAGTGATGTATGTGGTCCAATGCGTACGATGGCAAGAGGTGGCTTTTACTACTTCATTACTTTTACAGATGATTTCAGTAGATATGGATATGTGTATCTTTTGAAGAACAAATCTGATTCTTTTGAAAAGTTCAAAGAATACACGGCTGAAGTGGAAAAGCAAACAGGGGAAAGTATAAAAGTTCTACGATCAGATCGTGGAGGAGAATACTTAAGCCTCGAGTTTAAAGGTTTCTTTAAGGAGTGTGGTATCATATCACAACTTAATCCTCCTGGAATGCCTCAATGGAATGGAGTTTCTGAGAGGAGAAATCGTACCTTCTTGGATATGGTGCAATCGATGATGAGTCTAGCAGATCTTCCAATAAGTTTCTGGGGTTATGCTCTAGAAACGGCTGCATATACACTAAATCGAGTTCTAACTAAATCAGTTCAAAAGACTCTATATGAGATATGGACTGAGAAACGTCACAGCATGTATTTTATGAAAGTATGGGGATGCGAAGCGTTTATGAAATGCTTGGTGTCTGACAAGCTGGGACCAAAATCGGATAAATGTTATTTTTTGGGATATCCTGAAGAAATTAAAAGGTATAGTTTCGATAATCTTACCGAGAACAAAGTGTTGGTTGCTCGAACCGCTGTATTTCTTGAATGAGAGGTATTTTCAAAGAAAATTAGTGGAAGGACTATAGATATCGATGAAGATCGAGTTGTAAAAAATAATATTGAACCAGAGTTGGAAAATGGGCAGGAAGTACATCAAGATGTTCCTGCTCCGGAAACACTGGTTGTTCGTAGATCTACTAGGGCTCGTCATGAGCGAGAGAGATATTATGGATTTCTCTTGACTCAAGATGATGATGTAATGCTCATAGATAATGATGAGCCTCTTACCTACCAAGATGCTATGAACAGTCCAGACTCTGAGAGAAGGCTAGAGGCCATAAAATCCAAAATGGAATCCAAGTATCAAAATAAAGTATGACTTTAGTTGATCCACCTGAAGGGGTAAAACCTATGGGGTGCAAGTGGGTTTTCAAGAAGAAAACTGACATGGATGGTAAAGTATAGACCTATAAAGCGCGACTGGTGGCAAAAGGTTTCAAACAAGTTCATGGTATAGACTATGATGAGACCTTTTCACCAGTTGATATGGTCAAGTCCATCAGGATTTTGCTAGCAATAGCTGCTTACTACGACTATGAGATTTGGCAAATGGATGTCAAAACCGCTCTCTTAAATGGGAGCCTTAAAGAGGATGTATACATGATACAACCTGAGGGTTTTATCGATCCCAAGTTTGCTAAGATGGTTTGTAAGTTGCTTCAATCTATTTATGGATTGAAGCAAGCCTCAATGAGATGGAATCGTCGTTTTGATGAAACAGTCAAAGAATTTGGCTTTATTCAAAATGAAGATGAACCATGTGTTTACAAGAAGATTAGTGGGAGCCACGTGGCATTCCTAGTACTATATGTAGATGACATATTACTAATAGGGAATGACATACCTTCTTTACAGGTTGTTAAAGACTTGGTTGGGAAATAGTTTCTCGATGAAGGACTTAGGTGATACTACCTATATATTAGGGATCAAGATCTATAGAGATAGATCAAGGAAATTAATCGGCCTAAGTCAAAGTACATACATTGACAAAGTATTGCATCATTTCGGGATGCAAGAGGCAAAAAGAGGATATGTCCCAATGTCCCATGGGATATTGATCTCAAAAGACAACTACCCTAAATCATTAGATGATAAGGGCCGTATGAGCAAAGTTCCATATGCTTCGACAATTGGATCTATAATGTATGCGATGATATGTACTCAACCTGATGTTTCGTATGCCTTGAGCATGACGAACAGATACCAGTCTAATCCTGGCGAGGGTCACTGGACAGCAGTCAAGAATATTCTTAAGTACTTGAAAAGGACTAAAGATTCATTCTTGGTGTATGGAGGAGATATACATATATGTAAAGTGCATATTGATGATAATGTTGCAAACCCACTAACTAAGGCTTTATCGCAGCAAAAGCATGAAGGTCATACTAGTTCCGTGGGTATTAGATATCTGGGTGATTGGCTCTAGTGCAAGTGGGAGATTGTTAGTGTTTGTGCCCTAGAGACAACACTATTATGTTTATATGATGAAACATTTGGATTATTAATTCTGATTATATGGATTATTATTTAGTAATTTATTATATCTTTATTTTCTGCGATAAGATGTTAGATTAATGAATGTCCTTGGAATATGATATGAAATTTTATATCTCTAAGTACGTGACTTAGAAATGAGATTATGAGAATAGTATCGATATTCCTAAAGATCCCTAGTCGAGTATTATTATTAAGGGACAATAATAATGCATTAAGACTAGTGTCAATGTTGACTGATGATCACATCTCATTGATCATAGGTATAGTGATACTAAAGTCAAAACACAGGCACATGTATTATATACATGATGCTGGAAGACCCAATATGAGATTCTACATGTCTGTTGTGTCATAAGTAATTCTCACAGTGATAATGATGTATTGGTCCTTAGACTTGAAATCATTAAGAAATATGAGAATTAATATACTTTGGTTGCATTAAAAGTTACCTTTGACCGGGTGATGATAAAAGTGTATATTGGGTATATTATGAATCATATGAGAAATATGAATGATCTAGAAAGGATTTAACCCTCCTATTTTAGGAGTGATATTATTGGCCTCTTGTTTGAGTTAGACTATGAAATGCATGGTCATGCTCAAATGTTGATTTGATGTTATAGTCTACTCATCGATCAAGGAAACCTGGATTAAATTATGAAGAGGATGACACATAACATGCCTCGAGTTTAATCTATAATATATGGTTAAAAGGATTATAGTACATTGTACATTATACACAAAAGGTTTAATCGATCACCGATTTAATTATTATTACTTGGGTAACAATGATGTATTACTAAATGCCGCTCATTGTTTATGATTTTAAATTAGATATAAAATTGTTGCCAACGTAATAATAACCTAAAGAGTCGCACAAAGAATGATTGGAGGATTATTTAATTTAAATTCGGATTTAAATTAAATGTAAGTAATTCGAATTATTTGTTATTAATTAAGTGTGACTTAATTAATTAAATAAATAGGAAATTCGAATTTAATATTAAATCTAAAATTAAGTTATTAGATGATTAAGTGAGACTTAATAATACAATAATTAGAATTTCGAATTTAATAATAATAATAACTCTAAAATTAAGTTTAGGGTTGGAGGCACATTAGCTCTTGCCTATATAATATCTTTTTCTAATAGAATTAGGGTTACACATTTTATTTGATAAAACATAAACCCTAGCAGCTTGAAGAGAGATAGAGAGAGCAAGAAGGCGGCCTCAAGAACGTGCTAGTACACACCCATCCCCCGGGCGATCATTCATGTGGATACCTTCAAGGCGTAGATCGTTTCAGCGACGGGCTACGTGGTGATCATTCAAGACCTCCATCTTTCCATTAACGTAAAGCTTCTTAAGGTAAACATACTGAACTACGAATTAAATATTATTTTTTACATGGATCCTGCGGAGGGTTTCGTTATTTTAAGATTTAAACACTACACCATAGATTGCCTATTGCAACCACATTTCTAAAAATCTGTCAAAAAATGTTGCAAATGAGAGTATATATTTCATGTATTGCAAGGACTATTAAAAACGTTGCAAATAAGGGCAAAAGATGGAGTGAGTTGAAAAATAGCATTCTATTGCAATGAAAATTTTAAGACGTTGTGGCACGTCCAAAATTTGGGCCCAAAAATATTCGCGGGCTTCAATTATTTGAGTTAAAAGTTTTATCGGGCTAAGCATCAATAAGAAAATAAAAACAAAAATAAAAAAAATATACAACACACCAGAGACGCACCACACAACAGACAGAATATGCTGGAGAAAGAGAAGGAGTAAAAAGATTCAAGCTAAATCAGGATCTAAATATTTAAGCTCGGGGATTCCTCTAAGCATAATGACGGTTAAAGGTAAAAATCTGAAATTGAGAATCGAGTTTCTTTCTCAAATCGATTCTATTTGTTGGTAAATCCAAAGGGGTGTTTCAATTAAGGTTTATTTTATTAATTAGTGGTGAACTTTAAATCTATTTGTAGATTTACATTTCTGGTCACACATATTAATTATACCTTTTAATTGAAGATTTTCTTTAAGTCAAGTTTTAAAATTTAGGCTTCGATCTTGATTAAGTCAAATTTTAAAATTAGGGCTTTAATTGTGATTATGTTTGAGCTTTTAAATTGGGAATTTTATTGTTAGTTAGTGTTTCTAAGCTTGTAATTTTATATGCTCTGTTTGTATGATTGTGTTTGTAAGAATGGGAATTTTTTGTGTAATATATTTGTGTTTGCTGAACTATGTTATTGTCATTGTTGTCATCATAATCAGAGTTTTCTTTATGGGTGTTATAAAATATACTACGGGTCTCTGCATACAAACATTGTTCCTGGATGCCAAAAGAAAATGATATGGATATTGGCTAGTACAAAGGGAAGGTTATGCTGATTTTAAATATTGTATCTCAATAGTGAGGTTACTAGATATGTTGTTATCATTTTTTTGGCTATTCGTAATAAGAGAAAAGTAACTGGAACCTTGCATATGCTAGTGATCCTTATTCAAAGGAGTTCAGAATTAAAGCTATTGACAAGCTAATCTCTGTAGTGGGTAGATTCTCTCTCGTTCATGGATAATGCTAAATTATAGTGCTTGACACATATCTCGCTGATTGCTTTGATGTTATATGATGTCTTGGATGTGCTTCTGACACATGGGTCAATTGTCTCTTCTGTGATTCTTTGCATTGGAATGAACAATTTTAAACTAATTAATGGAATTTGAACATTTACTTGTTGGATCTTATTGTGTTCTACTGTTCTGTCATTTATACTACTCTTTTGCATTTCTGTTATGATTTTTTTTTGTATTCCTGTGATTGAATAGTTGTCTGAACTTAGGTCATTTCTTTTGGCAAAAGGAAAAGAACTTACGGCGTTTTTAATTTTTTTTAAACTATCTAATTTTTTAGATAAGGTTTGTTAAATAAGTGTATGTTTTTTATTTTTAGGAAGAAGGGTATATTATTTGTTGTATTCGACCAAAGCAGGCCTTTGTTTGAACAAGGTCCTTTCGATATGGTTTTGCATAAGGTTGGACATTGGTGTATACTACTACACGTAGTGTCTTCACTGTTGTGATTTTGCACTAATCCATTTTACCACTATATATTGTCCTATTCATCATAGCTTCTGTTTGCAATGGGTACTTGTACTTTTTACTTACAGTTACGCCTAATTGCATGTTTTGCTGTAATTAAGTGCCCACATTTATCAAAATATGAATGGTAAGTTAATCGCTATCATCATTCAGCTAAATACTCACATATTTTCATTCACATATTTGTTTCATAAAATATTCTTTTTCTGATGAACCATATTGATGGAACAAAAACAGGCATCCCTTTTCAATTACTTATGCCCCAGGAGATGACTATTTTATTTATGCATTTTAGGATATTAATTCGGTTTTATTTTCTTTTATACTAAATTACAGGGACTGTGGTTGATTGTAAACTATGTCATCTCACTGAATTCAGCTTCTATCTCTGCAACCATACAGACATTCAAGTAAATTCAAATTTTTAAGTGTTATAGGATTAAGTTCATTTGTAGCAGATTGAAGGATATTCTCAGACTTATTTTTCTACTTTGTAGCATTAACAGGGAACCAACCGGCCAACACATTATCATGTTCTTGCAGCTAAATTGCATGGAAAGCAGCAATATGAAGAAGAAATAATAAATAGGCGGCACAATAAGTTTCTTTAATTTTGAAGAAAAAGTCAATGTATAGCTAAGATAGTTATGTTTGTTAAATATAGACTTATCGCCACAGTACTTATTGGCAGATAGCTAAAAGGATGTACTTTATGTTTGTTACGAGTAATTAGGCAGGGGACTTGGTCATTTTATCTTGACTTTGTATTTGTTTTATAGTTTGTATTAAATGATGACATTGTGTTGCTTTTGAATTTTTGTAAATGGTGTATTCTAATATTTAAAAAATGACATTAATGTTTGGTTTTGTGGCATAAAATATGTCTGGCTTAGTCTATTTACAATTAGATCCTACTATTTTTTTTAAAAAGTACTGCTGCAATTGTGTTCATAATTGTTGCAATATTGGTTAAATTTGACCTTAAATTTCATTGTAATTGGACCAATTAATGTTGCCTTAAGGTGGTTATTTAGTCGACAAAAACATTTATTGTAATAATTTAACTGCGTTGCTATAAAATACATTATGTTGCTATATATGATTTATTGCAATAATATTTTGGTGTTGCTATACATGGCTTAAAATGTTGCTATAGGACCTCTATTGCATCACCACCGGACAACGCCAAAATTTTGCATATTTGTTGCCATATATTCTACTGTAACATAAATAACCCTTAAGGCAATATATTTTCATTGTTGTTATATGCATTCTATAGTGTAGTGAAATTTACGTTTTCGTTGCGTTTATGTGCTAAAAACCCATCAATGGCATCAGAGCTACTTGCGAAAAGTTTTTAATTCGTTTATGTGTTTAATCGTTTTCGATATATGAGCATGTACGTGATTCTCCATGATTTCATGTTGATATTATATGCTTGTATATGTATGGTTTTGAATATATGATATTCATGTGAGTTGTATAATCATAAGATGATTATGTAATCTGTATATATACTGATATATACATGATTTATGTTTGTTTTAATTATGAGAATCATATTAGATACGGATTCTGAATTGGCTGCTGCAGATTTGCTGAAATCTGGGTCTGGTGTCCGATTTACGTAAACGAATACCTTATTCGATAGGTAAACAAGCGTCTGAACAAAACTGATAGCCGAAGCTATCAACGACTCGTCTATAAGGCGTTTGACGTCGTTTACTACCCGTAAACAGTGATTCTTGTTTTTCTAATTTGATTCTGATTTTTATGAATTTTGTCATATATTTTTTTTATTAGATCATGGATAATATGATATGTTAAGATCAGATTATGTGTTTTAACATGCTTTTATGTGTTGTATGAGCATGGTGGATGGTTATGGCCTTTTGACCTTAGTGTAATGGTTTTGGTTTTGGTTTTAAATACGACTTGCATGTCGTCAATCTTTATAATCATAAATCTCGAATGTAACTCGAGTTATTCTTGTAAGTTCATTATATTAGTTTTACTTTCAATCATGTAATGTAATTGAAGACTCAAGAAGGCTATCCAATGGAGGTGATACAAAGAAGAAGACGAGACATACAAGGAGTCTAAACAAAGAAGAAGACGAGGCATACAAGAAGTCTAAACAAAGAAGAAGACTTATGTAATAAGTAGTTGTATTTATTTCCATCACCATATTAGATTGACCTTGATCTTTATCATGAGCTTGATAAAGATCACATAGGATGGGGCCATAACCAAACATATTTACTTTATTGCACTTTACATATTGATGTATGAATGTATGTATAAAATAGTTAATGATGCATGCTTTAATTAGATTAATCATGCATGAATGTATGTATTAGATACGTCACCCATGCCATGCCTAAACAATATAAAATCTGTAAAACTCAAGATTTTAAAATTTATAAACGATTATGAGTATCTCGTGTTTATGAAACACGGAATGAAATACGAATCTTCTTTATTTCCGACATGTGGTGATTTTGTCAACAACGGGTTCATAGAACATGTAAGGCTGTGGGTTTTAAGCGAGACCAACGTGACTCCTCCACTACCTAGAAATCAAACTATTGACGAGTATTGATTTGAAGTATTTTATTCAAGGAAAAATTGGGAATCTCTTTATGATGGGATCATGATCGTTATAATACTAACAAAACCCTAATATTTATATTAAGTTATTTAGATGCCTTCCAATATGTCCAACGCGTTAACCCCTAGATCGATAAGGAGTGGGTTCGCCAGAGCGAACTACTCCCATCTATCGTGCGACGGCGTGTTGAAGTATATGATACTTTTTATAACTTTGGGTTTTAACTTAACTAAGTTACCGCAATAGGATTGTGAACTTAGAGGCATAGAGTTTGGTGAGATTTATTGGATAAATAAGAATAAATATTGTTCCACTAAACTATCCAAGAGTTATAGAGTTGATATAATGGACAAATATTGTCTACCTTATTGAAGCATGTTTTAGGAGTAAAGCCAAAGCTGAACTAAAACATTATGAAAATATGGATCTTGGCTCACTAGAAAGTATATAGAAGATACTCTTTCCGAATTAATTGTTAGGGCTATTAATTTGATAAAATAGTGGGAGATATATATTTTGAATATATATAAATAATCACTTGAACATAATTTAATAATCATCTGTAAACTAATTTATATTATACATTTTAAACATTGTAGATATCAAATGGCAATCAATTCAAACAACTTCTCTGTGCGATCAGTCCTTGAGAAGGACAAGCTGACAGGAACAAACTTCCTTGACTGGCAGAGGAACTTGAGGATTGTCCTCAAACAAGAGCGCAAGCTCTATGTCATAGATATCCCTCGCCCTGCACCTCTCACTGAAGGAACATCCCGTGCTCAACATAATGTTTATCAGAAATATATCGATGATGACACGGATGTTCAATGTCTCATGTTAGCGACCATGAGTGCTGAACTTCAGAAACAACATGAGAATATGGATTCTTATGATATGATTGAGCACCTTAAACATATGTTTGATGGACAGGATCGTCAGGAGAGGTTTGATACTTTCAAATCATTGCATTCATGTAAGCAGGGAGAACGTGATCCGGTTGGACCGTATATTCTAAGGATGATTGGGTATATTGAGTACCTTGCCAAGTTGGGTGCCCCGATTGCTGTGGAGCACCAGATTGACCTAATTTTGCAATCTTTAAACATCAGTTATTCTCAATTTTTTATGAATTACAATATTAATGATATAGATAAGAACCCCACCGAACTGTTGGCTATGTTGAAAACTGCTGAGACCAACGTTCAGAAGACATCCCCTGCTCCCATGTTGATGATGAATAATGGGAAGGCCAAAGGATAGGGTAAATGGAAAGGCAAGAGGAAGATGGGATCTAAATCGAATGCCAATCCAAAACCTGATCCGACCAAGGCTTTGAAGCCTAAAGGTGGTGTTCCAAATGTTGGTGATTGTCACTATTGCAAGAAACCAGGTCATTGGAAGAGGAACTGTCATGCTTATTTGGAGGATCTGAAGAAGAAGTAGGCTGTTATTATTGCTTCTGATTCAGGTATTTATGTTATTGAAGTCAATTTGTCTACTTCTACATCTTGGGTATTAGATACTGGATGTGGTTCTCACATTTTTATAAATGTGCAGGAACTGCAGGGAAGTAGGACATTGGCGAAGGGAGAAGTCGACCTACGAGTTGGAAATGGAGCAAAGTTTGCTGCTTTACGTGCCTGCGATTTGCAGAAACATTATTTCGGTTTCTTGTTTGGACAAGAAAGGTTTTTCATTTTTGATTCAGAACAATAGTTGTTCCTTTTCATTCAATAATATTACCTACGGGATTGCACGTTTGTTTAATGGTTTATATGTTCTTGATATAGATACTCCTGTCTATAACATAAATAATGATAATAAACGTATTAAGATGAAAGACTCAAATCAAACATACCTTTGGCATTGTCGTTCAGGTCACATAAATGAGAAACACATTTCCAAATTACATAAAGATGGTTACTTGGATAAGTTTGATTTTGAATCATACGAAGAATGCAAATCTTGTCTCATTGGCAAAATGGCTAAAGCTCCTTTTACCGGACAAGGTGAAAGGGCCACCGAACGATTAGGACTTATATATAGTGATGTATGTGGTCCAATGTGTATGATGGAAAGATGTGGGTTTTACTACTTCATTACTTTTACTGATGATTTCAGTAGATATGGATATGTGTATCTTTTGAAGAACAGATCCGATTCTTTTGAAAAGTTCAAAGAATACAAGGCTGAAGTGGAAAAGCAATCATGGGAAAGTATAAAAGTTCTACGATCAGATCATGGAGGAGAATACATAAGCCTCGAGTTTAAAGGTTTCTTGAAGGGGTGTGGTATCATATCACAACTTACTCCTCCTGGAACACCTCAATGGAATGGAGTTTCTGAGAAGAGAAATCGTACCTTGTTGGACATGGTGCGATTGATGATGAGTCTAGCAAATCTTCCAATAAGTTTCTGGGGTTATGCTCTAGAAACGGCTGCATATACACTAAACTGAGTTCTAACTAAATCGTTTCAAAAGACTCCATATGAGATATGGACTGAGAAACGTCACAACATATCTTTTATGAAAGTATGGGGATGCGAAGCGTTTGTGAAATTCTTGGTGTATGACAAGCTGGGACCAAAATCGGATAAATGTTATTTTGTGGGATATCCTGAAGAAACTAAAGGGTATAGTTTCTATAATCCTACCGAGAACAAAGTGTTGGTTGCTCGAACCGTTGTATTTCTTGAAAGAGAGTTACTTTCAAAGAAAATTAGTGGGAGGACTATAGATCTCGATGAAGATCGAGTTGTACAAAATAATATTAAACCAGAGTTAGAAAATGGGCAGGAAGTACATCAAGATGTTCCTGCTCCGGAAACACAGGTTGTTCATAGATCTACTAGGGCTCGTCATGATCCAGGGAGATATTATGGATTTCTCTTGACTCAAGATGATGATGTAATACTCATAGATAATGATGAGCCTCTTACCTACCATGATGCTATGAACAGTCCAGACTCCAAGAGATGGCTAGAGGCCATGAAATCCGAAATGGAATCCATGTATCAAAATAAAGTATGGACTTTAGTTGATCCACCTGAAGGGGTAAAACCGATAGGGTGCAAGTGGGTTTTTAAGAAGAAAACTGACATGGATGGTAAAGTACAGACCTATAAAGTGCGACTGGTGGCAAAAGGTTTCAAACAAGTTCATGGTATAGACTATGATGAGACCTTTTCACCAGTTGCTATGGTCAAGTCCATCAGGATTTTGCTAGCAATAGCTGCTTACTACGACTATGAGATTTGGCAAATGGATGTCAAAATCGCTTTCTTAAATGGGAGCGTTGAAGATGATGTATACATGATACAACCTGAGGGTTTTATCGATCCCAAGTTTGCTAAGATGGTCTGTAAGTTGCTTCGATCCATTTATGGATTGAAGCAAGCCTCAATGAGATGGAATCGTCATTTTGATGAAATAGTCAAAGAATTTGGCTTTATTCAAAATGAAGATGAACCATGTGTTTACAAGAAGGTTAGTGGGAGCCATGTGGCATTTCTAGTACTATATGTAGATGACATATTACTAATAGGGAATGACATACATTCTCTACAGGCTGTTAAAGACTTGGTTGGGAAATAGTTTATCGATGAAGGACTTAGGTGATGTTACCTATATATTAGAGATCAAGATCTATAAAGATAGATCAAGAAAATTAATCGACCTAAGTTAGAGTACATACATTGACAAAGTATTACATCATTCCGGGATGCAAGAGGCAAAAAGAGGATATGTCCCAATGTCTCATGGGATATTGATCTCAAAAGACAACTTCCCTAAATCATTAGATATAAGGGCCGTATGAGCAAAGTTCCATATGCTTCGGCAATTGGTTCTATAATGTATGCGATGATATGTACTCGACTTGATGTTTCGTATGCCTTGAGCATGACGAGCAGATACCAGTCTAATCCTGGCGAGGGTCACTGGACAGCAGTCAAGAATATTCTTAAGTACTTGAAAAGGACTAAATATTCATTCTTGGTGTATGGAGGAGATATACATATATGTAAAGTGCATACTGATGATAATGTTGCAGACCCACTGACTAAGGCTTTATCGCAGCAAAAGCACGAAGGTCATACTAGTTTCATGGGTATTAAATATTTGGGTGATTGGCTCTAGTGCAAGTGGGAGATTGTTAGTGTTTGTGCCCTAGAGACAACACTATTATGTTTATATGATGAAACATTTGGATTATTAATTCTGATTATATGGATTATTCTTTTGTAATTTATTATATCTTTATTTTCTATGATAAGATGTTAGATTAATAAATATCCTTGGAATATGGTATGTAATTTTATATCTCTAAGTACGTGACTTAGAAATGAGATTATGAGAATAGTATCGATATTCCTAAAGATCCCTAGTCGAGTATTATTATTAAGGGACAATAATAATGCATTAAGACTAGTGTGAATGTTGACTGATGATCAAATCTTATTGATCATAGGTATAGTGATACTAAAGTCAAAACATAGGCACATGTATTATATACATGGTGCTGGAAGACCCAATGTGAGATTCTACATGTCTGTTATGTCATAAGTAATTCTCACAGTGATAATGATGTATTGGTCCTTAGACTTGAAATCATTATATTTCTATATGAGAATTAATATACTTTGGTTGCATTAAAAGTTACCTTTAACCGGGTGATGATAAAAGTGTATATTGGGTATATTATGAATCATTTGAGAAATATGAATGATCTAGAAAGGATTTAACCCTCCTATTTTAAGAGTGATATTATTGGCCTCTTGTTTGAGTTAGACTATGAAATGCATGGCCATGCTCAAATGTTGATTTGATGTTATAGTCTACTCATCGATCAAGGAAACCTGGATTAAATTATGAAGAGGATGACACATAACATGCCTCGAGTTTAATCTATAATATATGGTTAAAATGATTATAGTACATTGTACATTATACACAAAAGGTTTAATCGATCACCGATTTAATTATTATTACTTGGGTAACAATGATGTATTACTAGATGCCACTCATTGTTTATGATTTTAAATTAGATTTAAAATTGTTGCCAATGTAATAATAACCTTAAGGGTCGCACAAAGAATGATTGGAGGATTATTTAATTTAAATTCGGATTTAAATTAAATGTAAGTAATTCGAATTATTTGTTATTAATTAAGTGTGACTTAATTAATTAAATAAATAGGAAATTCGAATTTAATATTAAATCCGAAATTAAGTTATTGGATGATTAAGTGAGACTTAATAATATAATAATTAGAATTTCGAATTTAATAATAATAATAACTCTAAAATTAAGTTTAGGGTTGGAGGCCCATTAGCTCTTGCCTATATAATATCTTTTTCTAATAGAATTATGGTTACATAATTTATTTGATAAAACATAAACCCTAGCAGCTTGAAGAGAGATATAGAGAGCAAGAAGGTGGCCTCAAGAACGTGCTAGTACACACCCATCCTCCGGGCGATCATTCGTGTGGATACCTTCAAGGCGTAGATCGTTTCAGTGACGGACTACGTGGTGATCATTCAAGACCTCCATCTTTCCATTAACGTAAAGCTTCTTAAGATAAACATACTGAACTATGAATTAAATATTATTTTTCGCATGGATCCTGCAGAGGGTTTCGTTATTTTAAGATTTAAATTTACGTTTTCGTTGCGTTTATGTGCTAAAAACCCTTCAGCAACAACTTCTAATCTCAAAAATTTCTTCTCTACCTAAAGCACTTAAAACCAATTCTCAAGTGCAAACTAACTCAAGTGACTTGGTTCAAGCAACCTTGCTCACAACCCAGACACTACATTCAGATGGTGAGATGCTACTGGTTGGGATAGACCTTGATGACACCATCAAAACTATGGGAGATTCATCAGTTTTTACTGAAGACCCCATGGAGATACCAAATGCACCTTCTTGTGCAAATCAGTCTTCACAGACTGTTAGGTTTGAGGGTAGTACTCCTTAGGGAGAGCTATCTAAATCCTCTCCAATTCAATTGGAGGTTCCTCATGGAGGAACAACTCCCCTCAAAACCCTGGCAGACATTGCTTTGGCAGTAGATGCTAGGAGTACAATTACCAATGGTCCTGCTATGAGGGAGGCAAGTTTATCACATTCAAGTGACAGTGCTCTGCAAGAAGCACAAGGTTTTAAGACTGGTGCACATGATAGTAACCCAATCAAATCCCCTCCAATTCAATTGAAGGTTCCCACTTCATGTGAGGAACAATAACTTGTCAAAACCACAGAGCAATCTGTGAGTAAAACTGTGACTTCAGTCACAGGTGGTTCTGATTCACAACCCTCCATATCTCAATCACACCTCATCTCCCAATGGCTCTAAGACACTGAAAATCAACCTTCAACAATTGAAGATCTCATAGTTGATCAACTTGGAGGCCTTGCACAAATCTCACAACAGCTACTCACATCCAATATGTCTAATCAGGACTACCAAGCTATCATGCTCACCTACCAGGCTGATGTTGAAGATATTCAAGCAAAAATTGTTGATGGATGTTGTGTTAGCTAAATTCAGGGAGGAATATATTACAATTCTGGGAAGCAATGCCAGATCCTTAACTCCACAAGAGGTGTATGATGTCATCAATGAGGTCTACAAAGCTCAAATCAAGGCTTTCCATAACTTTAGAAAAGCACTACAAATCACATTTAATGGACATCAAGACAAATTCATGAAGATGGTCAGGGAAAAGATGGATCAAATCTATAACGACTCGTGTATTCTTTTTGAATTATTTAATTGTGTAATTATGGAAATTATTAAATAAATAAGATATGTGTGTTGCTTTCGACTGCTATGTGTTGTTTGATTAGTATCCATATGTGATTTATAGTGTACCGGGTTGTCCGCGCTATTAATTATGGGATCTTATTGAATTGTTTTCACTTTCAAAAGTGGATTTAATGCAAATTTATTTGCATAAATATTGGGAATATTTCTAAAATTGTTTTCATGATTTTATAATTACAATAATTATTTTTAGGATTTTGTAAAATTGAGAAATCAATATTTCATTAGTTATTTATCTTTAAATGATTTTCTGAGTATGTTTAATGGTAAAATCCATATTTAATTATAAAATTCTTTAAAAATTATGAAACTCATATTTATTTAAGTTCGGAATATTCTGAGATTTTTTAAATTATTTTGGAAATTTTCGGGATTAATTTCACCCGCACGTTGTTTCATTTAATTGATAAAAGCGGGTATAAATCGCGTTTTAGAAATTATTTAAAAATTTAAAAATTTATGTTTTCATTTACTTCGGGATATTTCTAATATTTTAGGACTATTTTCGCGAATTTTAGAATTTGTTCTAAGAGCAGCTCGGTTCGTTAATCATGAAATGCGGGTACGAGTCGCATTTCAAAAATGTTTTAAAAATTTTGAAAATTTTATTTTATTAGTTTTGGGATATTTATAAAATTTTAAAATTATTTTGGTATTGATTGGATTAAAATCTATTCGCTAAGTTGTAAAATGCCAGGCAAAATTTAGGGCATTCGGAATAAAAAAAATAATAATAATACGTGTTAAACCCTCAGAAATTGGGTTAACACGTGTTAAATTCTCAACATTTTATTGCTACGTGGCCTTCCATCAGGAAGCACAGAACAATTTTATCAATAAAAACATCACTATCTCTTCCTCTCTCGGTTTCAATCTCTCGCCCTCTCTCATCTCAGTCTCTCTCTCACCCTATCTCCCATGTTCTCCCTCTTTTCTTCTTCCCTTCTCCCATTTCTTTCTCTCATGTCGCCATCGACTTTCTATTTTCCGATTCCATCTTCCGGTGAGTTTCCGGTCGGGAACTCCGACGAAATCCTCGATTCCGTCCTTGTTCAGATAAATATATATGTATATATGCAGATATGCTTGTGTGCATATATTTCCTTGTGTGTGTGTTTAGTGTGAGTGTGTGCCTGAGTGTTTGTGTGTGTAGGTTTCGGGTATGTGCAGTGGTGATTGTGATTGTGGGTAGTGGCGCGTTTGGCGCGTATGTGCTGTGTAATCTGTTTGGTTGATTCCCTGTATTGATTCGCATGGTTAATTCTAAACAGGATTTTTTTTTTTATTTATTTTTACAGGAAATTGTTGATTGAGTATTTGTGATATAAATAATTTCATGCGTAAATTATTAATTTTAATCGGTAGAATTTATTTGGACACCCGAATATTTTGGGCACCAATAAATTTTGCCGCCGTCGGCGATGAGCCTCGGCGAGCCGACGGTGGACTGTGATGACGTGATTCTAAGTCCTAATATAAATAATTATATAAAATACGAATAATAGAAATAATTGAATAATACCGGTGATTGGGAATTGGTGATTAGTGGATTAATGGTTGAGTTGTCTGTTAATTATGACGTCGATTAATGTTTCGACGGGTAGTCCGATAAACAAAGGAGACGCTGCCCGATTTTCGGAAACTGAATTACGTAAATACGAAAGCGTATCCGAGGATTATCGGAACGTCGAGCAAATATAAGTAAATACATATATATCTATTTTATACAGAACCTGATTGTATATTGTGCTGTATGTTTTGTCCAAAACGCAGTAACCCTAATTTCATAAAATGACGAATATACGTATTTTGTAAAAACGAACACTGGATCGATTTCGAGAATGTGAACCCTAATTATTGTCTGTGTTACCCTAATATGATTAATTACAAGTCAGGTTTGAATATTATTGGGTGAGAATTAGTATCGAGGATATGTCAAGCATACCTAGACATCTAACGTAGGATATTTCGACCCTGTAGGTTATAGTCGGGAACCTGAAAGTGGACGATGGATTAAAGATAACCTAGTGGTCAGTTGACGAGCTCAGTAGAGTTTCAACAGAAAGACCTGAGTGTCAAAGTCGAATCCAATGAGATCTAGTGGTTGGAAGTTAGAACCTGAGTAGCAGAGTCGGCTCAGAGTTGATCAGTAATAGTTGTAAAGCCTTATAAGGCAAGTATCTTTTTTCTGAACTTTTCTTCAAGATATATTACCAATGTTTTCGAACTGTCTCATAACATGTTGCTATTATTAAACATAACTCCTGTTTTATAATGCAAGTGCTTTAAACTATTTACCCTTGAATCCTGATTATTTCTTGATCTTGAGCCGTAAGCCTTATTCTTTGTAAACCATCCTTTGTTGATCCTCAGATACCAAACCACACAGATATGATACTACACCCCAAATGTTTAACTACCAAACACCAAATACTGGAACAAAATTGTTTGAAAACACAGAAACTTCTATGCTCCAACCATTCCTTATAACATCGAATAACTATACCTTGAAAAAAATCATTACTGATCCAATACCTGATGCTTTTACAAACTGAAAACCGTTTCTTGTACATACCCTGATATACCCTTGAGATATCCATGAGTTTCCTTATATTTTTATTCAAATGTTTATCCATCATTAATCATGATCTTATTTTATTGAATTATATTGTTATCATATTGAACTGCTTTAGGATTGGATAGTTTTTATATATGTGAACCAGATTCGTGGTCAGACCATACCACTGGTCAAGTTAGGCCAATGTGTGCCTTGGATCCAGTAATTAGAGCAGTGCTGTGTGCCTGCTCGGGGTTAGTGCGTGACTGATCAGCAGCCTAACCTTGGTTTAAAAAACTTAAAATGAATATCCAATTCTAATGAATAGTTAAAAAGAAACTTGATTCCTTTGAATCATCTCATTTGATCATTGTTTAACCTCAATTATCGTTATCATGACTTGCTGTGCTAGTTAGCTCACCCTTGCGATTCTTTTATATATTTTACAGTTGAAAAGAATATGGATGATAGTGAAGTTCCTCAGTCCAAAGTGCGGGCTAAGGTTCTAGTCGAGTTGGATCGAACTAGCAGAAGTTTCATGCGGTAAAGAGATAGTCTGATTGTAAGAATGATTTTATTATCAATTGTAAGCTAAATTAGTTGGGATTCGGTACGATGTAATAATTAAGGTTGTGGCTTATTTTCATACTTTAACTTGTTGCGATCCGTGGTTTTGTGAAGCAGGGTCATTATAAATGATATTTCTTATACAGGTTTATATATTGCATATGTGTTGTGGACCCCAAACTTCTGACCCGGGTTTGGAGGGCGTCACAGGTCGGTATCAGAGCTACAGGTTATAAGTCACTGAAATAAGCCTAGATTGTCGGGATTGGGTAGAGGGTTAGGATTAGGAATAGGAAATAGAAAGATAAGACGTCGTGAGGATGAGTGTGACTATATAGTAAGTCTTCGGCACGGTTCGTGTTGCGATTCGAGATTCTTAGCTTGCGATGTGATTTTTAGACAACGACAATGGCAGATCCTGATTTCCCGATGTCATTTGATCGTTTGGAGCTTTCCGTTCAAGGATCGTCATCTTTTCTCAAATTGAACTTGCACCTTGTTCCTCCATCAGTATTAATGTTACTACCTTCCATTATGTCAGTTGCACATCTTCAAGCTATTCTACGCTACTCTACCACCTCTTGTTATGAGACTATCTATTTAAGAACCTCCATTTGTTTATTTTTGTTTTATTGAACATTCAATTGCGAGTGTATCTCTTTAGTTTACCCTATATCCTGTTCTACACCCCCAGTTTAGAACTTGTCCTATGAAGCGAATGTATCTACGAGGATGGATTCGAGAGTTATAGTAAATGGGGAGCGCTTGAGAGATAAATAAAGGTGAGAAGAAGTTTAGAGAGAAGATTTAAGTGTTTCAAAGGATAGCTGTTATCGGGTTAAAAGAAGTCATTAGTGACTAAGCCACCCGTGAATAATTATGGGATGAATTAGATGAATTTTGAAAGGGTTAGAGAGAAAGGTATAAATCTGGAATTTTTGGTAAAATTAAATGATGATGCTATGATAAATGCGATATGTAAAGTAGTGATGTGAGGTGATACGGGTAAACTTTGTTCTATGAAATAGACTTATTGACTATTGGATAGCCTGTTTTACTTAACTACTGCAATGAGAATGTCGGGAATATTACCAGTATGGAAGTTTTGATGTGGAGCTACTAATACAAAAACATGCAACGACAATTGAAGTGATCATTGATTAAGGAAGACAAATGGACCCAATAAAGGAGAGGAGGTAGATTGGAGTGAACGAACTTTTATGTATTTGTTTCTTTAATATGGTACCTTGTTATAGGTCGGAAGGACAACAACCAACTCATATAGTAAGGACAACCAGGTTTGTGATTTTCCAAACTTTTTAAACAAGTTTTCAAAAAAGATTTTCCTTTACAAATTTCTAAAAGCCTTTTCGAATAAAATGATTTTTTTTTACATTGGTTGTCAAGTTACTATTTGAGTTTCTTTTTTGTTAGAAAGCCCGGATTACCTGGAAGGATGCTGTTTCAGACTTAGTATTGCTAATTTCGAGAACGAAGTAACCTATGATTATGAAGAAGTTGATTATTCCTAACAGTAAAGTGCAAGTATTGTTTGATAAAATTTACAATAGAATCAGCGTACGGAGTAACTATACATTCAATTATTAGGACTATCAGAGTTCGAAGAATTCATTGATTTAGCAGAAGTCGGAGCGTGATCGCAGAAGATTGGAAAGATTTCCAGACCTCTCTAAAAGCAGAATATTATTAACAAAAGGATCGTTATGTCGAATGGTACGTGGTTATTCTAAATTAAAAGAGGAATCTTGAAGTTACCTGGTAAGGAATGCCAATATGATCGAATTGTTAAAGTATTATCCGTGTGGATGCGATATTAAAGACGCAAGACGTGACAAGTAGGAATCTACCATAATGCTTAATTTGCAAAAGCATTTCGGTGTACCCTTTAAAGTTGCTATATGATGCAATTGGGACGTGATCGAACAAGCTCGAAAGATGAATACAAGTGAAATGTGGATGGTGACCAATGGTATCGCTCTAGTTTTCAATATTACAGCATATATTCCTATTCAATTCCTAAAAATGTATGAATTTTTTTTTTCTTAAATAAACTCTTTGCTATGATATCGAAAAGGAGGATATCGTATTCCTTTCAAATTTAATTGTTTCCCTCAAGTTTTGCTTTCTGATTGGGACAAACAGTGTTATGGTGAGACACTTTTCCAGAATGACGAAGAGTCGGGTGGGACGCCACCTAATCATGTGATGTATGCCAAATGGTATGAAAGACTGGCCATCTTAAGTACCAGTGTGGCTGTCTTATTTCATATTCAAATCCTTGTTTCTTCTTCTTTTCAACTCTAATTTTGTTGAATTGTGAATTCTTCTAGTTGCTTCATTATAATGTCATTCGTTGTAAGAGTTTTTCAAATAGAAATCAACGAATTATGGACCGAGCGGGCAAAGTTCCATTTACTTCTCACGCATAGAAAACAAACAAGGGCATATGGCGAGAATTGCAAATCACTGACCCAGTTAGGGATGCATTAAGAATCAAGGGAATCTACTCCAAGTAGGATACGTCTTCGAGAATGAGAATATGCGACTTTCCTGTGAAATATGTTGTTCAGATTATGGACGTGACAACATGGATGACGATAGGAAGTACCTTATGCGTTAAAGTATTAAAAGATGCGAGAGAAACTTAATTGTTTATCTCTCAAGGTTTTGTTAATAAGATGAATTACCCTGTTGAATTGATAAGATTATGGTTAAAAAAAAAGATTAGCAAGTCAAGAACGTGTAGTTGTTAAATAAGTAAGTACTAATGGTGGAATTGAGGTTTCTGGAAATAAGTTGTGAAGAATTGATATCATGGAAGATAAGAGGTTTTGATATTATTCTAAGGAATAGATTAACTATGAAAGCATGATGCCCAGACAAACCGTCGTGATGAAAAAAATAGTCCTAAAGACGTTAAGTGAGAATATGATGAGATAAAAAGGAAGATGGAGAGTATAGAATTTGTTAACGATGATTACGGTGATCAAGATGTGAGCATTATGGTAGTCATGAGATAAATAAAAATCAGAAGCAAACAAAATTTGAAGATTTTATAACGATTAAAGAGTTTCAAGATATGTTTTCAAATGGGTTATCAATATTTTCTCCAGATAGAGAAGTGAAGTTCACGATTGACTTAGCACCTGAAACAAAATCCATTGACTAGGGCCTTACACAAAATGGCACCAGTTGGAACGAGGAAGTTAGCAAAGCGGATGCAAGAAATGCTAGAAGAAGAAGCAATTAAACCCAGCGTATCCCATGAAGTGTACTAGTACTATTTGTTAATAAGAAAATGGAAGTATGAGATTATGCGTCAACTAAAGCCAGCTCAACAAATTTACTATCAAGAAAAAGTATATGTTACCTCGAACTACTGATTTGTTGATCAAACAGAAGGAGCAAAGTATTTTCTAAAATTGATTTAAGATTTGGGTGTTACCGATTGGAGATTGAACCTATGGACACAATCTTTAAGGAATATCTGGATAAGGTGTATTTGTGTTACTTAAAGTCAATGGAGGACCATGCGAAGTATTTAATGACAACGGAGGAGTTAGAGAAGAAAGAATTTATATGTAAAGTTGCAAGGTGAAAGTTTTGATGATAGGAAGCGTAAATAATTAGTGAGGAGGAGATTAGAGGAAATCCAGTAGAAATTAAAGTCACCATGAATAAAGAAAGGTCAAAAGCACCAACAAAAGTAAGAAGTTTTACCATGGACCGGCTATACTAAAAATTTGTACAAGGTTTCTTGAAAGTTGCAATGCCTTTGATGAAGCTAATTATGAAAAAGCAATAAGTGAGTATGAAATAGAGAAGGGTGAAGAAATTTTTGTAGAGATTAAATGAAAGAATGGTTATAGTACCTGCTTTATCACTTTGAAGATATCAAGGAGATTTGGTAGTTTATAATGATGCTTCTCATAAGGGAGTAGGATGTGTGTTGATGCGGTATAATAAAGATATTGTATATGCACCCAGACAACCGAAATCTTATGAGCAGAAGTATCCTACTCATCATTAGGGCTAACAGTAATAATATTTATTTTGAAAAATGGGGAGACATGATATATATGGAGAAAGGTGTAAGAGCTACGGACCATAAGAGTTTGAAGTAAGTATTCACGAGAAAAACAAATGTAGTGGCAAGCAATAAACAAAAAGGAGAGAATGAACATAGAGACTATACCAGAAGGATTAACTTTAGGATTCTCGAAGTTGGAATTGAAAGCTAAAATTCATAATCCAAAAGGAAGAAAGATGGATAGTGTGACCTTTCAGTTGAAGTTGTGAAGGGAAAGATAAAATGTCAAGAGAAGATAATGGATCACGATGTTAGTAGTTAGAAAAAGGAAATTTATGCGCCTAGGAAAACGATCACGATATCTCCAGATTTTCTTCCAGCACTTGGATGCTACAAGTAGAAGAATCAAGAAATAAGATCCCACATGGAATTCACAATATTAAGTATTTAATTAGAGAAGAGACGCCAATATATATGGAAATTTAAAGAAAAATGGTGATAACCAAGTATAAGAAGGAAATTTCAAGATAGATCAGGAGATGTTGGACATGTCAAAGAGTTAAGACGAAGTATTAGTGGATAAGGCAGATCCAGGAAGTGACTTTACAAGAGGCAAATCGTGAAGTGGGAGTTTAGCAAAACAACGAATAAGAATAAGTGACCCCTATAAAGAATTAATTTCCTATGAGACCTAATTCAAGCAATATATTATATCTCGAGGATTAACTTTAGATCCAACCTGAGAAAATATCAGAGATTATGATTAAAGTGAGTGAAGAGCATTGCAAGCTCTGGTAATATTATGTGAAATGACGAGTGTATCAGGTGGCTATAAGGAATTAAGGAACGTGGTGTAAAAGGAGTACTTGGATAAGCAAACTGTATTTATTGATAACATCTTCAGCTACCCAAGGAATAAGAAAGTCTGCGTGGGATGCCCAAGGATTTTTTTTTTTCTCCAAAGATCAGAAGGAAAGCAACTATACGCCGAGTCTCCAAGGATGAAATTTTGACTAAGGTTAACAAAAGATTCTGAATTAAACCATTAACAACCACCTAAGCAAAACCGTATAGTAACGGGTGTTCTAGGCCGACATAAAGGATTGGATATAATTAAGATCACCAAGGAGTTAATAAACAAATTGGACAGAGTGAAATCTAAAGTTCAAATATTTAAAAATAACAGTACCTAAAAATATGAGATTACTTTGCAGCCTTAACTGATGAAAAAGAGTAAGAGATGTTCAAATGTTTGGAAACCAAGTTGAAAATGAGCACCGCCTATCATCCTTAAACGGAGAGTCAAAGTACGAAAGTGATTCAGGAACTGTAAGATATTGAGAGATTAAGTTTTTTTAGAAAAATATTGGAATGATTATTTATCATCGATGTCAACTTTGGAATGCTACTTTACCAAGCTTCATGTGAACGCGAGTGTAGGTCCCTATTTTATTGAGATGAAGTGAGAGAAAGGAAGTTGTTAAATTCAAAGTTAATTCGACACACCAAGAGCGTAGTGCTATTGGTTGAAGCAGCTCGGAGTAGACAAAGAAAGAAGGCAAAATTATATTGAGAGAAAGTATGAGTATAGAAATAGGCTCAGTAGTGTTAGTAAAAGTGTCGTCTTAAAAAAAGATTGGATAAATTTGAATAGAAGGGACAAGCTAAGTCCTAAAATTAGTGAACCATTCGAGGTATTGATAAATATAGATAAAATTGTTCGTAAATGATATGACCGTCACATCAGTGTGTACACCTAATGTATTTTACTTGTCAGTGTTAAAGCGATAAGTATTGGATTTGAATTAAGTGATTGATCAGGAGCCAATGGGGCTCTTGTCCAAATTGTTCTGTATATAGTGATCAATCCAAATTCTTGATCGTTAAAGGCAAGTCCTTGGGAATGAGTGCATACCTATTGTGAGTACGTTCGAACCCTCGAGTAGAAGGGTCTACTTGGGAATTAGAGTCAGATATGCTTGACAAATATCCTCACTTGTGTAACTAGACCAGATTCTGAGGACAGAATCTTTTTAAGGGGGGAAGGATATAACGACTCGTGTATTCTTTTTGAATTATTTAATTGTGCAATTATGGAAATTATTAAATAAATAAGATATGTGTGTTGCTTTCGACCGCTATGTGTTGTTTGATTAGTATCCATATGTGATTTATAGTGTACCGGGTTGTCCGCGCTATTAATTATGGGATCTTATTGAATTATTTTCACTTTCAAAAGTGGATTTAATGCAAATTTATCTGCATAAATATTGGGAATATTTCTAAAATTGTTTTCATGATTTTATAATTACAATAATTATTTTTAGGATTTTGTAAAATTGAGAAATCAATATTTCATTAGTTATTTATCTTTAAATGATTTTCTGAGTATGTTTAATGGTAAAATCCATATTTAATTCTAAAATTCTTTAAAAATTATGAAACTCATATTTATTTAAGTTCGGAATATTCTGAGATTTTTAAAATTATTTTGGAAATTTTCGGGATTAATTTCACCCGCACGTTGTTTCATTTAATTGATAAAAGCGGGTATAAATCGCGTTTTAGAAATTATTTAAAAATTTATGTTTTCATTTACTACGGGATATTTCTAATATTTTAGGACTATTTTCGCGAATTTTAGAATTTGTTTTAAGAGCAGCTCGGTTCGTTAATCATGAAATGCGGGTACGAGTCGCATTTCAAAAATGTTTTAAAAATTTTGAAAATTTTATTTTATTAGTTTTTGGGATATTTATAAAATTTTAAAATTATTTTGGTATTGATTGGATTAAAATCTATTCGCTAAGTTGTAAAATGCCAGGCAAAATTTAGGGCATTCGGAATAAAAAATAATAATAATAATACGTGTTAAACCCTCAGAAATTGGGTTAACACGTGTTAAATTCTCAACATTTTATTGCTACGTGGCCTTGCATCAGGAAGCACAGAACAATTTTATCAATAAAAACATCACTCTCTCTTCCTCTCTCGGTTTCGTGCGTAAATTATTAATTTTAATCGGTAGAATTTATTTGGACACCCGAATATTTTGGGCACCAATAAATTTTGCCGCCGTCGGCGATGAGCCTCGGCGAGCCGACGGTGGACTGTGATGACGTGATTCTGATTCCTAATATAAATAATTATATAAAATACGAATAATAGAAATAATTGAATAATACCGGTGATTGGGAATTTGTGATTAGTGGATTAATGGTTGAGTTGTCTGTTAATTATGACGTCGATTAATGTTTCGACGGGTAGTCCGATAAACAAAGGAGACGCTGCCCGATTTTCGGAAACTGAATTACGTAAATACGAAAGCGTATCCGAGGATTATCGGAACGTCGAGCAAATATAAGTAAATACATATATATCTATTTTATACAGAACCTGATTGTATATTGTGCTGTATGTTTTGTCCAAAACGCAGTAACCCTAATTTCATAAAATGACGAATATACGTATTTTGTAAAAACGAACACTGGATCGATTTCGAGAATGTGAACCCTAATTGTTGTCTGTGTTACCCTAATATGATTGATTACAAGTCGGGTTTGAATATTATTGGGTGAGAATTAGTATCGAGGATATGTCAAGCATACCTAGACATCTAACGTAGGGTATTTCGACCCTGTAGGTTATAGTCGGGAACCTGAAAGTGGACGATGGATTAAAGATAACCTAGTGGTCAGTTGACGAGCTCAGTAGAGTTTCAACAGAAAGACCTGAGTGTCAGAGTCGAATCCAATGAGATCTAGTGGTTGGAAGTTAGAACCTGAGTAGCAGAGTCGGCTCAGAGTTGATCAGTAATAGTTGTAAAGCCTTATAAGGCAAGTATTTCTGAACTTTTCTTCAAGATATATTACCAATGTTTTCGAACTATCTCATAACATGTTGCTATTATTAAACATAACTCCTGTTTTATAATGCAAGTGCTTTAAACTATTTACCCTTGAATCCTGATTATTTCTTGATCTTAAGCCGTAAGCCCTATTCTTTGTAAACCATCCTTTGTTGATCCTCAGATACCAAACCACACAGATATGATACTACACCCCAAATGTTTAACTACCAAACACCAAATACTGGAACAAAATTGTTTGAAAACACAGAAACTTCTATGCTCCAACCATTCCTTATAACATCGAATAACTATACCTTGAAAAAAATCATTACTGATCCAATACCTGATGCTTTTACAAACTGAAAACCGTTTCTTGTACATACCCTGATATACCCTTGAGATATTCATGAGTTTCCTTATATTTTTATTCAAATGTTTATCCATCATTAATCATGATCTTATTTTATTGAATTATATTGTTATCATATTGAACTGCTCTAGGATTGGATAGTTTTTATATATGTGAACCAGATTCGTGGTCAGACCATACCACTGGTCAAGTTAGGCCAATGTGTGCCTTGGATCCAGTAATTAGAGCAGTGCTGTGTACTTGCTCGGGGTTAGTGCGTGACTGATCAGCAGCCTAACCTTGGTTTTAAAAACTTAAAATGAATATCCAATTCTAATGAATAGTTAAAAAGAAACTTGATTCCTTTGAATCATCTCATTTGATCATTGTTTAACCTCAATTATCGTTATCATGACTTGCTGAGCTAGTTAGCTCACCCTTGCGATTCTTTTATATATTTTACAGTTGAAAAGAATATGGATGATAGTGAAGTTCCTCAGTCCAAAGTGCGGGCTAAGGTTCCAGTCGAGTTGGATCGAACTAGCAGAAGTTTCATGCGGTAAAGAGATAGTCTGATTGTAAGAATGATTTTATTATCAATTGTAAGCTAAATTAGTTGGGATTCGGTACGATGTAATAATTAAGGTTGTGGCTTATTTTCATAGTTTAACCTGTTGCGATCCGTGGTTTTGTGAAGCAGGGTCATTATAAATGATATTTCTTATACAGGTTTATATATTGCATATGTGTTGTGGACCCCAAACTTCTGACCCGGGTTTGGAGGGCGTCACAAAATCATGCCCTCTCAAGCTGAGATCAAAAACCAATTCAAAACCTTCTCAGAACAAATGTCAAGGTATGATCTCAGTGGGATTGATAAGAGTGTAAATTAGCTGAGAGACTCATTTATAGCCTTGCACAAGGTAGTTCAAGATCACATCACAAACTCCAATGACACCAGGTGAAAGTTGGATCAAATCCACACTGCAAGATACACTCCTTCACCTTTGGTTATGGATGAAATTCAGAAACATGTGCAAGCTACATTTGGACCATCTAATGCTATCTCTACATCATGCTCTCATCCACCTGCATCTACTTCAACAAATCTTCAAATTCAAGCACTTCAACAAGTCTCCACTCTGCAAACCTCTAATGACAATCTCACAGCTCAGGTGCAAGCTCTCACTACTCTAGTGCAGAGACAACATGATGACATTCAAACATTGGTGGACTCCCACAAGCACCTTCAAATGCAAAATTATGTTGCCTTGGGAGCCATTATGGGAAAGCTAAACATTCCATTGCCTGCACTACCTGAAGCTGTGAGACCAGAACTGCCAACTCTCTTAATCATACCTGTCACCAAGACTAAGGGGGAAATAGAATCTAGGATTAAACAATCCAAGGATGCTGGAAAGTCAAAAGAAGTCATCTCTATAACTCAGCATGGTCAAAGCTCTTCAACTGTTCAAATCACTCATGATGTTGGAAAAGAAAGACTCTTAAAAGCTGCAGAAGGACCTTGTCAAGATAATGAATTTAATGAACTTCCGACAGTCTTGAGGGTGTCTCTTCACAATAATTATGCTACATACAAGAAAGCTTTGGCCAACAATATAAACTTTCTCAGAGTGGTGTTAGTAAAGTTTGACAACTTTCTAGAAAAGAGAATAGTGGCAAATGTAAATGACTGTGGACTGGACATATGTCTCCAGGTGTATCTTACCATTTTTCAAAAAATGAGAGCATCTAAGATGGATGTAATAATTGACAAAGTATACTGAGTTATTCCAGAGGACACCCAGCTGTTAAAGGAACTCAGAAATGCTCAGATAGTTTTTTTCCCTGAAGCCTATCTTCATCCAAGTAGGGGGATTGCCTACACATGTCCACAAACTAGAAAGTACAGACACTTCATAGTTCCTAAACATTGTGTGAGAAATAACTTGAGATTGATCAAGACCCTTGAAACTGATCTAAAGACCAAAATTAACAAATAGCTTTAAGATGAGGAAATGATCAGGATCTTGGGAAGATATCTACAAAATTTAGAAATTATCTTGCCCACAACAGACTACAATTTAAAGGAAGACAAGGATGATAATGAGCATAAGGATGACAACAACAAAACCTTCTGGCTCAAATCCAAGTCAATCCACTAGGGCAGTTGGAAGCAAGGGTGGAGAGAAGAAGGGTGATGAGAAGAAGAGAGTGAGTGAGAGGAGAAGCAAGAAGAATCATGATGGCTCAGAACCACATCAACCAATCCTGAAAATCCAAAAAACTCAAGCTCAATCTTCTAGGCCAAAAATCTCAAACATCAAACCACCTCTAACCTCTAAACCAAATTTTCTGTACAAACAAACTACAAACACCTTTCTTAAAACACCAATCACCTCAAACCAAACATATCTCAAGAAAATCACTATCTTACCTTTAGACAAGCCTTCACTCAAAATCAATTACAAGACTATTGGGAGGAAACCTAGAAAAGTCAAGCCTACAGAAAATGAAGAAGTCGCTGAAAGGGCTTTCTGGAATTGCTTCAAGCAAAATGACTTTCTACCCTTGAATTGGTGCATCTTAGATGAAGATTATTTTCAAAAACTAGATGAGGAAATAGTTAGAGTCTGGGTTGTATCTTTAAAGGAAGTCATAATTTATTATGCAGATGGGTCCTTCACTTTCCTTGGTTGTGCTTTGATGGATTCTCTCTCTCTCACAGAAATCAAGAGAGTGATAAGCTTGCTAAAAGACAAGGATACTGCTACAAGAGCATGAAGATCAGTTTTGGATGAGTGGTTGATTAAAAGGGAATAAAGAAGAAAAAGAAATGAGGCTGAATATGATGAAAGGAAAAGAAAATATGATGAAGAGATTGAGATGTTCATGAAAAGATCAGAAGAACTCAAGGTTAAAGGAATGAGCAGAATTTCAAAAGATGGTAAGTTTCTGAGCATCAAAGCTGGCAAATTCTCAAGATTTAGAATTGATTTACTAAACAGTGGTTATCCAAAAGAAGAGAGGATCAAAATAGTAGAAGCTCTAAGTGGGACACCTATTGTAGAAGAACTTGAAATTCTTGTTCAGTTAAATGATATCCTTAGAGAAGAAACAGAAGCAAAAACAGTCTTTACCCGATGCCTGTAACTACTTTAACTTTGTAAATCTTCTAATGTATAAAAGTTGTAATTGTGTCAATTTTCATGTAACTACTCTATTTTCCATCATAGCTTGGGGTTATTCTTGTTAACAGGCATAAATTTGTGTTAAGCAATCTTCTCACAAATTGGGGGAGATTGTTGTGCAAGACATGCCTGGACAATAACAAGACTAAAGTCAAATTGACAACCCTAAGTAAGTTGTATTGTAATCTTAGTTTGTATTTTGTATTGTAACATTAAAGTTTATAAAAATGTCAAAGAGCAGACTGGAGTCTTTTTCTTTTAAACAGTATCAAGCCTAAGAATTCTATCTGGAAGAAGATCAAGAAGATTATGCCTCAGAAGAATTATGAAGAAGCTTGGAGTTTAATAAATCTGTTTTGGGAAAAGTGTTCTAAGTCAAGATCTCTACAAGTCACAGATTTAGTGTTATAGAGAAGTCATTCGAGAACTCCAGAATGACTTATCGAGAACTCAGGATAGCTACTAGAGAACTCAGAGATATCGACAAGCCAAATTGAAGACATAGAGATTGGAGATATCATCAAGTCAATTCTTCACTAGAGAACTCAGAGATATCGACAAGCCAAATTGAAGACATAGAGATTGGAGATATCGACAAGTCAAATTTCACTAGAGAACTCAGAGATATCGATAAGTCAAATTTCTCTAGAGAACTCAGAGATATTGATAAGTCAAATATCACTAGAGAACCCAGAGATGTCGATAAGTCAAAGTGAAGATATGAAGATGAGAGATCTCGACAAGCTAAATTCTCTTATAGAGAACTCAGAGACCTCTACAGGTTAAATCAACAATAGAGCAATTAGAGATTTCGATAAGCCAATATACTTATCGAGATGTCAAGTGCTCTATAGAACAAACTGGAGATCTCGAGGTAAAATCTCAAAGTACAAAGTGCAGATCAGTTCAATATCCAAGATTAACAATCAACAAACAATCCAACCAGTTGGATTGACAAGTCTACAAAAATCAGCTTGAAGAGTGTGCAAGATCAAGGGTGAAGATTAACTGACAAAGTAAGATTAAAGTTAACACGGGATGTAAAGATATGCTAAGTCATAAATGGAAGATATGTTTTTCCTAAAATGGAAATGACAAGTGACAATTTACTAAAGTTAATAGCATGTTGTATTATACACTGTGTAAACCAACAGTTAACTGAGATATAAAGTTAACACTGGTCCTTTGTTAGATGTAACAACAATAAGATCAGAAATTCTTGTATTTTCTCTCAAGTAGAAGCTAAGTTATTTATCAACAAAGAGCCTAGAAATTTTGTAGTAAAACATTCTTAATTTTAATATAAAATTAAGTGAGTTTTGAAAGATCTGTGTTATTCATAGTTGCATGTTTAATTTCTGTTATAACACATCTTACTACAAGATTTGATTTACTTTGTTCATAACCAAAACAGTTCAAGAAAAGCATAAAACACTAAAACACATTCACCCCCCTGGTGTGTAATTCATTATCTAACATCCTTTGTCTAGATGAAACAAAAACAGTCTAGAACTCTTTGTATTCTCTCAAGTAGAAGCTAAGTTCTTATTATTCAAGAACTTAAATTTGTAGCACAATTCAGTTGATTGTGAATAAGATTAAGTGAGTTTTTTATAATTTTTTAATATGTCTTTTATAGTTTATTAACTATCCCTACAAATATACTCATCTGTTAAGTTCAACCAAGCCAAAAATGCTAAATTTGATTTATTGAAAATAACTTGAAAAAGTTTTAAACAAATCAAGAAACACACATTCACCCCATGTGTGCATTCCATACCTAACATTGACTACTTGCACAAGTCACAACTAGTGTTTTCTTTTCCGCATTAACCATTTTCCCAATCATTTCTAATATGGTTGACGTTGGACTACAATTTTATGTCCTAAAATAATTAAGTATTTTATTTATACACTTTCTATAGTTCAAACTTAATATTTTAATAATTTTATCCTTTTAATTTGACTCAATCTTTCATCTCAAAAAAAATATTAAGGTTCGACTTAAATTTGTTCAGCGTATTCATATTATTTACCATAAGAAGATATTATTCCAATAGACTAATCATATTATAAATAAACTACCAATTTTTAAATTATATACATTATTTTATGATATATTTTAAATTATTTATTTATTTTGTAAATACATTTGTAGGTAAGTAGTCCCATGCAGAACAGTAAACGAACTGAGATGTTTGTGTGCAAGAACGAGTTCAACTATATAAAGGCTTAATTCGGCTTAATTTGTTAAGTGCTCGAGCTCGAAAATATGTTTGTTAAGATAACGAGTTCGATTCGGGTTTAAACATGTGTGGCTCGAGATCGGCTAGAGATCTGCTTGAGATCGGCTCGAAGTTGTTTGGCTCGAACTTGACTCTTTTAAAACTCAAAAAAACTTCCTAGAATTCTAAAGTTAAAATAACACCACGATCTATGATCCACAAATCATTAGAATAATTTAAGGATAATAGATTAAAATTTAAGCTCTAATTGTGTCGAAACTGAAAATAGGTCGGTTCAAGTGGATTTCAACTTCCATTTTTATCTTAAATTTTATTGATCATGAGTTGTTCATTAAAGGTTTGATCTCAACTCGATTCATTTTTGTTTGATAAAAACTCGATTGCGGCTTGGTTCGTTAGAGAGCTCGAGGTCGAAAGCACTTTTTGGTCGATAAGAAAGTTCGCCTCGGTTTGGTTCTTTAAGGAAAAAACATTAAATTATTTAACTCGGCTCGATTAGTTTACAACCCTAGTTCCCTGAGGCTTACATTTTTTTCAAAAATTCATTTACTACTATGAATTTTCCATCTCTAGATTGACTAAACAACTCCTACACTTCTTTGCTTTATATTGACTCAATCTCATATTTTATTACTTTTATAGATTAATCAAATTTCTTACAATTTCATAATCTCTAAATAAGTATCAGATTCAACAAGATTATTCATACCCATATCTGCGAAAAAATGAGATATTTTATTATAAAATACATAATATTAATTTTATCCATATTTGTGACTATTATCCATAATATACTTTTGTGGATTCTCAATCCATTATTTCAAACTATATCCAAGGATCATTTATAAATATCTAGATCCGATTGATTATTCTTGATCTATCTAATTTTACATGTTTTCCTATATTTTAGAAAAACCTTCAATATAGACTACATTTAGAGATTGTGTATCCTCAAATACCGATTCTCATTTCGCATAGTTTTTTATGAAAGTAGCATTATCACTTTCGGTCATTCTAATTTCTATATTCTTTAAAAAAAACTTGTTAATTTTTATGGATTTATATTTTCCACTTCAGTCAGTTCTAAACATCGTATATTATCTAACCAATTATGTAACTAGAGCAACTGTTAATCTCTCTTGTGCATTAACTCTCTCAAAAATTCAATGAGTCTTCCGCTCTCACTTTCAATTCTGCTACACATATGTGTGCCTTTGCGAAAAAAATTCATATTTATTACTTCTATTTGCATGAAATTTATTCATGATATCAATTGATTATACAAATTAAACATAAAACATAATTAATCAAATTAATGTAAAAATCATGTCAATATCCATCGCCTCATTTTGGTTTCTTTGTGTAATGTGAAGCCCTAACTATATTCTGTTGTAATCTAAAATTAATATATATCTAGTAATATGTCTCATGTCTAATATATAATACTCTAAACCAATTAAATAGGTATTCATAATCGAATATGATTCCATAGTTAAAAATTCATAGATGACTTTTGACTCTAATTTCTGGGCTTTTCCCCTTCATTCTGCTTATTTGACCATTTCTGAATTAAAGATAATTTTATAAGATTCACGTGGACTGTAAGATCATCTAAATATGACCTTTAGAACTCAAGATTGATCCTAAACAATGTAAAAAACCCATGTAGCCCAATAATTCTAACGTTCCATCCATTTTATCTCCAAAATCAGCTATTTATGCTCCAAATATTTCGAAATCATTTATTCTTTATTTTTTATAATAAAATATCAAAATCTATTGAATGAATATCCTAATCAGTTCAGAACACAATAAATATAAGCATAAAATCATCTAATATATATATGTTCAGTCATTAACAATGTCAAAAAAACTACTTATAAATTCCTTTAAATTACTTCTTTCGATAACCATCTACCAAAAATACAAAAATCACATCGACAAATTAAAACAATTAGATGATCATGAATAGTTTAAAATTTATTAGATAAAAAAATCTATTTTAAAATAGTATTCGAAAATATTTTTCGTACATGTAAATATATAAAAATGTGTATTTTAACCAAAGATGTCACTTTATAAGCTGAGACCAATATTTGTAAACTTGTACTAATACGATATGCATACGATAATAGTACAAGAAAATGCAATACCGCAACACATCCAATTCCAAAGCCAAACCCTCTTATATCATTTTCGTTTGATATCCTGACCCCTCCACTACTACTAGTTTATCCTTTGTCTGGACTAATCCATTTTGATGGCTTTCTTTGTTGTCCGTATAAAGAGGGCAAGATAGAAATATTATTAGTACACAATATTATTTTTATTTTTTCTGTAATTTTTTCCTTGTTAAGTACATATAATACTAGAAATGTTTTCGTGATCGACTCTTAATTTGTTGATAAGTGCATATAATTTCTATAATGGTTGAATAAAATAATATAAAATAAAGAAGTTATAATGGAAAGCATACCATTAATAATTGCACTATAAAAATCTTTGACGGTAATCAAAACCCAAGCCTCCTGTCAAAACCTAGCCTCCACTCAAAAATCAGCCTCCTTCTAGTAGGGCTTCCGTCGGTGTATCCGGTGGGAAGTCCCAAACCCTTTGATTTATTTTGTTTGTTTTGTTTCTTTCAATAATCTTTCTTTTCAGGTAAGAATCTTTACCTATTTAGTTTATTTATTTTATTTTTAGATCTAATTGTCCGAACTTGAGTTTTCTTTCATCTTGAATTCAAGTAGAACATATTGGATTAAAGGATGAAATGATTATCTCTCTGTAAGTTTCATTTTTCAGATTTAAAATTTTATTTAGAATTTTTTGTGCAAGACATGCCTGTACTTTAAAGAAGACTAAGTCAAATTGACAACCCTAAGTAAGTTGTATTGTAATCTTGGTTTGCATTTTGTATTGTAATATTTAAAGTCTGTAAAAATGTAAAATGAGTAGACTGGGGTCTTTTTCTTTAAACAGTATCAAGCCTAAGAATTTTATCTGAAAGAAGATCAAGAAGATCATGCCTCAGAAGAATTATGAAAAAGCTTGGAGTTGAATAAATTTGTTTTGAGAAAAATATTCTAAGTTAAGATCTCTACAATTCACAAATTTAGTGTTACAGAGAAGTCATTCGAGAACTCCAGAATGACTTATATAGAACTCAGGAAAGCTACTAGAGAACTCAGAGATATCGACAAGTCAAATTGAAGACATGAAAATTGGAGATATCGACAAGTCATTTCTTCACTAGAGAACTCATAGTTATCGACAAGTCAAATATCAATAGAGAACTCTGAGTTATCGACAAGTCAAATTTCACTAGAGAACTCAGAGATATCGACAAGTCAAAATTCACTAGAGAACTTTGAGTTATCGACAAGTCAAATTTGACTAGATAACTCTGAGTTATCGACAAGTCAACAAGTCACTAGAGAATTCAAAGATATCGATAAGCCAAAGTGAAGACATAAAGTGGAGAGATATCGACAAGCTAAATTCTCTTATAGAGAACTCAGAGACCTCTATAAGTCAAATCAACTATGGAGTATTAGAGATATCAATAAACCAATATACTTATCGAGATGTCAAGTTCTCTATATGCCTAATTGGAGATCTCGAGGTAAAATCTCAAAGTACAAATTACAGACCAGTTCAATATCCAAGATTAACAATCAACAAATAATCCAACCAGCTGGATTGACAAGTCTACAAAAAGCAGCTTGAAGAGTGTGCAAGATCAAGGGTGAAGATTAACTGACAAAGGAAGATCAAAGTTAACATAATATGCAAAGATATGCTAAGCCAGAAATAGAAGATATACTTTTCCTTAAATGGAATGATTAGTGATAGTTTACTAAAGTGAATAGCATCTCTTATTATACACTGTGTAAACCAGTAGTTAACTATGATATAAAGTTAACACTAGTCCTTTGTTAGAAGTAACAATTAGATAAGGAAATTCTTGTATTCTCTTAAGATTGAAGCTAAGCTCTTTATCAACAAAGAGCCTAGAAATTTTGTAACAAAACATTCTTGATTTTAATATAAAATTAAGTGAGTTTTGAAAGATCTGTGTTATTCATTGTTGCATGTTTAATTTCAGTCTTAACACATCTTACTACAAGATTTGACTTACTTTGTTCACAACCATAAATATTTTAAGAAAAGCAGAAAAACTTAAAAACACATTCACCCCCCCCCCCCTCTCTGTGTGTAATTCATTACCTAACAGAATTTTAGTCCATTTTCTCTCTTTTGGCGAGAGTGTGTTTGTTCTCTCCTTTATTGTGAATGTTGAATCTAATTTAGGGATGAAGATTTATAATGGGTTACATTTATGGTTGGTAGCTCAAACGCATTGGGATTGTGATGAAATAGCTACATGTAAATATATCTTCTTCAACATATCGCTTGATGGTATGTACACGAAAACTTGCTTGAAAACCGACGATTTGATCCATTTTATGTTCGTTCGACTCGATCATTTGTGTAGATGCTGTATGGCATTTTGTTATTAAATTAAATGTATTGTTCTTCAAAAAAAATAATATAAAATAATAATTATGTAAAATTGAGTGAATCCGTAAGGTGCTGGTCTCCCATGAATTTGACTATAATAATTATTGGTTATATTTTAGATTTTCTATTTCAAGTTATTGTAAATATAATTTACTATTTGAATAATAATAATAATAATAATAATAATAATAATAATAATAATAATAATAATAATAATAATAATAATAATAATAATAATAATAAGAGATGATATAGAGTTTCATTATACGTCTTCAAGTTTTGACAAATATGACCAATATTAGGGGTTGATTAAATTTTTAGCCAAGAAGAATGTACATTCGAAGTAGAGAATTTTTTTTACATATTCTCTATAATTTACATTCATGATATTTTTTATCTACTTTTGGCTAAAATTTTAGTGGTTTGGAGATATTACAAGTCATCGTCTTTATCCATTCACAAGAAAATAAAATAAATAATAATAAAATTGTATTTAATTATTCAAAGAATCAAAACTATAATTAAACATGTATTACATTAATCAAAACTAATTCCTCCCCTGAACATAAAAGTTAAAACCAATAAAACGTAATTCATATATGCAAGTTCGTATAAGGGTTTGTTGTACTTGGAGTTGGAGTTAAAACCATGGAGAGAGACCATAATTTTTTTAACTAAATAAGTCTTGAAAATATACATAACATATATAAATATTACAAACTTCCACAACGAGTTTTCATGTGTTGAAAATGTTGCATAATACATCTGTTATCGACACATTCAAACATCTTTCTTTCAATATATATAACTAAACTATCATTCAACCATTGATCACCAATACGATTTCTGAGCTTGGTCTCATAAAATACATTTCAGAAAAAAAAATTATTTCAACGGTTGCAATTGCTACTGGCAAGTTTAGTGACAACATCAATAAACGATAAACCAAAAGATAAACCATGTCTCTTCCAGTTTCAACCATTATTCATGAAAGATTGCCGATACCTTTTAATTTTAAAAATTCTATACTTGAACGCATGTCAACAATATAATTTTATAGTTGATCATCAAGTGACATACACTCAACCCGCGAAAAATTATTGAGATACTCAACTTTATCTTTACTAGTCTGGCTGTTGGAAAATGTAGCAATATGTTACTTTCATCAAAGTATTGCACTTACTCTAGGCATAACTATGGGCACTATCCGGCTAACCAACATGAGCTCCAAACTTCTCTGCCTTTTTCCGGTTCGAGAATCCTTTACCAGTAAATGAATCATGCCTTTCAATGACTTCTTTAAAAAGATAGAAACATAAACAAAAAGTTGCATCATTATCAATATTATACTCTAACCAACTTAAATGATTTGCAAACCATGCATCTTGAATTAAATTGCCTATTTTCTTTTCAAATGGTATAAATGAAAATTTATGATTTTTTGACTGACATGGACCTTTAGAAAGATATATCATTAACGGGTATTCACTTATTGCTTTTCGTAGCCCAGTATCATAAGTTAATTGTCTGACTATCTATTTTTATTCTTTCTCCGTTGCTTCTTGTATCCACCTTCTTTTTCTCGACAATATGTTTACTTTGACAATGTTCCTCGGTTTGGGGATAACTAAATCAACATCAACATTTCTTTTATAATACCTTAACATCCTGATTCAAATAACTAATATACTCCCTCTTTTCGAAAATATAAGTCTATTTGACTTTTTACACGTAATTTGAGGTGCATAAAATTATAAATTAATGATGAGTTTGAGACTTAGAAATAGATGAATGGAGTTGTGGACTTGTGTGGAGCTCTGTTGATATCGGGAGAAATATTTGAGAAGATGAAAGTAGAATATCGGATGTTATGATTGTATGTAACGATATTTTAAAGAACCGGCAATTGTAGAGCTCTGTATGGATCAGTTATTAGTTGACAGTCTAAGTTAGCGATGCCTAGCTACTTAACTAGAGCCGGTAATTTCGTACACGACACGGAAACGACACGAAAATAATGGTTTTGGTTTGACATTTTTGGTACACGAACACAAAAGTACACGGACACGAAAGTACACGGATGAATTTAGTGTCGATTTTGGATTTACACTTGGGTACACAACACGAAACGAAAGTATACGAAATAAATTAATTTATCAAAATTATATGAATACATATATCTTACAATAATATATTACATATAAGATTTACAGAAAATAGATACAAAATAGATTCAAATTTAAATTTCATAAGACTTGACTACACTCGAGTCCTTATCACTTATAGATTTGAGACTCGACTAGTAAAAATTTTATATTTAAATATATATTTTATTTATCTTTATTTTTATTATTAATTTTAAATTACACGAAACACGACACGAAATGTACACGAAATGAAGATACACGAACACGAAACGAAACGAATCATTAACGATTCGAGTTTGGGTCAGGCATTCATGACACGAAACACGAAAGTACACGAAACGAACGAATTGCCAGCTCTATGCTTAACCGACACAAAAAGCCCATAAATATGTGTTGTTTTAATGTACTATACGCCCAAAACCGGCGCCTAAAACCTATTTAGAGCAACGCTAAAAGTCCATTTTACACTAGTCACTAATACAAAATATTATACTCCCATGATAGCTTAAACCATGAATAGACCAAAGGCTATATTAAGTGAACAAAATAACTAAAGGGAAGGGCAGTACTCTCAGCCGGAAGATGCATACATAAAGACAGTGAGACACAGTTGTGCAACGTTCTTTAAGTTACTCCTTTAATATTTTTATCAAAGGTTCTTGTACCCTTACTTGGCCATTAAAGAGTTGTTTGGTCTTCTTTAACCATATATTATGTCAGAATCTGTTTTTAATTTCTGTAAAGTGAAAAAGAGTAGAGGAACAACTAAAATGGATAGGCAAGAGAATCAGCCCTTTTTACCATTATTTATGGTGCGGGGACTTAAAGAATTTGCAGTTATTGATGACAAGTACTTGCGTTTTAAATTGAAGTCGATAATACAACATCACTTATGAAAGGAGATGATATATTTTAGCTTCCCTTTCTATACATACAAAATATTTGAAATTTGGCGTACCGACAGATTTGGGGCAAGGGACGGGACCATATGGATTCATACATGGATTTGTATGTTTGGTACCGTTTTTGTTGTTGTCGTTTTGTAAGCTTTAATGTACTCGCTCATTCACAACTCTATTACTACAAGCTACCTCTAAAGATTTTGATCTTTCAGAAAAATATAATTAAAAGATATAAGTCGTGGTTACAGATTTATCAGGCAGTTTTTAAAAAATCTGATTTTTTTATCAGTAATTTAGTAAATTGGTCAAATATTTTTGACCGCTTTATAAGTAATTTGTCGGAAATTTTTGAAAAATCGACTTATTTATATAACAGAGGATATAACTAGAAACACACAAGAATTTAAAAAAAAATCGCAAGTAAAGTCACGTAGAGTTCAGAAAACGTAAATATTTATGATCAATTACGACGATGGTTCAAGTTATTACGATAGTGCATAGGTACAACTAGACATGAAAGAGGGTTAGAGAATATTGAGTATAAGATGTAGCAGTAAAGTACTTGTGCATAGCCAGTATATGCAGAACTAGCCAAGAGTTCTTTTGCAGACAACCCAACAAGCTACTTGTACATAACATTAGTGGAACCATCCATGTCTGCCACCACTAGACGTTGCCACTTGTGCAAGTTTGAACCGCCTGTTCCGGGCCGGTTCATACGAAAATCCAATTCTATTCGAAACAAATCGGATTGGTTCAAACCGGCACAGCTTGTTAAAACTGATGTGCCGGTTACACGCGAATATAAAAAATAAAAACCCGGGACCGGACCAGGTCGCACGAGCCCGCCTGCACAACTGGCCACCTTTCATGACATGCATGTATTTCTCACTAGAGGTGGCCAAACGGGCGGTTCGACCCGCTCGAACTCGCCCCAACCCGTTTTTCTATTCGTCTAAATTCGATTTGGAACGGGGCGAATTAAACTCGGCACGGACCGTGAATAGTTACGGGGCGAATACGGGTCTAATTTTTGCTAAACGTGGATCGGCACGGCACGACACGGGAAGCCGGCACGGCACGAACTCGAACCGTCGAACCGGCACGAACCGTCGAACCGTGACCCGTGCAACCCGTGAACCCGTGCACTTCAATTATTTATATGTATTATTATTATCAGGTATCAACGTGTATGTACATTTAGCTTTGCATGTTTATATATTTTTATAACATTTAGCTGAATCAATGTACTAGTACGGAAATCGGCCAATTCAAATCACACATGTGACACCCTCCTCCACTTTGCACAGCTTGCAACTAATTGTCTTCTAATTAAATTAATCAAAAATTGACTTGCTGCTACTATGCTACTTCACGCGCAACCAGTTCGACTCGCATCGACCCGTTCGACCCGCACGCCCCAGCACGTACGGGCTCCTCACGCGCCTGAAATTCTGCCGCCTGTTCCTGACCCGTTTAATTCGTATAACTCGCGAGCTGTGCACGAGTTTAACTTCCGTTATTCGGACCGAACCCGGCATGCCCCGCCCACTACAACGTGCCGTTTACGAATCTAGATGTAAGCAAAACGGCCCGCTGAAAACCCGGCTCGGCACGCACGGACAGTACGTATGGCCACCTCTATTTCTCACCCATCAGTTATATATAAGCCACCATAAACTATTGAATCCAGGACAAATTTTTATTTTTTATGTTACCTCCAAGGCTATTTTCACCACTAACTAAATTCTGACTGGTGGTAAAATAATTGTGTTAGGGGGTTGTTATGCAAACATCATCTCTACTAGTAAGTGCAACTACTTGTTGGGAAAGGGCTTAGAAAGTTTGTTAGCCGAATTGTCCCATCTGCAAATGGAGATTATAGATCCCATACTCTATCCTCACATGATAACCCCCCCCCCCCCCCCCCAGTCATCCTCCACCGCCAACATAAATGATGCCCCCTCTCTTCAGTCTTCTCCATCTTAATGTTATGTATCACTACTACATGTAAATATGAAAGTAGATGTAACAATCAGAATAGACACAAGCCCCACTCGCACATGCATTTTGCAAAACAGGTTCAAGCTTCATTCATCCTTTCTATTTCACGTCACCTTCTCCCCCATTTTTCCCAGCTTCCCTTTATTTTGTCTTTCTTCCACTTTAGCTCAACAAACTCACATGCTCCCAACCTCATACATCAAATTTTTATCAAATCGACTCCTACCTATCGTTCGATCACAATGCATATCATATCTATACATGTAGTTTTAACAAGAAAAAACCAGCGCTTTTCTACAATCTCTCTTTGCATAGCTATCTTAGTGATATGCTTCTATTTTTGGTTTACGACATCCATGAAAATTCAAGTACAATATCATGCTTATATATAACTAGTACCTAGTAAGTAGTAACTACTATAGTGAACTGCTCAAAAATTCCAATAATATTAAATCGATTAAAATTAATAATATATCTTAACAGCGCAAAAAATAAGAGGGGGTGGGGGTTGACTCTTTGTCAACTGTGATCCAGGGGCAATACTCACAGTACAACTGCACTTCAAGTTATAAATCTGCTGGTTTGAAATGTAACTCGGCCCATATTCATGAGAATCACGTTGAACAATGTGTTGTGAACTAGTCAGAAATATTACATGCAGTTGGCCCATCTGCTAAAGATTGCTGTTGTGCTACAGTTTCTACCTCCTCGCTTTTGTTACAAGGAGGATCTGGAAATTTCTTCAGGACCTGTACCATTAACAAAGCAATGATTTTTTTATATGAAAGCTAGAGAAATTTATAATTTACAAAATATTACTTTCTAGTTTCTAGTTTTGCGTAACAGTAGTTTGTTACCTCATATATGTACCAGGAAGCAAAAGCGTCTGTTGCAGCATATTGAAGCTGTGCCTTTGATAAAGCAGCAACCTCCCAGTTTCCCAATCTAATCCGGGAGGGCTTCGGAAGCTATAAGAAGATTGCAGTTAGATAGTTTTTTAAAGAGTTACATAAAACAAAAGGGGAATACCACCCCAGCAATATCACTCCAAATCAACCATTAAGCTTCTCGGGAATTTTTCCTTTCTAAAGATAATGGAAAATTGGTCTTTAGCATGACTGTCATGCTAAAATGGACCAACAGGATATTCTAGCTATGCATATTATTCACATCAGAGTAGAATTATTAGGAACAGAATTACACCAAAAAATTTAATGATATCTTACTGAACTGTTTCACAACCGATCAATTCTCCATATTAGATTTTGATCCGTAGGTGAATTAGCATTACTGAAAGCAGCCAATTCAACACAAAAGCCAATAGATATGAAATATCTTCCTATTTATATGATATGTCAACAAGTGATTCATTTCTTAAGACCTTAAATCACCGATCCGTACCAATGACTCAAAAGCTACTGACTTCAAATCACCAATGCTTCATTAGTTTATTAATTGTGATATGGTACGGGGAATTAGCAGAACATGGAAAACTAAACAAGTTAGAAATGCCTGAACCCGGAGCTAGTCGGACTTGATTTTAAAACCCCGCTATCCTATTTTGGCCTGTGCCATGGGTCTTGAGACACCAACAAAGACATTCTTCTCAGGAAATTTAATCCCAATTTAGTTTTCGTGATTATATCGTACATGAAATAAGGAACTCTAATGACAGAATTTTTTAAATCGAATAAAAAACAAACCTTTTTGCAAATAAGTGTTTCAGTTAAAGATCCTAAACTCCACCTCTTTGGATTACCGCCAATCATCTTCTGGTTGGCTAGACTTGACAAATCTTCCAAAGCTTCTACAGATACTTTATGATCTTTGTATACTTTATTAGCATCACCTCCAACATTAACTCCAACCTGTTACGGTTTTCAGCGGTATAAGAGGCTTCCATAATCATTGGCAAAATTGAATAACATTAAAAATCCCAATAGTTGAACCTTAATACAAGAAGGATCCTCAAGAAGAGATCTCAGACTGGAGGGAATTCCTGAATGGATAATATGCATTACATGACAATGATTTGCATCTCCACATATCTGCATAACTGCAGCCTTTCCTGGCAGAACACCTGCAAATTTTAGCTATCCTCTGTCAGATCTCACCTAAAAATATTTTTCTATAAACAAACAGTTAAAGCTACAACTACAAGTCTACAAATTTGAGCTCACTCTTACTAATTGAAAATTAATCAAAGTAAATAAAGTAATCATGTTTTCTAAGGCTGGAAACCAGATGAAGTAAAAGCACAAGAGGATTCATATATGATAAGGTATTACTCAAATTTTACCTAATTAATGTTGTACAAAATAACAGATTATATAGAATAATAGTCAACTGAAGCAGACGAAAAAAAAGAATCAGCCGTAGAAAACATGTTGAGCAAGCTCTAAGTTTAATTCTATAATGGCGCTAATCCACATGGCACACTGTACGGAATTAACTAGCTTCCTAAGAGGATTTTGCAAGTGTACAAACCTTTCTAGCCAGAGAAGGCCAGAAGGGACATAGCAAACAAAAATCTTAATCATAAAAATAAGTTACAAAAATATCACTTGATTGCATAATCCAAGTATAATTTAAAAATACTGATGAGAAAACAATTCTGATAGTCTAACAATGCCATTCAAACAAAAAATATCACAGGCCAATCTAAAATGATTTCTTCGATCTTTGGTTAATGAGCTCAGACACTGATGATAATCCAGTTATTTTAAATGATTCACTGAAGAAGCATTTAAACAGATAGCAAGGGAAACATTAAAATAGACATATCAACAAATTGAAATGAAGATACAGATGTCAATATACACTAAATAGAATTGTCATATAAAGTCTTGTTCATTAGCAAACCTCTTCTAAATGTGGGCTTCCACTCTATGTCAAACCCTAGAACAATGTGACCTCCTTCTTTCTTCTTAGCTTGAACAACTTTAAGAAGCTCCTTTGAAGCCCTATCCACTTCGAAAGCAGTTCTGCTATACACAATCTTGCCTTGAAAGCTCACTTCTGGGTATATAAGTTTTGACTTGTCTGGTACAGGCAGACAAATAAAGTGCGATAATGTATTGTTATTTACAACAACAAACATTACATTATAGCCTAACAGTATACGTATGCAATATTAAGGAACAAGTCTGCAGAATACTTGTGTTACATAATTGCATATGATTATAAATAATAGAACGATCCTATCAAACAGTAAGTATTGAAACGTTGTTACCCGTAACCCACCTAATGCATAGACATTTATATCTTAGCAGCTCTCGCTCAGTTTAAGGTTGCTTCGGGTCGTCGCAATTTTTTTAAAGTCCTTTCTAGACCTATCAAGACAGAAGTGCTCGACCCTCGTGCAACATTTATGATTTAACACATAGACTACTGCTTGATGTCCAATTTTTCATACATATTTGACATGCATTGGATAGAAAATCATTTGATAACACCACTAGAAGATGCAAGCATGCTTATGTTCCTAAGCTACCCACTTAAGGACAGACCTGCCATTCACCCAATAGCACAATGCCCACACACAAATAGTTACACAGTTTGGAATTCTGACATGACTTTTAGCATAAAGAGCTGCAAGGCATGCTATTTATCAACAGTCCCTTATAAACACAGTATTCAATGAGCTACCCCAAGAAGCGTAGCCAGAAAATCAATTCAGTGTAAAAAATTCAATAATTTTGATATTTTGTATATAAATTGTATTTGAGTGGGGTCAAAATGTTAATTTTATTAATAAAATTTTGATTAAATTATGTTCAATATGATAAAAATTAATAGACATTTTAAGTTGAGTAGGGTCACTATACTCTCCCTACGCCCATGCCAAGGATATAAACTAACTGAACTCGCCCATTCTTTCATGGACGCACATCTAATATCATTAATAGTAGAAATTTTAACACATATTTAAACCAAAGATTTTCTTTTCAAGCGTTGTTCTATAAAAACATTACACAGGCAAGTTCTTGATATTTAAACAAACACCGTTGAATATGATCTACGCGTCTGGTTTTTGCTATACACATGTTTTAGTACATATTTGCTGTAGTTTAATTGTAGTAGATATAGAACAAAATTTAGGTTTTAGATCATTCCTAATCAGAAACTTAATGTAACTTAAGTTCCAAAAAAACAAATATAGACTTGTGTAATTACCATGTGTTTATAGCATTCAAATTGAATCAACAAAGATTACAAAGGAGGGTGGTTTATTAAGGGAGCATCACTTGCATTAGTGCTAAAGTTTAGGACTCAATGTCCTCAATTTTGATGACACAGACACATATAACCATACAGTCACTCAAGTAAGGACACATTAGTGATATATATACACCCAAGTAAAATCCATCATTATTCCATTCTTAACTAGCGAAAAATGTTAAATTTTGAAAAAAAATGGATTCGTGGCTTACCGAGGGAGTACAATTATGTAGTAGAAATAGAAGGCACATTCATGATTGGTGTGGCTGCTGATTCTTGTATCACATTTGACTTCAATTTACATATTAATTAAGGCTATTTGTACGACACTGGCTATAAACATTATCAAAATCATTTGAAAAACACAGGGAAAATCCAATGAATACGAAATGCTACTATAACATAACAATTTCAAACTGAACAACAAAAATAAAAATCAAATCTTTTAGGTTACCTTGATGAGAATCAAGATCTTTGAGCCATCTCAACCTAGTAGATGACATTGAATTGTTTTCTTTAAATGGGGTTTTACTTTTGGATTCTTTAAGTGATTCCGGCAATCTCCGGCGAGTTTTGGGCCGATGGTCGGCGGGTGAATCAAGTTTTCTGGCAGACAAAGTGGAGGACGAAGAAGAAACGGTTTCAAAGGCTGCGTCAATGGCTTTGAGCTCTTCTTCTGTAAAGGGATGGTCCAAATCTGAGATTAGTGTAGGGGGCTGTTCTTGATTTTCCATTTCAAATTGGAGGATTGAAGAAAGTGAGTGTGTGTGTGTGTTTGTGTTCCGCGGGTCTTGCAATATTTTTGGAGATTTAAATTTGTGTGTGCTCTCAAAACATTGATTTCATATTCAGCTAATTTAAATTATTCATTTTTTGGGTTTTTTTGCTAAATTAATGAATTACTTACCTTATCTAATACGATCGGAAAATTTCACAATAAATATATTGGAATTAAGAGGGGGGGAAAACTAAAAATAATGGAAGAAATTTGCTATTTTAAAATTTTAATATTTTTAAAAAATATAGAATCGAGAGGAGGTCTTAGAAAGGATACTATATAAAAATGAATGAGACCCAAGCAGTAATTTGTTCATGAATACTCTTGTTTTCCCATGGCACTACTATTCTCTTCCTAGTATCAGAGATTTTAAAAAAATTCCTTTCTTTTAATTATTGTATAGATAGATTCCTTTGCAAAAACAAGAATGAAAACGACATGGGGTGACTAGCCCAACAAATTAGCTTCTTTTGTTCATGCTTCGGCTTGTTCTTTCAGGGTCTGAGTTGAAGAGGCAAGAGCCGTTCAGTAAAGAGTTGGAAAATGAACTCTAAATCTCATGGGGTTCTAATAAAAAGATTCTCCAATAAAAGTTATCAAGTTAATTGTCAATTTTGTCAAATCATCATATATATATATATTAATATTTTATTTTCACTCAATTTTATATCAACTTGACAAAATTCGGCTTTAATAATTAGCAATATTTAATGGTTGTCTATGTTATCCCTTAAATTAAATTGTAAATGAGTCATAAACTAAAAAAAATATTATTGATATAAATTTTTTGGATTTGTTTATGTATTTTAAACCATTTTAGGAAGTTGTCAAGTTTTAGCAATCTTGGTTGGCAACCTCTTGCCAATCATATAATTCAAGTAGTTTGACAATGTATCATACCACATAAGATTTGGCAGATCACATCCGATGGAGATGCTCTTAATGATTGAGTTCCACAAGGTGAACTCCAAATCATTGTAATGCCCCTCGATAGATAATCTTATTCCTTGTAACAAGTGATTTTTGATTTTCACTCAGACAATTTGCTGTAATGTTTGTCACTACCTGTCTCAAAACTTGGTTCAAGCTTCAGTAACTTGAGTTCATCAGAAATATTAAATACTGGAGGGTTCTTCAACATAAAATAGATATGAGATGTAGTCACCTATTTCAGGACCTGCTGCTCAAGAGAATTGAGTATATTTTGATTTAATTTACACCAAAATTTTGAGCAATATTGTCATCTCCAAATGAAAAGAACAAAAATGGATATGATAAAAATTTCATAAGTTTATGTACATGAAACACTTCATTAATATCACCATCAGAAGTGTTGAGACTGAGCTCCTGCAGTGTCAATCACCAAAAATCTTACTACCAAAATTTCATCTACTACCCTACAACCTAAAACACCGCAGCTTAAAACAGGAACCTTGTTAACATTTTTTTGATTGAAAACTGGATTAACTTAAACAACGATAAACCTAATCCTTGTACTTCATGTCAGCAACAGAGAATCCAGGCATGTCAAAGGAGGACGCAAACTTCTCAACATCGGTTTTGAGTTGCTCAATTTCCTTGTTGTTCTCAAGACCTTTGTTGAAGTCTTTCAACAGTTTCCCATGTTCCTTCTGGATATTCAAAGTAATGGTTACAGCGCGGTGGAGGAACTCTGCAATCTGCTCAAAATCCTTCTCAAGCAAACCCCTTGAAGTCATAGCAGGAGTACCTGCGGTAGTTGTTTTAAAACGAAAAATCATTTAGGCACTTGTGATCAAGAAAAATAGAGGTTATAATGACAACTGTATCCGAAGTTGGGAAATGAGTCCTGGTAGACAGAGTCATGTTTTAGTTGTACATGTGTAGTGTAGTTACAAAAGCAACATCGATGACAGTCATGACAACTTATATGCCTACGTGTGGAACTTCATTCTAACAATCGACATTACAAACTGTCATGTGCTCTGTCTGAATCATGACATACCAAGCACAGAGCACAAGGGAACGTCATTGACACTTCCATCAACATATATGCTTAGTTCTATGCATGCAACTTTGTATTAACAATATCATTAAAGGCATTCTTAGTTACCAACTCGAACCCCTCCAGGGGATAATGCACTGCTGTCACCAAATACAGCATTCTTGTTTAGAGTGATGCTGCACAAATCACAAAGCTTCTCCACCTTATTGCCTGCAAAATCCAGAAACATATGAAGAATTTCTAGCATAAACAAAAGGGCTAATATTACACCTGAAATAATTAAAGTTAATCATCGTACCAGTCAAACCAAGAGGGCGAAGGTCCCAAAGCACAAGGTGATTCTCAGTACCACCGGTGACAATAGTGTAATCTTTGCTCATCAGGTAATTTCCAACAGCGACAGCATTAGCCCTAACCTGCTTAGCATACGCCTTGAATGCAGGAGATGCAGCCTGTTTTAGGCCCACGGCCAATGCACCAATCTGGTGATTGTGAGGACCACCCTGGAGGGCTGGGAAAACAGCAAAGCTGATCCTGTCTTCAAAATCATAAACTGCACCCTCTGGCTGCCCCTTCTTTGCTGGTTTAGGTCCCTTTCTGTAGAAAATCATACCAGACCTAGGACCCCTCAAGCTCTTATGAGTCGTGGTTGTGACTATGTCACAGTACTCGAAGGGATCTGCAGCTTCCTGCATCCAAAACAGACATTATAATATTTTCTGTTCTTGAGGTAATATTCTATATTTTCAAATAAACAGCGAAACACAACATTGTATCTACTGTCAACAAATGTTTAAATAAAGTTCTGACAAAATCATTTACTTTATTTAACCCATAATCAAGCAGGTCAGTGGTACCTCCAGAATTACAGTCACGAATTTTCTACGGTCCTAGTCTCAAATGAACGTATTATTGTTTCTTTATGGAATAATCAAGAAAAATTTATCCACATAGAGGAAGACCGATGACAGGTACATTCATGGTGAACAAAGCTACAATTGTCATTTGAACTCAAAAGGATCTAGCTTTCCAAATCTAGATATACCATCAATCTAACCACTATGAGCATACCCCTAACCGAGCCTAATCAAGCAGGGAAATAATGGCGCTGCATATGAAATAATCAAATGCGTGATCTTCCACAAACATTATCCACACTCCAGAATTCCCAACTCAGATATCTAATGAACCACCTAAACACAATTTACAGTGATGCATTATGATTTCTGCTATCAGAAAGATAATCAGGTGCTCATTTGGCATCCAGTTTGGGACATTCTCCATCGTTCTATAAAAATCAACAATTGCAAATGTATAACTCAAAGTATCATCCTAAAATCAAATACCAAATCACCTATTTAAACAAAATAAAACATCCTTAACATGTACAAAAGAATTTTAATGAAAACATGTATGATGATACCTGAGCAGCAACAAGGCCACTAATATGAGCCATGTCACAAAGCAAAAGTGCACCACATTTATCAGCAACCTCTCTAAACCTCTTATAATCCCAATCTCTCGGATACGAACTCCCACCACATATCAACATCTTGGGCCTAAAATCCAAAGCCTTCTCCTCCAACTTATCATAATCAATATACCCTGTTTTCGGATCAACCTTATAAGGCAAACTCTCAAAATATATCGAAGTAGCCGATATCTTTTTTCCATTAGCAGTATAATACCCATGCGTCAAATGCCCACCTGACGGCAAATCAAGGCCCATGATCCGATCATGCGGATTCAACAATGCAGTATACACAGCAAAATTTGCTGGACTGCCAGAATAAGGTTGCACATTGACTCCCCAGTTCGAGGAATCAAGACGATATGCTTGCAGTGCACGCGAACGACAGAGATTCTCGATTTGATCGATAAATTCATTGCCACCATAGTATCTATTGCCAGGCATGCCTTCAGAGTATTTGTTAGTTAAAGGGCTGCCTAGAGCTTCAATGACAGCAAATGAAGTGAAATTTTCGGATGCAATGAGCTCAATGCCACGAAATTGTCTACGTTTTTCTTTTTCGACTAGGTCGTGGAGCTCGGGGTCGATGGTGATCAAGGGGGTGTTGCCCCATGCATTAACTGGATCCATGTTGAAATGAGAATGTAGGGAAAATGTGAGGATTTGAAAGAGATTATAAATAAGGTGCACGTGTGTATGTGTTTAACTTACTAATTATGTTTTTTAATAATGGAGGGTTTTGTTTGTTTCTTGTTTTTCTAATGGTGGATAGATGAGCTGCTTGTTGGTGGTTGTCAAGATTTTGATTAGGGATTCAAGATTAAGTTCTCTAATTATATCATTAGTCATACCGTATAAGAGTTTGATTTAGGAGGATAGAACCATCAATTTCGAACGTGCTCATAGGAATTAATCGTGATGAATTTTCAATAGATCTTTGCTATACAATCTCATTTCCATAATTAAACAGTTTCCGTATTTTAACCGTATTAGTTTTACAACTCGTGCAATACACGATCTTCATTAATAATTTTTTATTATTTAAAAATTTATTTTAGTTAATATTAAATTATACATAATTGATGAGATTTTGATTATTAACTTTATTAGTATATCTATAAATAATAATATTAATATTTGTTATTGGCGGGATTTGAACCTGAAATTTGGATAGCATAGAAATAATAATATAGAAATTTGTTGTTGGCGGAGTTCGAATGTAAAATAATAATATAAATATTTGTTGTTGGTGGAATTCGAATCAAAAAACTTGAGTACCGTATATTATTTTAGTATTTGAATCTAACGGTTCTGGTACTGATTACTTGATTAAAAAGATCTGACTATTACAAATGAGTATAACCAAACCAAACAAAAAAAGAACATACACTATAATATAGATTTTAAAGAGTTATTAGCGGAAAAAACCAACCAACTTATTGCATTTTCACACTTAAAATGATCATGTTCTTCTTTCTCAACAAAACCCCACAAACACTTATTAATTATAAATTTTTTATTTAAATTTGGAAATAAAGTTAACTATAATTAATTGATACCTAATATAGATTAAAAAATAGATAAATAGGTTAATATATAAATAAATTATTTTAGTTAAATAATCTTATGTCTACTAAAATTGTACATTTAATTGAATTATATATGAAAACGTATACTTAATTATGTAAAAAAGTTTACTCAACTCTCCTTTTTTCTCTGTAACAAGAAACCATAATCCCTATATTATATTCGATTAGGGACTATCATCGACCTTTTTGGCATAAACTGTTATTTACTATCAATCAATAACAAGATAATTTGTAGAAACACTACAAGAAAAATATTGATAGACATCGGTTTTTAGCCGATATCTATATTTTTTCTGACCGATGTCTTTGTCGGTGATATCTATTTTAGATATCGGTCAGAAACTGATGTCTTTACTAGATTACACATCAGTTTTAACTTATATTCTGATGTCGGCGGTACTATTTTTTATAAAATGTGTTAAATATAATTATTTTTATACTACAATTACATAATATATATATTCCATTGAACATATAATTAAACTACAAAATTAAGGTTTAGACATCGGTGTTTAAGACGTCATAGATGTCTAGGTCACTCTTAGACATCGCCTTAAAATGATGTCTTTATGCTTTTAACCATCGATTTTATTTATAAAAAACTGATATTAATGTGAATATTAGACATCGGTTTTGGACAATGTCTATGTACTTAAAGACATCGATTTTATTCCAAAAAATGATAGATATTTGTTTCTTAGACATCACTTTTTCCTGGTGTCTTTATCTATTTAGACGTCGGTTTTGTTCCCAAAAAAACGATATTGATTTAGATATTAGACATCGATTTTGGACGATGTCTAGTTACTTGGAGATATCGATTTTATTTCAAAAAAATCGATTTATATTTATATATTAGACATCACTTTTGCTTGATGTCTATATTAGTTTTAAACATCAGCTTTTGAATAATAATATTGATGTATATTATTTTTGTAGATATCACTTTTGCAATAATAAAATTGATGTTAATCGAAGTTTTAGACATCAGATTTTAAAAAAAAATCTGATGTGCTTGTTACCATTACACATTTCTTTCGAAGGCAATATTAATTAAACTAATTTCTATATACACAAACACGAGATTTTAAAATTACAAGCATATTTGCAATATCCAGCCATATATACCATTCACAAAATACATCCAACAAACATCATCATCAATCCGCAAAACTAACATCATCATCAATCTGCAAAACCAACTAGTAATAATTACATTAGACATTGTTAGGACGCTAAAAACCTTTAAACTTGTCCACAACCAAAATATCAATTGTTCAGACTTAACCTTGTCCAAAACCAAACTAGCTAGCTAGTTTTGGATATATCCGAGAGCTTTAACATGTACTTCATCAAGTTGGGCCTCGGTGTAAGTCATGCGAGTCTTCTGCAGCCACTGAAAAATTCAAGAAAACATAATTTTATAAAATGAAAAGTGGACCTTTATATAATTAAAAGGTAACCCAATGGAAAAACAAGGATGCAAACCTTTGTAGTAAAAGTCAATATTGTATCGTTGATGATTTCTTTCAAGTAGCGCATGACTACATAAGCGCATTCGGTGCCACCGGGTTGTTTGGGAGACCCTCGTTCCAAAGCAAAAACTTACACCTCAGCTAAACTATTTATTAACCATAATTATGAAAGCACAAAAGCGCTTACACTGAGAAATTTTGCTTTGAATGGCTTGTGATTGCCCCTTCCAGTTTCAGAATTAAAATTTTTCAATGCCCTGCATCATTTAAATAAACTGATATAATGAATACAGAATATCAAGAGTTTTCATCAAATGTTGCTGAAAAACCAAAATTACATCGATAATGCCTTTTCTAGCTCTGGAAACTGCACTGGGTGAGGGAGAAGATTAAGAAAATATATTTCACCTTTCCAAATAATTGCCAAAATCCAATGCATATTGTTTTCATTAAAAAACATGTCAAAGACAAATTTCACACATTATATACTAGTTTTTGTACTATTCGGCTTTTTAATATCACAAAGTAAGAATTTACTTCTGATTGTGCGGCAAAAAAAATAGTCGATCCAGGTTACCCTCTTTCAACCGGTTCACGATATAAGTTTCAAAATCAGCATTCAGGTATTAAGTGGATCCTGGATCAATAAAAGCAAATGTCTCCGCAAATTATGGTCGTTCACTTATCTCAATATGCAAGTACCTACCAAAAGACATAATTACAACAAACCTAAACCGTAAAATTACTAAAATTACCAAAAGAAACTCACACCATGTAAGATGCAACTACAGCTTGGCCTAGCATTTCAAACTCCAACACCTCCTGAATATTCTCATATAACAAGTAAATTATTTTCCCATGTCCCAACACTTATGCATTGAATCTGTACTGAAACCCCAGTAGTCTTCATCCATGTAACAGCATGCTTATACAGTAAGTTCAAGCCTTTTGGCACTTTTGCACTTGGCTTTGCTTCCAAAAACTCTAACTTAATATTATTCAAATCTGCACCTGGCTTTGTACCCGGCCGCGACCTTTCTTTTTTTTAATCTGTAGATAATTAAACCACCAAAATTTGAACATATTTTAGTTTCTCATATCCTCACAAGAATTTTTAATTTTAAAATTTAGAAAACATATTAAATATCCTCATACCGCTGAAGATGTGTAGTTGATTAATCCTTCGGACCATGCTAAAAAGGAGCCAAGTACATCGCAGACTGTCACCATTTCACCACGTATTGGCACCGGAAGCAACACATCTTGTTTGAGGAGACCATCGATAGAGACACACTTATGTCCAAGTGGTGTATCAATTTCATCTAATTTTTCTTTATCCTTGCTAAGGTACACCATACCAAATGCAACATTGTTGTCTATTGTGTTGATGGATAGCTCACAAGATCTCTGCCCCTAATACATAAAAATAAAATACCAAAAAAAAATGAAATATAAAGTATCAAGTTAAAAAGAAAATATTACCGCATTAAAAAAATTAAAAAAATTAAAATACTAAGTTACTGATAATTTACCAAAATTCCAGGAGGTGCAAATGTTGGAACATATTCATCAACATCATCATCATCAGCATCGAAATCCACTACAAATGCTTTTTCAGGCTGATGACTTGCCTTTTCAGACATCATTGGGGAGTGAAAAGCAATCCCTGAAGCCATCATTGCCTTCAACTCAGCAATCTTTGCCTCAAGAGCCTGCGTTTTTTTATCGACATTTTCATCTCTTTCTCGATCACGAGCCATAAACTCTTTTTTCGTGATTCGAATCTTTTTCTCTCTAGAAAGATTGAAGTACTGTTTTGGAGTTATGTACCCTCCAACAGTCCGAACCCATCCTGAATGTTCATGACTCTCCAAAGCTGTAGTCAGAACATATTCACCTCCAGAGAATTCTATTTCACCCTTCTCTTTTTTTCCAAAAAAGCATTCTATTGGCATAAAAAATAATTAAAAAAAAATTACAACAGGATTAACATAATCATACAACAGCCAGGTCGATAATTAAAAAAATAAAAAATATTAAGTATAAAAAATAATTAAAAAAATTGTAAGTGTTAATCCTTCATGTCTTCATCGCATACAACATAATACACTACATGAACACTTACAATTTTATCGCATACAACAACTAGGTCTTCATCGACCTCTTCGATATTTTTCCGCTTCCGAGCTTTTTGCGAAAAAATTGCTATATCGGATTCATCTTCCGGCTACAACTTTTCTTTTTTAATATGTTCAAAATGTGAAGCAAAATATAAATATTGCCATTTTTTTAATAAGACGGTAATCACTTTATTCTTACTTCGTCTTTCTTTAGACCATATAATCATTTCTAGACAAGTGATGATGATACTTTCTGTGTGAAACCCTTTCACTATGCACTTCATGAATTCCCTAAAAATAAAATTATAGAATTACATAAAATTGAAGTGTAAAATTCACAGAAAAGGAAAAAAAGTTAGAGAATTACAAAATTGCAATAAAATAAAATATACCATCCAGGTATGATCAGTCCTCTACTTCACAAATATTTTCCAGGTTGACTTATTGACAAAAGCATATCTCATTGGTGGCTTATTCAGTTTTTTCTTGTCTCCAACAAACGGAAGCACAAAATTCCTAATCAAATCGGTTTTAAATTGTCGTCATTTAGAGCCCGCAGACTTTACGACAATGTCCTCACATTGTGGACTAACTTTGAATGTTGACTGGAAAAGAACACAAAGAATATGAACATTTTTTAAATTAAGAAATTAACAAAATATGTGCAAATAAATTAACAAATTGCCGAGTACCTGAATATCTATCCAAATCTTTGACTTTAATTCGGGATCTACATATCGCCAACTAGCAATATCGATTGGAATTGTAGTCCTGGCCAACATACTAATATAGGACTGCAATCGGGTCCTAGTTTCCCCGTTAGGAATTCCCCATTGATCACATGTGACTTTAAATTTTTTCCCGCGAGCTTTCTATACAATAACTTTGTACATTGCGCATACCCCTCGCGTACCTCTAGAATTTCTTGCCACATCACCAGTTATGGTAACTATGGGTTGCTCCGACTCTTCCAGTTGAGGTTCTGATGCCTCCATTATATGACTATCAGAAGTTATAGATATCGGTTTTAAATTAAATGATGCCTTTTAAAAGAAAATACATCGCATTTACGCGGGATGATGTCTATAACAGTTTAGACATCGGTGGCACATGTGACCGGTGTCTTGCTAGGGATTCGATCAATAAAACGCAACGGAAAAACCAAAAAAAAAAATTAAAGCCCTATCCCAGGATCTATCTATAATGACCGGAAAATTATGGAGAATTGATGTTTACCTTAATTAAGTTTTCCTTCTGATTGTGATGAACGTTCTGATCTTAATGAACCAACACAGCAGACCTCTTTTCAAAGATCAGCTCTCCTAGGTATCCACACGACCGTTCGATCATCCAATGATCACCGGAGCCGGTACTAGCCGATTTGGTTTCCTCTTTTCTCTCTCTCTCTCTCTCTAGCCTCTGTTACGCCCCCAAATCCGGGGTCAGAGGATTTGGTCATCACAATGAAACCTCAATCCAAAGCAGCCTATTAAATCAATAATTAAATGCCAATAGTTGAAATATAGCATCTACGACCCCAAAACTACACCAAGATCTTTTAAGGTTATAGTTCTAGAAATAAGAATCCCAAATTTCATAAATATATTTTCTCTTTCTTTAAAAACTATTTTCAACAAATTTTAACTCATTACTACACCCGCTAATATAACTTCGAAAAAAAGTATACTAGGCCCAACTATACAATACACAACTATAGTATAATATAATATAAACAACTTTATATAATAGAAGTTACACGAGCCCGCAAATCTTGGACCAACCACCTTCCAAAAACTTCTTTTTTGCCTTCTCGAATTACGCAGTTAAACAACACAAGATAATCCTCACTGAAAGGTTAAATTTAAAAACAGGCAAGTATGAGCGAAAGTAATGCTCAACAAGTTCATTATAATATATATAAGGTTTTTTTGATATAACAACTGACATCTGCAATAGAGTAGAACATTTTAAATCAATATTGTTGAATCATAAAAGTTTTAGTTAAGGAATCCCAGATTTGTTTCCTCATTTATATTCAAAACCCTTTCGATGTTTTGAGCGAAAATGATTCAGCAATACTTTGAATTTTGATGAGAATAAAACTCGTAAAACAGTGTTTACGGAAATATCGTAAACTACAATATGAAACAGTGACCCTGGACTGAATCATAAACTTTATTCAAAACTGAACTCTTGATATTATTACTTATTTTGATGTCAAATCAAATTAGATATCAATACTAACTTTGATGCTCATAACATCCCATACCGAAGTCAACATCAATCATATATATTAATACCACCTTTGATATTTAACCACAAAGTAAATATCAACATCAAGCTGAAACTGAATCAAAACTGTATTTCATATTTAATTCAACACAGAAATACTGGAAATATCATTTATTATATGATTATCAAAAATAGTATAATAATTTAGATTGGAATCTTTCACTGACGGACGTACTATCACATGTTAATCAGCCCGTGTGATAGCACTGGATCATATAATACATGGCCCTCCGCTGGACCGTCCGCCACGGTCACTTACACATTCATCCAATCTTAAAACCTTTTTATTGGAAGGGGTCATAATAATCGACACCCTTAATAATTTTATTCCCCCTTTCACTTGATAGGAACATTCGCAGCAAAATCATCTTTTTCTCAAAGTATAAAACATTTATAAATCCGGTATCTGGATAAGTAAAAACACTTAACTATTATGAACATAGAATAGCAGAAGAGTACTTGCATAATGACATTTAACTCAACGATATGTAAAATATTTATCTATTCTGAATTGAGAATAGAAAAGCAATACTTGCATAATCATAAGCAGTTGGATATGAAAGATATTGAACTATTCTGGAATTAGAATAGTATAGAAAACTTGTCTTTGGTTTAAACAGTTATTCACACTCGCAATGACACGTCTATTCAGACATTCGGTCTCAAGACATCACCGTCTTTATTCTACTAATCTTTTGACCTGCTGATCATGCAGTGTTGCACACCCAATATTTCATACTATACAAATCTACTCGTCATCCATTTCGTCTGGTCATGATTGTCTCAATCGACTCGTATCTATAATTAGAAATTAACACTTCAATCGACTAAACGATAATTACTCGACGAACTGCGCGTCAAAACCCTATCATCTACCCATACGATAGTCCACATATAAGAAAAATAGTCAAACACAAGAATTCTGACTCATATACGCATGTAATTCACATAGCATATAAACACATAACACATATGCATGTTTCAATGATATGAACACTAACGATCTATTTATATAAAAACTTATTCATATCCAATAAATGGATAGGAAATCTATCGAAAGCTTGGCAGCATTTCCTCTATTTCTCGGACTATCCACCTGTTTTCAATCTCAATCAACAACCCAATATATAGTAAAAATCATCCTTGACTTGCTGTAAACACGTAGGAAATTATGCTTTGACTTGCAGTAAACACATAAGAAAATCTGCCTTGACTTGCAGTAAACATATAAGAAAATATGCCTTGACTTGCAGTAAACACATAAGAAAATCTTTCAGCAGAATTATAAATTTACTAAATATTAAACATGTTTAATCATCTATAAAAGATTAACCAATTTAAGCAGTCTAATAATCATTTACCATATCTAACTTACTACCTAAACCAATCCAAACAGGAAACCAATAAGCTAACATATAATTACCCGGCATCAACCAAGATATAATCACATACCTATATACAGTAAAAATTTCAGATGAAAGCAAGGTGTTTAGCGCCCCTGAACAGAATCTTAAATATGGCCAACATACCCTGTCTATAAATTATGTACACCTTGCACTAAATAAATTGTATCTCAACTTGTACATGTCTGATAGTAACCAAATTTTGCAGATATATAACTCAAATATAAACTGATAATTCTTATGTTTTGACCATTAAAAAATTAGGTCCTTAAACGTCTCAAAACAACCATCCAAAATAGGACAGTTTCCTTGTAAATGCTGAATTTTCTGCACTTCAACTTTATTAACTACTTTAATCAATTCTTAGCAATTAATTAAACCCATAATCTCTATCAATCCAATCATCAAAAACTTAGCATGCAAACCAAATAATCACATATTAATATCTCAATATTATCAAAACAACAATAAGCACGATTATTGATTAAACCCATAATCTCTATTAATCCAATCATCACAAATAAACGAGTTTAGATTTGAGAAAATCCAAAACCCATTTCTAGCTTTCGAGTTTCCGAATAATACATACATATATATACACATACCGCGTGATTTTAGATTTAGGAGTCATGGGTAAGTTGAATTCGAGCTTGGAACCAAGAAAAACGAAAACACCGACGAGGTGAAGCTTTACCAGAGAGAAGAAAAAAAGTCGGTGAAGAGAAGAGTCGAGAGATGAGCGATGAGCACGGGGGAGAGAAAAAAATTGGGCCTGCTATTTTTAAGAGAAAAGAGGCAGGGGTATCCCTGTAATTTGCTAAAGATTTCAAGTTACCATTTTCTTTACACAAAAATACATAAAAGCAAATTTGAGTACTATTTCTCTGCATTATAAAAGGTGATAATTATACGAAGAGTAGAGCACAAAATTAGCTTCGTCCCCATATTTTTAAAATAATTTTTGAGTGAACTGTTTATTATATACGAATTTTATAAGGTACTGCTCAAAAATATAAATAAATTCATAAAATCATTTTAAAATACTCCAACCTCAAAATAAATCCAACTATTATTTTTAAAATATCTATAAGGGTATTATAGAGATATTAAAACAAGTTTCGTGATTTAATCATCTACCTATGAGTTAATAAAAATATTTAAAGATCCATTAAATCCCATTTTTAATAAATCATTAAAATATTTGAAAAAAATACTTAAACCATAATGTCACTCACATATGAATCAAATAACACATTAATCATTTAAAAACACGAATTCATCAAAGAGGAATAAAATATCCACAACATTATTCCCTCCCAATTTGAAACAATTACGTAAATCATCCAGATATTAATAATATTAATTCCTAAAAAATTACGGGATATCACAGCCTCTCTAAGTTGTAGAGCTGCTAGGGTTTTCTCCAAAATATAATATTTCTTCTAAACCCTAAAAATATACATCTTAATGTATATATAGGGAGAGAGGGGATCCGGGCCTAAACCTATAATCATAATGGGCTTCCAAAAGGACCCATTCTAATTTTGGGTTTATATTATTATTAAATTTGAATTATAATATATATATACAATTAATCAAGTCTCACTTAATTAATTTAATAATTAAATTTGAATTAACAACCATAAAATAATTAAATTCATAATTTAAATAACACTCCGTTTTAAACATTCTTTGTGTATGACCCTTTAGGTTATTATTCCATTGACAATAACTTTATTTTCTAATAATAAAATTATAAACAATGAGTGGCATCTAGTAATACATCATTGTTCCCCAATTAATAATAATTATTGGTGATTCAATTAAACCTTTCGTGAATAATATACAATATAATATAATCCTTTAGCCTTATATTATAGATCAAACTCGAGGCATGCATTGTGTCATCCTCTGTTAACGTTTAATCCTTCTTTCCTTGATCAATGAGTAAACTATTAAACAAATCAGTATTTGAGCATGACCATGCATTTTATAGTCTTACTCAATCAAGAGGCCAATAATATCACTCCTTTAATAAAGGAGGGCTAAATCTTATCTATATCATTCATATTTCTCATACGATTCATAATATATCTAATGTCTACTTTTATTATTTCCCGGTCAAGGATAACTTTCAATAGTATCAAAGTATATTAATTCTCGTATAGAAATATAATGATTTCAGGTCAAAGGAACAATACATCATTATCATTGTGAGATTAACTTATGACACTTTAAACATGTAGTATCTCACAACGGGTCAATCCAACACCATGTATTTAATACATGTGCCTGTGTTTTGACTTTTAGTATCATCATACCTATGATCAAGGAGATGTGATCATCAGTCAACAAACACATCAGTCTCAACGTATTTATTATCGTCTCTTAACAATAATACTTGACTAGGGACCTTTAGGAATATCAATACTATTCTCATAATCACATTTTTAAGTCACGTACTTAGAGATATAGATTTACATATCATATTCCAAGGACATTTATTAATCTAATATTTTATCACAGAAAATAAAGATATAATAAATTACTAAAGAATAATCCATAGAATCATAATTAATAATCCAAATATTCCATAATAAAAACATAATAGTGTTGTCTCTAGGGCACAAACACTAAAAATCTCCCACTTGCACTAGAGCCAATCGCCCATGTATCTAATACCCATGGAACTAGTATGACCTTCGTGCTTTTACTGCGACAAAGCCTTAGTTAGTAGGTCTGCAACATTATCATCAGCATGCACTTTACATATATGTATATCTCCTCTTTCATTAATCTCCCGAAAAAGGTGATATCTCCTAAGTATATGCTTTGCCCGGGAATGGGACCTTGATTCTTTACCCTGCGCAATGGATCCATTATTATCACAGTAAAGATCAACTTGATCTGTGATCGATGGAACCATACCAAGTGTAACGCCCCCAAATCCGGGGTCGGGGATCCGGGTTGTCACGAGTTCCATTTCCCTTAATAACACCCAATCTTAATAAATAATCAACTACTCTGTACTATAACCCCATAATAAACACACACACCACAAGTTATAGTCTCAGAGATGAATATCCAAAAATAATCACAAGTCATTTTATTCCAAAGTTATATGCCAATACACCTTAAACAGGTTTCTGAATAAATTTACATTTCTTTGCAATTATTACAATTCATAAATATACATAATCTGATACATCAAAAGTTGAAAGCCTAGCCTATTGGTAGTTCCTACCTCAGCTACAGCGACATCAACGCCTATAGGAAACTGCGGAACGTTTCCTATCCGCTCACGAATTGGGTGCTTGGTCCTGTTCATCTTGTCTATCTGATGTTGTGTGATGAAAGAAGAAAGCAAGGGTGAGCAGCAAGCCCACCAAAATAATATGTATAATGATTAACAATATATGAGCCTTCTCATAGTACTCATGAAATTCTTGGTCAAAAGAAATGAACCAAGTTGATATCTTAATGCGATGAAGTCGCAAAATATTCAGTATATATATATACATATATACTTTTCAAAATATTGGAAGTCCTCTTCCATGCATAATATACACAGAGTTCCAGTTTATAACTGTATAAAAATAAATATCGTTGCAAGGTGATCTCATATATCTAACCTTGTCTCAACGTTTTTCTGAAAGTCTTTGATATGCATAAGATAATCATTTACTAGATATAAGTTTAAAAGATGAAGTTACAAGATACTCCAATATACTTATATCTTTTCCAAATACTACTTGAACTACCACCGTTCAAGTTATAAAGAGCTTTCAAAAGTTCATCACATAGATGAGACTACAAGACAAGATTTGAATAGATTCAATCGTTGAAATATTTTGAAGGAAATGAAGTTATGATATACTTCATTAAATCCCGATATATATATACACCTATATATATACATACGTTTCCTGAAAACCTCTGTCATGTAAAGTATGAACAGAATTGTAATATCCAATAAATTTGGAAAGGAAAGAATTTTGGCATAAACCTGATCTCTTGCTGATCAGGCAAAGATACCAATAAGTAACCTTTTCTACTAGTAGATGGACGAATTCCCCACTGGTCATCACCCTGGTCGCAATAGGACCTTATGCTGGACTGCCACTCAGCCACTTATGCATTTGATGGACTCCCACTGAGCCACTTACACTATCATGGACGCCCACTGAGCCCATGTTGCTTATGCCGACTCGATAGATGGACTTACTTCCCGAACGTTGGGTAAGTAATCAATTCATTTACCAAAACTGCAACCTTGTTGCGAATATAAAATACACCATAGAGCCGGATCCCTCAGGTTTTGAGCGAGTATTTAAATCCCCTTTTTAACAGGAAGATCTTAAATATAAAAATGAGTTTTGGGATCCGCTCTAACTTTTAAAAATCTTTTGAAGACTCGAAAACACTTTAAAGAGTGTTTGGAGTAATGCTGATTTAATGAAGTAAATCAGTCCCAATATATTTAGAAAATGTCTGAATATTATTATTTAAATAAAATTCCCATAAAGAATAATCTTTATACAAATAATTGAAGTAGAAGTTGTAAGACTTATACTTGAAATGAGTATTAAATAACCAAAGATATACTTATACGAAAGTACTATCTTTATTTGAATAATCAAAAATAAGTTTGATTATCGACACCTTATTCTTTAATAAAATAAGATATATAACTCAACAATAATCGGAGTCATAGATCCTCAAATGAATATTCAAATAATATTCATTAAATAATATAAACCGAGTCATAAGCCCTCGAATGAATATTCAAATAATATTCAATAAATAAAATAAAAGGAGTCATAAGTCCTCGAATGAATATTCAAATAATATTCATTAAATAAAATAAAGTTATCGAATAAACCTTATTCGATTAATAGTTTGGAAACTATAACCATATATATATATATATATATATATATAAAATCTACTCGGGATCCTCGACTCCCGGTTTTAGAAAATGTTTTCACCTTTGGGTCCCTATACTAAGGGTATATGCAAATTACCGCTATCATCTAGCATAGGTATTATCAACTGAACCAACAGATATATATGGCAAGAATACGAAATAGGCATGCATATGTACCATATCATATGCTACAATATATCGCAAGAATTTGCTAATAACAAATATGCATTTATCGCGAGATCATGCATATACACATATACATCACAACAACAGTTATAACGGGTAGAAAACTTGCCTGAGCGACTGGGGGTTACGAATGGCTCGGGACGAGTCTGGTAACCTATAAGCAACAAGTAAGTTGGAATTAAACCAAAGTCACTTGTAAATCTATACTCTAACCAACTCAGACTCTAACGCTCGTTTTGCGCTTACTGATTCTCTTAAGTCACTCGAGTACCCTCGGCTCCACCATTTTTAATAATTTAACCATTACGAGTTTTAAGGCGATTCCTTCGCGAGTGTCTTACCAACTGCCTATTACACCTTACATAAATGTTTCATACTTCAATTAGTCCTTTAAGGTCTTTAACCTATGTTTCAAAGTAAGGCGAGGGGTAAGGGTTCGTTCGCGAAACGTCGTTACTTAAAACGGCCGTTTCTCCTAAACTGTTCATCGGAATCCAACGAACCACATATCAAAACAAAGCTTGTAACATGAACTATCTAAACATGGCAATGGTCAAAACTTAGCAGTGAGTTCAAGGGTTCTGATGTTAAGAACAAAAACAGTCTACGGTAAATCGGGCATTACGACGGCTATGTTTACGCGATTACCCAATTTTAAACCACTCCAAATCATCTCACAATCAACCCACAATCACAACCCAATCAAAACTCCATCCATACTTTATCATAACAGCCCCAACAACTCAACATTAACAATTTATACTATTCTTTATCATGAATTTAAACTACACTTAAGTTCATTAATCAACAACCAAGATTTACAACTCCAAAAACATCCCAAAACCAACTAATCTCTACATACACAACCATCAAGCCTCTCATGAACTAGAATACTCATATTATGCTCTTAACATTCAATAACAAAGCTTGGTTAAGAGATTATGCCTTCCTTGAAGCTTCTTAACACAACACAAGAGCTTTGAATGCCTAAAGAACCTTGATCCTTGCTTGTATAACCTTAAACTTTCATAAAAATTCAAGAAAACTAAAGTTATTTCTTGAAGGTTACTATTCATCATCTTCTTCCTTGATTTATTGGAAGAGATTGTGAAGGAATTAGGAGTTTAAACTTATAGGATATCCATATCTATGTACAAGGAACCTTAGATAATTACCTTGTGATTTAACAATGCTTGAAACTTGATTTTTGGAAATTTCTTCTTTGAAAAAGAAGAAAAGCCGAGAGCAAGCTTGGAAGAAAGAGAGATTTTTGTGTTTTTGCTTTGATTTGATTCTTTGGTTGGTTGTTTTTGATTTGTTTTTGGGTAATTACCTTTCTAACCTTGACTTTGTGTGGTTATAAACCAACCACATCTCCTTCCTCCCTATGTCATGCTTATATCATCATGTGATGTCATCCTCCCCTCTTTGTCCTCTTCTCATTGGTTGGATGACATCATCCCCTCTAATCTCTTTGATTAACTTTCTAATTGTTTGCCTAATGACCGCTGATCTGTTATACGGTTCGCTAAACTTTCGTTTTCGTTTATCGTTTGAGGGATCAAAGTGTTCGGAATTGGATTCTGACGATCTTTACATACACTTATATACCATATAGAGTACTAATAAAATCTCAGAATATCCATAACAGAACCCCTACATAGTGTGGCATGAAAAGTTTTCTCATTCAGCTAAAACACTATTCATAAGGGTTACAAAAAGTTCAAAATTTTGGGGTTATTACACCAAGCTCCGTTATGAATTTCCGTGTCCAAACAGCCTCCTTGGCTGCTTTACTGGCAATAATATACTCAGCTTCCATTGCAGAATCAGCTATTATCTCTTTCATTGAACTCTTCCAGCTTACAGCACCTCCATTAAGGCAAAACACAAAACCTGACTGAGATACCGAATCGTCTCTTTCTGTCTGGAAGTTGGCGTCAGTGTAACCCTTTACAACCAGCTTCTCATCTCCTCCATACACCAAGAATGAATCTTTAGTCCTCTTCAAGTACTTAAGAATATTCTTGACAGCTGTCCAGTGACCCTCACCTGGATTAGAATGGTATCTGCTCATCATGCTCAAGGCATACGAAACATCAGTTGGAGTACATATCATCGCACACATTATATATCCAATTGCCGAAACATATCGAACTTTGCTCATATGACCCTTATCATCTAATGATTTAGGGCAGTTGTCTTTTAAGATCAATATCCCATGAGACATTGGGACATATCCTCTTTTTGCCTCTTACATCCCAAAATGATGCAATACTTTGTCAATGTATGTACTCTGACTTAGGCCGATTAATTTCCTTGATCTATCTCTATAGATCATGATCCCTAATATATAGGTAGCATTGCCTAAGTCCTTCATCGAGAAATTATTTCCCAACCAAGTCTTAACAACCTGTAGAGAAGGTATGTCATTTCCTATTAGTAATATGTCATCTACATATAGTACTAGGAATGCCACATGCCTCCCACTAACCTTCTTGTAAACACATGGTTCATCTTTATTTTGAATAAAGCCAAATTCTTTGACTGTTTCATCAAAATGACGATTCCATCTCCTTGAGACTTGCTTCAATCCATAAATAGATCGAAGTAACTTACAGACCATCTTAGCAAACTTGGGATCGACAAAGCCATAAGGTTGTATCGTGTATACATCCTCTTCAAGGCTCCCATTTAAGAAAGCGGTTTTCACATCCATTCGCCAAATCTCATAGTCGTAGTAAGCAGCTATTGCTAGCAAAATCCTAATGGACTTGACCATAGCAACTGGTGAAAAGGTCTCATCATAGTCTATACCTAGAATTTGTTTGAAACCTTTTGCCACTAGTCGCGCTTTATAGGTCTATACTTTACCATCCATGTCAGTTTTCTTCTTGAAAACCCACTTACACCCTATAGGTTTTACCCCTTCACGTGGATCAACTAAAGTCCATACTTTATTTTGATATATGGATTCCATTTCGGATTTCATGGCCTCTAGCCATCTCTCGGAGTCTGGACTGTTCATAGCTTCTTGGTAGGTAAGAGGCGCATCATTATCTATGAGCATTACATCATCATTTTGAGTCAAGAGAAATCCATAATATCTCTCTGGCTCATGACGAGCCCTACTAGATGTACGAACAACCTGTGTTTCCGGAGCAGGAACATCTTGATGTACTTCCTACCCACTTTCCAACTCTGGTTTAATATTATTTTGTACAACTCGATCTTCATCAAGATCTATAGTGTAACGACTGGGAATTTTCGTGAATTAATTATGCGAGTAAAGTGTAATTATGAGAATTATGTGTTATTATGTAAGAATGAAAATATTTAAATAAATATTATATTCTAGTTTGACGTTTCAGCTGGTATAAAGAGAATGATTGTGAAGCGTAATTCAAAACGCTCAGCGTCGGGCCGTTAGTCAGGACGCGACCTATTACACGAAGAATGAATATTAGTAAAAAGGAAAAATTTTATGATTAAGTATATTTCATTACGATACGTGATATGTAAATCTATGTTAAGGTGCATGATTATGTGATTATATGCTAGTATGATATTATTTGAAATTTTAGAAAATAAGAAGTGCATTAATTGTTATCTATATATGTTATAAATGCATTTTTATTTTTTAAGAAAATAGTTTTTAAAATTATTTTTATTTATAAATTTTGAATTTGATTTTATTAAATTCCTAAAATTCTGAGCTATTTTATGACGTCACTCTTGTAATTTATAGATTTATGGTTTTATTTATAAAATGTATTCTTTGTAATTAATTAGATTAATAATTATGTGATTACCAAGTTGACCTTGTATGCATTTCTTCTCCTAATACTCATTGAGGGAATTCATGTCATTTTCCACCTACACTAACTCTTTTCTACCTAACCAAATTACCACTCTAGTTTTCCATGCATTTTGTGCTAGTACTAGGAGAAGGATAGATTGGTAAATTCCAAAATCCACGAACTTTGCACATGGGAGAATTAATTTAAAATCTTGTCATTTCACTCACCACTTCACTCATCTCATTTATTTTCCTTTTCTCCCCTCTCTTCTTCCTCTCTCTCTCTCGGCTCTCTACCTTTCTTCTTTTCTCTCTCACCCGAACTCTCTCTCTCTCTCCCTCTCTCTCTTTCTCTATCCATTAATCATGCAACACCAAAATCTACTTAGAATTCAAAGATCTTGCCATTAATCTTTATCATTTTCAATTCTCTATCCATATAATCTTTGCATGTAAGCGTTTAAGGGAGTTTTTACATCAACATCTCTTGGTTATATCTAAGAAAATATAATTTCTTTATGTATGATCTTAAGAGAGAGTATAGTACATAAGTTGTATGATTTTCTTGGTATTATTTTGGAGATAGGTTCGAATTTTTACTACTAAACAATTCGGATAGCGGAGGCATTCAGGATTGTACATTCAAATAGTGGAGGCATTCAGGCTAGAAAAGGGAAAGGAAACTTAGGTGGCACTAGTTCAGCTTCAGTAGTTCAGTTTCAATTTCAGTAAAGCGGGAAAGCGATTTAAGGCAAGTAACTCTGCCTTTTCTTATGAATTGATATTGCTAATGCCATGATAAAGTAGTGATTCTTTTTTATACTTGTGATAAACATGTTATTGATTTCTGAGAAACCCTAATATTGATTCTTATGATAACCTGTTATTGAATCATGTTCGATCGTTTACAACCACTTGATTGATTCATGCCCGATTACATTGCCTATTTTCTTTATCACCCTATAATCTCGTAAACCCTAAGAGAACCTTTATGAATTCCCTTGCGAAATGTCTTGAGTAACCTGAATTCTTCATTAACTTGAATACCTATGCCTTGTTAATTAATTCACTTGAATACCTTTGCCTTGATGATTAATTCTCTTGAATACCTCAAACTTGATTTCTAGTATTGCTTCAATAATTCCCTATATTGACCATTGCTTATAATTCGAATTCCTTGAACTATATTTATTTGATAGCTATTATAACGCCTCCAAATCTGGGGTCAGAGGATTTGGTCGTCACTATGAAACCTCAATCCAAAATAACCTGTTAAATTAATAAATAAATGCCAGTGGAAGATATTTAGCATCTATGACTGTTAGTCCCATAACAATGCAACAAGAATTACAGAAGGGGGGTTGAATGGAATTCTTGAAACTTTTTCACAAATAAAATTGTTCTAACTTAAATATATATATCAGTGTGAATTGATTTGCAGAGTGCGGAATAATAACTTGAAATGAATCAAAACACAAGTAATTAAAGACACAAGTCTTCTAAAAACTTTCTGGTGGATTTGAATGTATCCACCAGAGATATATAATATATATCAAGAGAACTCTTTGTAGCAAATAGCTCACAGCTGCTTACAAATGAACAAGTAAGAATACAGAGAAATGCTAAGAATACAGCTTACAAATGTTTCTCTCTTGGTTGCTTAGTTTGTTGTTCTATTTGATGCTTCTTGGTTTATATATCACCAAGATTACAAAGCAATAAGACAAGATAATAAAACAAAAACTATCAAGTCTAATACTATGCTACTTCATTACTCTATTCCAGCATCTTTGAATATCTTCATAATAGCATGGAAATGGCAAAGCTTCTTTGTTCGCTAAAACCCAGTTGAATAGGCTTCCACATTCCATTTGCATACACTCGACGCATGTGACTGTGTTGTCACTGTCAACAGATATTTGAATTCTTTATCCGTCGGGTTCATGATCAGCCGTCGAGTTCAGGAATATCCGTCGGGTTGTCTTGTTGATCATCCGTCGAATGGCCTTGTTGTTTATCCGTCGGGTAGCAATCTGACACTAGACTTCATTTCATTTATGCAGGATTACAAGACATCATCTATGTACGACAATTTCATGGTTATTTGGAAGCTAAATTGAAAAATGAGTACGACATATCATCCGCAGAACATCAGACAAAGCGAAAGGACTATTCAAACAATCAAAGGTACGTTTCGAACTTGTGCATTGGATTTTAAAGGGAATTGAGATGACCTTTTTCCTTTGATTGAATTCTCTTATAATAATAGTTATCATGTAATTATCGACATGCCGCCTTACGAGGCATTGTATGGAAGAAAGTGCAGATCCCCTACCTATGGGGATGACGTTGGCGAACGCAAATTATTAGCCCATAGTTGATGCAACAGACTAAAGAGACAATGGAGTGATTCACAAAAGGATGATTGCTGCTCAAGATCGACAGAAGAAGGATGCAGATCAAAACAAGAAAGGAAGTGATGTTCGCACCCGCAATCAAAGTATTGTTAAAGATCCCTCCATGGAAAGGTCTATCCAGATTCGGGAAGAACGACAAGTTGAGTCCTAAATATACTGGACCATTCGAAGTGCTAAGGCAAATTGGAAAAGTAACATATAAGTTAACGTTACCTCCGTAGATGCAACATCTTTATAACGTGTTTCACGTTTCTCTTTTGAAGAAGTATAATGTTGATGCTAGACATGTGATTGAGCTAGGACCTGTGGAAATTCAACGAGATTTATCATATGTGAAGCATCCAGTATAAATTCTAGATCGTAAAGAAAAAGTGCTTAGAAATAAAGTGGTGCTTCTAGTTAGAGTTTTGTGGAGAAATCCCAGGATAGAAGAGTCAGCTTGGAAATTAGAAAGTGAATTGCGGGAGAAATATCCCCATTCTATTTGTTTAGATTAGATTCTGAGGACAGAATCATTTTAAGGGGGGTAGAATGTAACGACTGGGAATTTTCGCAAATTATTTATGCGAGTAAAGTGTAATTAAGTGAATTATGTGTTATTATGTGAGACTGAAAATATTTAAATAAATATTATATTCAGTTTGACGTGTCATCTGGTATAAAGAGAATGATTCTGAAGCGTAGCTGAAAACGCTCAGTGTCGGGCCGTCAGTCAGGACGCGACCCGTTACGCGAAGAATGAATATTAGTAAAAAGGAAATTTTTTATGATTAAGTATATTTCATTACGATACGTGATATGTGAATCTAGTAGTATGAGAAGGATAGATTGGTAAATTCCTAAATCCACTAAGTTTGCACATGGGAGAATCAATTTAAAAGCTTGTCATTTCACTCACCACTTCACTCATCTCATTTCTTTTCCTTCTCTCCCCTCTCTCTTTCCTCTCTCTCTCGGTTCTCTCCCTTTCTTCTTTTCTCTCTCACCCGAACTCTCTCTCTCTTTCTCTATCCTACATGCAACACCAAAATCTACTTAGAATTCAAAGATCTTGCCATTAATCTTTATCATTTTCAATTCTCGATCCATATAATCTCTGCATGTAAGTGTTTAAGGGAGTTTTTGCATCAACCTCTCTTGGTTATATCTAAGAAAATACAATTTCTTTATGTATGATCTTAAGAGAGAGTATAGTACATAAGTTGTGTGATTTTCTTGGTATTGTTTTGGAGATAGGTTCGAATTTTTACTACTAAACAATTCAGATAGCGGAGGCATTCAGGATTGTACATTCAAATAGTGGAGGTATTCAGGCTAGAAAAGGGAAATGAAACTTATGTGGCACTAGTTCAGCTTCAGTAGTTCAGTTTCAATTTCAGTAAAGCGGGAAAGCGATTTAAGGCAAGTAACTCTGCCTTGTCTTATGAATTGATATTGCTAATGCCATGATAAAATAGTGATTCTTTTTTATACTTGTGATAAACATGTTATTGATTTATGAGAAACCCTAATATTGATTCTTATGATAACCTGTTATTGAATCATGTTCGATCGTTTACAACCACTTGATTGATTCATACCCGATTACATTGCCTATTTTCTTTGTCACCCTATAATGTCGTAAACCCTAAGAGAACCTTTATGAATTCCCTTGCGAAATGTCTTGAGTAACCTGAATTCTTCATTAACTTGAATACCTTTGCCTTGTTGATTAATTTACTTGAATACCTTTGCCTTGATGATTAATTCTCTTGAATACCTCAAACTTGATTCCTAGTATTGCTTCAATAATTCCTTATATTAACCATTGCTTATAATTCGAATTCCTTGAACTATATTTATTTGATAACTATCCTTTATTTCCATATCTAAACTTTGTAACTGGATGTACGCCATGTACTACACTTGATATCAGACACCCCTACCTTTGTTGATTATCGTTATACTCTTTTTCAGTACTTCTTCCTTAGTTGTTGTATCATTGATATTCATCCTTGATGACCCCTCTAGTATGAGGATAGTTCTTCTTTTGATAAGAATCTCGTAATCCTAATCCTCTGATTGTTGATCGTAGTCTTATTGTTTGGAATCCCATAAAGATTGATATGATTCTTTCATGCCTTAAGAACTTTTGAAATGTTATTCTTTCTGGCATCTAACTTTTATAGAAATGCAAAGTTTTTAAAAGTTGAATTGCTAAAGGGGGAAAATATTTTCTTGAGAATTGCCAAAGGGGAAAAATATTTTCTTGAGAATAGTGGATCTGGACTAACACGTATATCCTTTTCACACTTATTATTTGAGGCTTAAAAGCTGCCTCGGGATCCTACCAAAATTGTTTAGAACCCAGCGAGGTTCGGGATTACTTCGCGGCTGATGACCGGCTGTAATCCGTAGCGTCATAAAATGATTTTGAGCAATGATTTGGTTAAAAAGTTTTGATTTGAATAATGATACCATGATACTATATATCTTGTTCCATGATATTATTATGCTTTTCTGATATGATTTCTGCTATTGAATTGCGATGAATGTCGGCTTTCACCCTATTTTGATCCTTGATTCTTGAAATCCCAACCCTTTCCTCATAACCTTTGTATAGCCAAAGAAAGAAATCTGCCACGTAGAGATTTAAAAGTAGAATGCCTCAGATTTTGCTATTGTTATTATTATTGGTTTATAAAACTGCTATGTAGTTACTTGATGAGCTTTTGTGCTCATTTATATTTACTTTGCTCTAACCATGGCTGTTAAGAAAGAAGATGGCCAGACTTAGGCGTTCAGCTCGCATGAGCATTCTTGGCAGTCCCTACCGTGTCATAGGTTTCCAGATGCCAGAGCAGGTAGCAATGAGTGTGAGCATGCATAATAGATGGAAGGATTCTTTAAGTTGGTTCAGATATAATGGGTTATCTGTCGGTTCCATTTAGGAATCGAATAAAATTGAATTCATTAATATTTTGTGTTGTAATATATTTATTTTAGTTGGTAGTTGCAATCCTGTCTCAAACTTAATCCGGTGTAGATCCTGTTAGTAGTTAATCGGAGTTTAATATATCTGTTGATATTATGGTGCCTGAGTCCTCATTTCCTAACCCCGAGATTGAGGTCATCACAAGTTTGGTATAAGAGCTACAGGATCTAGTCCCTGAGACAAGTTAGGATAAAGGGTATTTGAGAAATTATATTACGAGAGTGTTCGACTCATATAGAGTTGAGTTAGACTATTAGGTATAGTCTAAGTGAATAGGATAAGAGCGTGAATAGAGTTAGGGCTTTGGGTCAGTTGGAGGTTTATTTATCCCTAATGTTGTTTCGTGGCTTCAATTTATGTCTTCCCTCAGGACCCTAGTTCAGAGGATAGCGGTTTTAATTCAGTTTCTGATTGATGTTGATACTTAGGTTGTTAAATATCAAAAGTGGTATTAATATAGATGATTGATGTTGACTTCAGTATGGGATGTTGTGAGCATCAAAGTTCGTATTGATATCTAATTTGACATGACATTAAAATGAGTATTAATATCAAGAGTTGAGAGCTTTGGTGGATAGATTAGCTCATAAGTCTAGGCAGCAGACTTCAGTGTTGGACAACGAGTGGATAGTTCGCGTTAAGATGGTGGAGCAGTTTACCGGAGGAGATTGGACGAGTGACCATCCACTAGTGATGCAGATGCTGAGACCCAGACGGTTTATAAGATCATTCATTGGATGTAGTCCGTATTGAGAGAGATCTTGGATAGTTAGATGGTGATGACCATATTGGACCTTTGGTGGAGTAATAGTTGTCGATGTTGTTGTATTATGTTTGGTTTTCTATGGTGGTAGTCAGTAGAGGCTAGGGAGAAGTTGAGGGTAGGAAGGGGGATGTTTTCCAGTTTTTCCTCTATTTTATCCTGCTGTATCATTGTACCTTATGCCCGAACTTATTGTACCTAAACTTCTTTATTATGCACTGTTGAAGCCTTATATAAATCTTTCGCCTTGTAAACCCTGGATATCTTTATCAACTCTTTTACATACCATGTTTCTACATACCTTGTAAATCATATCTTGTACCATGTGAGGACCATAACTGAGGCTCGAATTATGTAGTAATAGGATTGCATGTGTAAGTGGGTAAAGCTTAAAACCCACAAATGGTTTTAAAAAGAATCTTTATTGTTATATATGTCATTCTATCATATTAATAAATAATTTCTCAATCAGGATTGTAAAGAATGGTCACATCACCAAACCATCAATCAAAAACTCAAACCCAAGACCAAGAACTAAACCAAGATACTCATATGATGAACCGACTAGTTCAACTTTTGCAATAACATGTAGCCCCTAAAGTTGGAAACTTCAAACATTTTTAGTCTGTGCATCCCCCATAGTTTGTAGGATTGTGAGAACCGATTAAAGCTCAGTCATGGTTGAGAGAAATGGAAAAGCGTTCGAGTTAGCGGAAGTTAAGGATGAGAAAAAGGTGCAGTACGCAAGTTATTACCTTTAGGTTGAGGAAAGTTATAGGTAGATATCTTCAAAGGCGCTGCTTGAAGGAAAAGTTATAATCTAGGAAAAGTTTACGGAGATGTTTTAGAGAAGTATTTTCCAAATTATATGCAAGACCAGTTGGAGATGAGGTTTCTGAATCTGAGACAAAAAAACGTGATTTGTTTTAAGTACAATCAAGAAGGTCACTATTCGACGGAATGCCCAAGTGAAGCAGGGAAGTCGGAATTGACTTATTTTAAATATGGAAAGGTGGGTCATATGGCAAGGAACTGTAAGGAGCCTGTTCAGAAGGCGAATTTTCTTAAATTTACTGGACCATCTCCCTCTGCAGCACCAGCAGCTCAGCCAAAGGCAAGAACGTTCAACATGACAATGAAAGATGCCGTGCAGAATGCGAATATGGTGGCAGGTATGCTTGATATAAACTCAATAGAAGTTAAAGTGTTAATGGATTCTGGAGCAACTAGATCCTTTATTTCTGAAAGTGTTATTGATAGATTAAAGTGTGTTGCATACCCTCTCGAACCTAATTTGAATAGAGAAGTAGCGTATCAAGAAAGAGTCACTGCCAAGAGAATATGTCCCATTTGCGATAGGATTATAGAAGGTCGGCACTTTTCCGCTGACTTAATTCTTTTTAAGTTAGGAGAATTCGACGTTCTATAGGGATGGATTATTTTCAAACCACTATGTGCAAATCGAATGTAGAAGCAAGAAAGTGAAAGTAGAGACCAAGGATGGTATTGAAGTGATATTCAAAGGAAAGAAGCAAGAGAAGAAGTTTCTAATGGCTATCCAAACGAAGAGACTATTACAACATGGGTGTGAATCATATTTAGCACATGTGAAGGATGTAAAAAAGGAGTCCTTAAGGATTGAAGATATTCCAGTAGTTAAAGATTTTCCCGATATGCTTTCAGATGAATTACCTAGACTACCTCCAGATCGATAGGTCGAGTTTACGATTGATTTGGCTCTTGGAATGGAATCAATATCAAAAGCTCCATATCGAATGGCACCTGTCGAGATAAAAGAGTTAGCGACGTAGTTATGGGAATTGTTGGACAAAGGAGTTATTTGCCTGAGTGTATCCTTGAGGGGTGCACCAGTACTATTTGTAAATAAGAAAGAGGAAAGTATGAGGCTGTGTATCAATTATCGCGAATTGAATGAGTTGAGGAATAAGAATAAGTATCCACTACCGTGAATCGATGACTTGCTTTGATAAATTGGAAGGAGCTACTTGTTTCTCAAAGATTGACTTAAATATGGGTATCATCAGCTGAATATTAAGCGGATGATATACCCAATACGGCGTTTCGAACAAGATATGGACACTATGAGTTCTTGTGATGGCGTTTGGATTGAAAAATGCGCCAACTGCATTTATGGATCTCAGGAATAGAATATTCAAGTAATATTTGGATAAGTTCGTGATCATATTATTTATTGACGATATCTTGATATACTCCAAGACGGAGGAAGAATACATGGATCATTTGAGGATTTCTTTGGAGATCTTGAGGAAAGAGAAGTTGTATGCAAAGTTTCAAAGCGTGAGTTTTCGTTAAAGAAAGCTCAATTTCTTGAACATGTAGTTAACAGTGAAGATATTAAAAGTAGACCCAGCCAAAATAGAAGCTGTGATAAATTGGGATAGGCCTAAGACTCCTATAAAAGTCATAAGCTCTGTTGGATTAGCAGGGTATTACAAGAGATTTGTACAAGATTTTTTCTAAGATTTCTGTCCCATTGACTAAGTTGACAAGGAAGAATGAAAAGTTTGTTTGGACGGATAAGTGCGAAAGAAGCTTTCAAAAGTTAAAGAAAAGGTTGGTAACTGCATCAGTGTAGGTTTCACCCGACAAAAAGGTAAGTTTATTATCTACAGCGATCCTTCGTATAAAGGGCTAGGTTGTGTGTTGATGCAACACGGGAAAGTGATAGTATCTGTGACAAGGAAATTAAAGCCACATGAGCATAAATATCTTACGCATGATATAGAATTAGCAGCGATTATATTTTCCCTTAAGATTTAGAGGCATTATTCGTATGGTGTAAAGTGTGAGATTTATATGGACCATAAAAGCTTAAACTATATTATTACATAGAAAGAATCGACTATGTGGTGAAGGAGATGGTTGGAATTGATCAAAGATTACGACGGTGTATCAGTTTTCCTCCCGGAAAGGCGAATGTTGTAGCAGATGCGCTAAGCCGTAAGGAAGGGTTGAATGTGTTAAACTTCATCTGAGGAATTAATCAAAGATTTTGGGAAGTTGGAAATAGAAGTGCGAATTCCAGAAATGGGAATTGAGGTAATGTATGCAATGACTTTTCAGCCAGAAATTTTAGAAAAGATTCAACGTCATCAAAAATAAATGATGAACCACAAAAAGGATAAGTTGTCTGGAAAAGAAATTTAGGCTCAAAAGGATAATAAAGGAATATACCAAGTTGCTCGCGTATCTGAAATTTTTAGTGTTATGGAATTGAAACACGAGATTCTTCATGAAGCGCATAACTCAAGATTATCGATTCACCATGGAAGTACAAAAATGTAAAAGGACTTAAAAGAAAGTTATTGGTGGCTAAATATGAAAAAGGAAGATTGCGAAATGGATAAGTAAATGCTATACGTGCCCGAAAGTAAAAGCGGAACATCAGCGACCGAGTGGATTGCTTCAACCACTAGATATACCTGAACGGAAATGGGAGCTTATCGCGATGAATTTTATGGTAAGAGTACCAAAGACTAAGTCTAATCATGATGCAATATGGGTAATAATTGATCGATTGACAAAGTCAGCGCGTTTCTTGCATATCAGTGAAAGATTCTCATTGGAAAATTTTAGTTAAGATGTATGTGGATGAAATCGTGATGCGTCATGGAGTTCCAGTATTTATCGTATCCGGCAGAGATCCGAAATTTAAGTCGAGATTTTGGCGACAATTTAATGGTTATTTGGAAGCTAAATTGAAAAATGAGTACGACATAGCATCCGCAGAACATCAGACAAAGCGAAAGGACTATTCAAACAATCAAAGGTACGTTTTGAACTTGTGCATTGGATTTTAAAGGTAATTGAGATGACCTTTTTCCTTTGATTGAATTCTCTTATAATAATAGTTATCATGTAATTATCGACATGCCGCCTTACGAGGCATTGTATGGAAGAAAGTGCAGATCCCCTACCTATGGGGATGAAGCTGGCGAACGCAAATTATTAGCTCATAGTTGATGCAACAGACGAAAGCGAAAATGGATGTGATTCACAAAAGGATGATTGCTGCTCAAGATCGACAAAAGAAGGATGCAGATCAAAACAAGAAAGGAAGTGATGTTCGCACCCGCAATCAAAGTATTGTTAAAGATCCCTCCATGGAAAGGTCTATCCAGATTCGGGAAGAACGACAAGCTGAATCCTAAATATACTGGACCATTCGAAGTGCTAAGGCAAATTGGAAAAGTAACATATAAGTTAACGTTACCTCCGTAGATGCAACATCTTTATAACGTGTTTCACGTTTCTCTTTTGAAGAAGTATAATGTTGATGCTAGACATGTGATTGAGCTAGGACCTGTGGAAATTCAACGAGATTTATCATATGTGAAGCATCCAGTATAAATTCTAGATCGTAAAGAAAAAGCGCTTAGAAATAAAGTGGTGCCTCTAGTTAGAGTTTTGTGGAGAAATCCTAGGATAGAAGAGTCAGCTTGGAAATTAGAAAGTGAATTGCGGGAGAAATATCCCCATTCTATTTGTTTAGATTAGATTCTGAGGACAGAATCCTTTTAAGGGGGGTAGAATGTAACGACTGGGAATTTTCGCGAATTAATTATGTGAGTAAAGTGTAATTAAGTGAATTATGTGTTATTATGTGAGACTGGAAATATATAAATAAATATTATATTCCAGTTTGACGTGTCATCTGGTATAAAGAGAATGATTCTGAAGCGTAGCTGAAAACGCTCAGTGTCGGGCCGTCAGTCAAGACGCGACCCGTTACGCGAAGAATGAATATTAGTAAAAAGGAAAATTTTTATGATTAAGTATATTTCATTACGATACGTGATATGTGAATCTAGTAGTAGGAGAAGGATAGATTGGTAAATTCCAAAATCCATTAAGTTTGCACATGGGAGAATCAATTTAAAAGCTTGTCATTTCACTCACCACTTCACTCATCTCATTTCTTTTCCTTCTCTTCCCTCTTTCCTTTCTCTCTCTCTCGGCTCTCTCCCTTTCTTCTTTTCTCTCTCACACAAACTCTCTCTCTCTCTCTCTTTCTCTATCCTACATGCAACACCAATATCTACTTAGAATTCAAAGATCTTGCCATTAATCTTTATCATTCTCAATTCTCGATCCATATAATCTTTGCATGTAAGTGTTTAAGGGAGTTTTTGCATCAACATCTCTTGGTTATATCTAAGAAAATACAATTTCTTTATGTATGATCTTAAGAGAGAGTATAGTACATAAGTTGTGTAATTTTCTTGGTATTGTTTTGGAGATAGGTTCGAATTTTTACTACTAAACAATTCAGATAGCGGAGGCATTCAGGATTTTAGATTCAAATAGTGGAGGCATTCAGGCTAGAAAAGGGAAAGGAAACTTAGGTGGCACTAGTTCAGCTTCAGTAGTTCAGTTTCAATTTCAGTAAAGTGGGAAAGCGATTTAAGGCAAGTAACTCTGCCTTATCTTATGAATTGATATTGCTAATGTCATGATAAAGTAGTGATTCTTTTTTATACTTGTGATAAACATGTTATTGATTTCTGAGAAACCCTAATATTGATTCTTATGATAACCTGTTATTTAATCATGTTCGATCATTTACAACCACTTGATTGATTCATACCCGATTACATTGCCTATTTTCTTTGTCACCTTATAATCTCGTAAACCCTAAGAGAACCTTTATGAATTCCCTTGCGAAATGTTTTGAGTAACCTGAATTCTTCATTAACTTGAATACATTTACCTTGTTGATTAATTCACTTGAATACCTTTGCCTTGATGATTAATTCTCTTAAATACCTCAAACTTGATTTCTAGTATTGCTTCAATAATTCCCTATATTGACCATTGCTTATAATTCGAATTTTTTGAACTATATTTATTTGATAACTATTGTGACGCCTCCAAATCTGGGGTCAGAGGATTTGGTTGTCACTATGAAACCTCAATCCAAAATAACCTGTTAAATTAATAAATAAATGTCAGCGAAAGATATTTAGCATCTATGAATGTTAGTCCCTTAACAATGCAACAAGAATTATAGAAGGGGGGTTGAATGGAATTCTTGAAACTTTTTCACAAATAAAATTGTTCTAACTTAAATATATATATATATATATATATCAGTGTGAATTGATTTGTAGAGTGCGGAATAATAACTTGAAATGAATCAAAACACAAGTAATTAAAGACAAAAGTCTTCTAAAAACTTTCTGGTGGATTTGAATGTATCCACCAGAGATATATAATATATATCAAGAGAACTCTTCGTAGAAAATAGCTCACAGCTGCTTACAAATGAACAAGTAAGAATACAGAGAAATGCTAAGAATACAGCTTACAAATGTTTCTCTCTTGGTTTCTTAGTTTGTTGTTCTATTTGATGCTTCTTGGTTTATATATCACCAAGATTACAAAGCAATAAGACAAGATAATAAAACAAAAACTATCAAGTCTAATACTATGCTACTTCATTACTCTATTCCAACATCTTTGAATATCTTTATAATAGCATGGAAATGGCAATGCTTCTTTGTTCTCTAAAACCCAGTTGAATAGGCTTCCACATTCCACTTGCATACACTCGACGCATGTGACTGTGTTGTCACTGTCAACAGATATTTGAATTCTTTATCCGTCGTGTTCATGATCATCCGTCGAGTTCACGAACATCCGTCGGGTTGTCTTGTTGATCATCCGTCGAATGGCCTTGTTGTTTATCCGTCGGGTAGCAATCTGACACTAGACTTCATTTTATTTATGCAGGATTACAAGACATCATCTATATACAAATAATCAACCTATTCTGTATATCTAGTTAAAGTCAACATGACTTGAGTACTACTTACAGAATCTGAACAATGTGTATGCAGAAATGTGCTACAGACTTATTGTTATATAAGTTACTCACTCGATGGATAATAAATCAACATCCGTCAGGACTATATTGAGTTTTCCGTTGGGACTATAATCCTTATCCGTCGAGTGCTACATTTTTTACTAAGTAGAATCTACCAAGATGTTTTTGTTAATGAAATCATCAAGTACATAACATGTACACAACAATCTCCCCCAATTTATGTATATTGGAATTGTAGCCATAAATTAAGAGAAACTTGATGATAATAAAACACCTTAAAAATATAACTTGAAAGTGAGTAGATAATACTGTAAAGTGCTTCAAATAACAAAATGTACAAAGTTTAGCTCACAGTCATTTTCAAGGTGCTCCTCTAGCCTGAGCAGATTTATCTAGTTCCTTGAAGGTTTGGATCTCTCTCCAAGCTTTCTGTTGTTTTCTTCTATCTGATTTTGGAGCTTTCTGAGGAATTCCAGTTCATCAGATTCTGAAAGATTTAGCTTTTCTTGCATCTCCAAGTGAGTCTCATTGCTAGAGATGCTCAATTGGTCTTCTAATCTGAAAAATCTTCTAACCCCTTTGTCATCCATGAACTCCATCAGCCAGTTGGGCCTTAGATGCACTTTTCTCCCTGTGTAAGGAATAACTAGAGTCTTTGGGAGTGCATATTTAGCTCTAAAACTCCTCAGTTCTTCAATCTTCTTTAGAACCAGTCTTCTTGCAGTTACATTAAACCCAAAGTTCTTCTTGAAAGATGAATAAACCTTTATCAGTATAGCTTGGCTTTCTTGAAGGATCCTGTGAAGTGGCCATTGAATCTCCTTTCCTCCCTTGTACTTGAAAACTAACTTTTCAGGTAGATTTCTGTATGCATCAATTCCTCTCACTTCTTCTACTTCATCTAGATAGAGATTTAGATCAGAGAATTCTTTGATGTCACACAAGTACATGTAATCTCCCTTGTTGACTTTAGACTGAGCTTGGACTGGAGATTTTGATTTGAGAGGTGACAACTTCACTTTCTTGACTGCTCTTGACTTTGTTCTCTTTGGCTTGTTAAGGATCGGCAAATTGAAGTCAGGAATTGGTAGGCTCTCTCAGTCTATTGGTTCATCCTTAGGCACAATAGGTTCACCATGAATGTTCCTGTAAAGATCCACCACCTTGATGTCTTCAAATACCACAAAGGGTTTTGATGCATAAGTTGTAGTTGGAGTGGATTCCTTGGGACACTGATCCTCCAATTCCTTACCAACAAAGTTCAATTTCCTTTTGGTTCTCTTGGCCAATTCCTTGTATCTCTGAGATTTCTTCTGTTGTGATTCAACTTGCTTCTTTGGATCTTGAGATTCAGTGATTTCAGATGGCTGAGCAGGAATCTGTTGTGTTGGATTCACAGCTTGTAGCTTGGCCAAGATAGCAGCTTGCTCTTTCTTTTGCTTAGCCTTTTTGGCATTTAGAATTACTTGCTTCTTTTCCTGCTTCAATCTTTCCTTTTCTTCTCTCTTTACTTGAGCAAATTGAGGATGTCCAGCCACCACACAAATTTCTTTCCCATTCCTAAAAACTTTAGCAATCCTCCTTTTTAAAGCTGAATCAGCTGGATCCTTGTAGAAGGCAATTGATCTTGACAGAAGTTTCTTCTCATCAGGCTTAGGTTTCTCATACACTGTATCCAAAGGGTTCTTTAATGATGATTTTGGATAGTTCACCCTTGGCTTCTGAATAATTTTAGCCTTTGGAGATTTGATGCAGGATGGCTGTCCTCTTTCCAGATAGTTCATGCTCATTTCATTCACAGAGATCTGCTTGACTTCAGAGTGATGAATGGCTGACTATACTGGCTCCTTTACTAGCCCAAACTTCCTTTGTATGTCCTCATCAATTTTCTCCCAGTTGATTGGCTTCAACTGCTCCTTTTCAGCTTCTCTTAAATTGGCTGCTGCTGCATTGACCAGATCAATACTGTCTGTTACTGGTGGCTTGGTGAAAGCAATTGTAGGCATAATTAATTTACTGATTTGAATTTGAAGCTTCTCCCCCTTACTTGGTCTTTTCTCCCCCTTTTTGTTATCATCAAGTTGAGTAGAGGAGGAGGTTTAAGCAGCCACCAGTTTATGAAGTAAATATGTCTGTTGAGCTTGATGCAGATGAATGGCTGTTATAGATGCTTCCATAGTTGTCATCCTTGTGTCCAAGGCATCTATCTTTGTGGAAAGATCAGAATTCTTTTTGAGCTGCCTCTTGATGTCAAGCATTGTAGCTTCTGGAAGTTTAGAATCCATTTTGTCTGATATGGCCTTCTTCATCTCATCAATATCACCCTTGATGGTGTTAAAATCTCTAGCATGTTCGAAGCCTTGAATCTGTTGTAATTACAGAGAAGCAAGATGTGCTTGAAGGAGCTTTTTGGTGTTGGCATTTGTAGTGGTTTGAAGAGCAGTATTTGTCTGATTGATTAGTTGAATCAGGGTTGTCTTGAAGTAGTGCTCATCACAGTGCTTTGAAAATGCCCATATTGGCATTCCTGATCTTGAACTTGAACCTACTTCTCCCCCTATGTCCAATGCCTCTTCTTCACTATCTTCACCTTCATCTCCAAAGAATTCTGCTGAACCACCAGTCTCATAATCAACTTCACCAGCTGTAGAGGGCAAAGCTGTGATAACATCCTTAGCTCTTAGCATAGAATGTGTGGTGTTCACCAAATTTAGCATTCTTTCTGCATTGTCATTGCCCTGTTCAACTAGAAGTTGATAAGCTGGAACAGGGTGAGTAAATGCCTCAGCATCAAGGGAGGTGGAATCTATAACAGCTTGAGGATGCTGAGATAGTCCCTCCCTCCCTGTCTGCATCCTGGACATTCATTAACTCACTAGCAATGACATCCATCCTTATAGCTCCTGTACCTGCATTTGTCTCTTGTTCTCTCTTTTGTTGCATCAGGGTCTCACCCTGGCTCCCCATCCTCACACCCTCACCTTCACCATCTAAGGTGGGACTCCTCTCACTCTCTTTTGCCAATCCTGAAGAAATGGATTGTATATTTTCACTTTTTTGCTCTCCTTTTTCCTGGGAGCAACCCAGACTCTCACTCATAACACTCTCTTCCCTCAATCCTAAGAGTGACTGAACAACCACTAAGTCTTCTGTACTTGAAATAAATGAAGTTTGAAACTGTGCAGAGACACTCGACGGATGAGTAGTATCCATCGGGTTAGTGGTTTTACTATCCGACGGATAACTGCTGTTAAGCTTATCCGTCGGGATACAGTCACTACTCGACGGATGAGTAATATCCATCGAGAGAGTAGAAATGAATGAACTTGGAATAGAAACTATTATGGACTCTGTACTGATTGATGATATTTTGGGCACAGATGATTTAACAGTTCCTGAAAGAATTGGCAAGTGAGCCAACAAATCATCTAAAAGATGATGCTCACTTGCATTAGATTTTGGCTTCCCCAACAAAGTTAAAGAAGGGGAATCAGGAATTGATGTGTTGATCATATCCATATCCAGAGAGTTTGTGGGATAATTTGGTGTTTGAGGTGCTTCTATTACAGAGATTTTGGCTGTGACTCCACATTTATTGGAGCCACATCAAGCTGAATTTGTGAAGGTGTAGTGACTGTGTCTTTAGCACCAGTTTGCACAGTATGTGTACCCTGTGCATCCCCAAGGGTTTTGGATTTCTTCTTTCTGGCATAAGTTTGGGGTGAGTTTGTGTCCCTTACCCTCTTGGCATGTGCTCTTGGTTGAGAGCTTTGTTCAATAGTTACATCCTTTTGGGAGGATGCAACTAGAAATGAGCTTTTATCCTTTTTAAGCACTGCAGTTTGTTGGGAAACTGCAGTGAGGAACCACTCAACTCTCCATCTTTATCCTTAGGGTTTCTTTTATGATCACCCTGTCCCTCACCTACCTTACCCACCTTCACACTCCCCTATTTGGTTTTGGTAGATTTTGCAACTGGTATCTTTTGAGAGATACCAGAGGGGGCTTTATTTGATTTGGATTTTGAAGTTTTTGTTGGTTTGGTAGCTTGGGTTAGCAACTGTTGGGTCATTGACACAGTTGCCATTGCTACACTAGAATTCAAAGAAATCTGTGAGGTTGGAATAGTAGGGACAGATGAACTTACCTCACTTACCTGAGGTGCTTCCATTACAGGGAAATAGAAGAGTGGCACTTCCTAGTGATGGTTTGCCCCGTTTAAATCTGCAATAATTCTTCTCTCTTGAACCCAATAATCTAATTTGTTGTTTGGGTTCTCAGGCACAATTTCCTCAGATAGATGGTTAGCTAACATCATGAAAAATCTAGCATAATAAACATTTTTACCCCTCTTATTTAACTCTCCTAATTTAAACCCCAACTCAAACAAAACAAGGTCACTAAAATTAAAGTACTTATATGTAACTAGCATGTTAAGCATGGAAATATTGACAAAATCAAAATTACTGATTTTACCATAAAAGACCTTGGTAACTACATCACACATGAAACTCCATTTTTTCCTAAGACCCAACCTTCTAATATCACTTAACTTAGAGGTATAGAGTGCATAGTGCATGGAATTAAGCATATTCACAATATCAATATCAGTGTGTGGTGAGGTTACAGTATCATCAGGAATCTTGAAATATGCTTTAATAACATCACTATTAATACAGAATTCCTTACCTTTGATAGTGAGTGTGATGGTCTTGTCAGTTGAGTTGTATGTAGAAGTGGTCCACATCTCTTCAATAACTTCACAAAAGATGGTGGGTGATTCCAGCATGGCATAGCTAAGCTTGCAGTTCTTCACAAAATCCATCATTTTGTGGTAGTCACATGAATGCTGAATCCCCTTGTTTACTAAGGCCGTGAAGTTGTTCTTCTCATAAATGAACCCAGTTTGAGACATTATCTTGACAACAGGCGCCATTGTTAGGGAATAAGAGCTTGCAGAGAGAGAGTAAGTGCTTTGAAAGAGAAAGAAATTGGAGCAGATAATTTGAGAATGATAAAAGAAAAAGCAATGGAAATGAAATAAGCTTTTATACTATCTCAACAATAACTTCCAAAAATAATAAAGTAAAATAAAGTAACCATTTAAAATTGCCTAAAATAGTCGTTTAAAAATAAACTGTAAAAATTCCATCAATTATCCGCCGTGTTGTGCTTACAAACTGTAAGTATACTCGATGGATAATGTTTAGGAAATTAACGGCTAAGATTAAGACAATTCGACGGATGAGGGTAAACAGGTATCCGTCGAGTTATAAAATATTCCAGAAAGATAATTGATTTTATTTACAAGAAATATTCCGACGGATGATCAAACTCGATGGATAAATATCATCCCTCGAGATGTAAATTTTGACTTAGCCAAAATTCCATCTTAGACTGAAAAATCAATTAAATTTCTGGCTGCATTACAACCTGCAAATTATCTGAAAAGAATTAAGAATAATTAAACATACCTAACTCACTTACCAACCTTGAGAAGGTGGATTCATCCAGTGGCTTGGTAAAAATATCTACAAGTTGCTTTTCACTTGGAACAAAATGTAGTTCCACAGTACCATTCATTACACGTTCCCTTATGAAGTGGTACTTGATGTCTATATGCTTTGTCCTTGAATGTTGTACTGGATTTTCAGTGATGGCAATTGCACTTGTGTTATCACAGAAAATAGGAATCCTCTCAACTTGCAGACCATAGTGTAGCAATTGATTGTTCATCCACAAAATCTATGCACAGCAACTTCCAGCAGCAATATATTCAGTTTCAGCTGTAGAGGTAGAAACTGAATTTTGCTTTTTACTGAACCAAGACACAAGCTTATTTCCTAGAAATTGGCAGGTTCCTGTTGTACTTTTTCTATCAATTCTACAACTTGCATAATCTGCATCTGAATAACCAGTTAGATCAAAACCAGAATCTCTAGGGTACCAAATGCCAAGTTTTGGTGTTCCCTTGAGATATCTGAAAATTCTCTTAATAGCTACTAAGTGAGATTCTCTAGGATCAGCCTGAAATCTAGCACATAAACATGTAGCAAACATTATATCTGGCCTACTAGCTATTAAGTACAGAAGTGAGCCAACCATGCCCCTATAACTTGAAATATCCACAGACTTTTCAGTAGTGTTTAATTCAAGCTTAGTTGCAGTGGCCATGGGAGTTTTTGCAGATGTGCAATCCATTAAATCAAACTTCTTTAAAAGATCATAAATGTATTTAGTTTGACTAATGAATATTCCATCACTAACTTGCTTAACTTGTAAACCAAGAAAGTAAGTTAGTTCTCACATCATACTCATTTCATACTTACTTTGCATCAATTTGGCAAACTTTTTGCAAAGTTTTTCATCTCTAGAGCCAAAAATAATGTCATCTACATAAATTTGAACAAGTATACTAGAGCCATTAAAATTTCTAAAGAATAAAGTTTTATCTACAGTACCTCTTGTGAAGTGATTCTCTAAAAGGAACTTTGATAAAGTGTCATACCAGGCTCTAGGTGCTTGCTTCAGTCCATAAAGTGTTTTCAAAAGATAGTAGACATATTTCGGAAAGTTTGGATCTTCAAAACCAGGAGGCTGACTAACATAAACTTCCTCCTCCAAGTCTCCATTCAGAAAGGCACTTTTGACATCCATTTGATAGACCTTGAAATTGGCATGGGTTGCATAGGCTAAGAAGATTCTGATGGCTTCAAGTCTTGCAACAGGAGCAAATGTTTCATCAAAAGCTATTCCTTCTTGTTGACAATAGCCCTTAGAAACCAATCTAGCTTTGTTCCTGACAAATATGCCATTTTCATCCATCTTGTTTCTGAATACCCATTTGGTGTCAATTGGATTCTTTGCTCTAGGCTTGGGCACCAGCTTCCATACCTTATTCCTCTCAAATTGGTTTAGCTCCTCCTGCATAGCTAAAATCCAATCAGGATCCAACAAAGCTTCTTCTACCTTCTTTGGTTCTTCCTTTGAAAGAACGCTGATGTACAGACATTCTTCTTGAGTTGCTCTCCTTATTTGAACTCTAGAAGATACATCACCAGTGATTAGCTCAAAGGGGTGATCTTTTGTCCATTTTCTTTATTGAAGTATATTAGCTCTAGATGAAGAGGCCTCATTGTTGTCTTGACGTGTGATTGAGTTTTGATTGTTAGAAACTCCCCCTGAGTTAATGGATCTTTGATTTGAGAAATGGGAGCTTTTTGTAAGTGATCTATCCTGACTCCTTGCTCCTTTTGATAACCCGACGGATGGTGAATTTTGAGTACCGATGGATGAAGCAGGTTGTCTTCCGACCGATAAGGCAAATTGTCTCCCGACGGATGAAGCATTATGCAACTCGACAGATGTTGAATTTTGTGCTTCATTGGTAGTAGATTTTTCTGCATTATCCTTTGACACTGTTTCTTGATCACTTTCATCATCACTGTCATCACTAACCATCTCCACATTGTCAAATTTGAGGCTCTCATGGTAGTCTCCATCTTGCATTCCTTCAATCTTTTTATCATCAAACGCAACATGTATTGATTCCACAACAATGTTGGTTCTTAGATTATAGACTCTATATGCTTTACCAACAGCATATCCAACAAAAATTCCTTCATCTGCTTTAACATCAAACATCCCATACTGATCAGTTTGATTTTTTAAGATATAGCATTTGCAGCCAAAGACATGAAGAAAATTTAGAGTTGGCTTGTTGTTCTTGAACAATTGATAGGGAGTCATGCATTTTGCTTGATTGATCAGAGAAATATTCTGAGTATAGCATGCAGTATTTACAGCTTCAGCCCAGAAATATGTTGGTAATTTAGATTCTTCAAGCATTGTTCTGGCAGCTTCAATAAGTGATATGTTCTTCCTTTCCACTACTCCATTCTGTTGTGGAGTTCTTGCTGCTGAAAACTCATGCAAAATTCCATTTTCTTCACAAAATGCTCTCATGACAGAATTCTTGAACTCAGTTCCATCGTCACTCCTGATTCTTCTCACTTTGAAATCAGGATGATTATTGACTTGCCTTATATGATTGATGATGATTTCACTAGCCTCATCTTTAGACTTAAAAAAATATGTCCAAGAGAACTTTGAGAAATCATCTACAATTACTAGGCAAAATCTTTTCCTTGAAATGGACAACACATTGACTGGTCCAAACAAATCCATGTGTAGCAGTTGCAAAGGTTCTTTAATTGTTGAATCAAGCTTCCTCCTGAATGATGCTTTGATCTGCTTTCCTTTTTGACAGGCATCACACAATCCATCCTTAGAAAACTGCACTTGAGGAATGCCTCTAACCAGTTCTTTCTTTACTAGTTCATTAATGGTCTTGAAGTTTAAATGGGATAGCTTCATGTGCCATAACGAACTTTCATCCTGACTTGCTTTGCTTAGAAGACAAGTAACAAATTCTGCATTTGATGAGTTGAAGTCAGCTAGGTAAACATTCCCTTTTCTCACACCAGTGAGAACCACTTTGTTGCTCCTCTTGTTAGTCACAACATAGGCTTCTGAGTTGAAGGTTACTGAATTGCCTTTATCATAAAGCTGGCTGATACTCAACAAATTATGCTTGAGACCATCCACTAAGGCAACTTCCTCAACGATGACATTGTCTTTTGAAATCAAGCCATATCCCACAGTATAACCCTTTCTGTCATCTCCAAAAGTAATATTAGGGCCAACTCACTCCTTGAACTCTGTGAGCAGGGCAGAGTCACCAGTCATGTGTCTTGAACAACCACTATCCAAGTACCATAGATTCTTTCTGTTTTCCTGCACACAACAAAATCAAATCAAGTTGATTTTGGTACCCAAGTTTCCTTGGGTCCTTCCCTGTTATCTTTCTTTTTCTGTTTCTTAGGTTTGATCTCATTTGACTTGGGGATATCATATTCATCCTTAGTCATTTGATTTGAACCTTTGAAACCATTCATTACAGCAGAATTATCATGCATATTATGATTAACAGGGAATGGCATGCTATTAGTGAATATGTTATTCCAGTAAGGCATGCTAAATGGCATTTGTGGCATACTAAATGCAGCATAATAAGGATTAGGTGCAAATGGCATATTAACAAACTGTGCATTCATATTCTGTGTAGACATAGCATTCATAGGCATTGGAGGCATGGCATTCATGTTGGGAAAGTGAGGTGGTACAGATATGGAAGTAGGCATGGCAGATTTGCAATTAACAGACAAATGATTTACACTACCACACTTGACATGGATTTTTCTAGGAGCATATTTATCAGGTGTGTAGTTATTGTGTTTGTTAATCCCTACTTTACCATTTCTATTATTTTTCCTTTTAGCCTCTGTTTTAACCTCAATATTTTCAAGTCTGTCACTCAATTGCTTGACAGTCATATGATTAACATTAGCCTTCTTCTCCTTCTTCACTTGACTAGATTCTCCTGGAACAAAATTCTTGGAAATTGATCCATATCTCTCATTTAACTTGACAAGCTTAGCTTTACTCACAGGCTTGCTCACAGTCGACGGATGAGGATTTATGTTACTTGACGAATAACTCTTTTTGCTATTCGACGGATGACCCTCATCATCCGTCGAGTCTACATCTGTTAGCAATCCTTCCACCAGATTGGATTCCAGCTTCTCCTTGTTCTTTTTCCAGGCTGCATCATAAAAGGACTCAATCCCTTAAACTTTGGTGATTTGAGCATGAACATCTCTAGATATTTTCCATGCCTTAATTACCTCCTTTCACGTTCAAGCTGCTTCTTCAAGATCTCTTCTTTCTTCAAGGACTCAGTTAATTCATCCTTAGCAATTTTGCACTCAATTCTTAATTTTTCAAAATCAATGAACTGGGACTCTAGCACATTATTCCTCTCACTTAAAAACAAATTGTTTTCTTTGATTTTAGCATTTTCTTTAGTAAGAGACTTAAGTGTAACACGCAAATGGTATAATTCTGTAGACATGTCATTTATAACATCATTACACTCAGTTTTAGATAAATGTGCAAGGTTAGTGGTGATTACCTGATTACTTGAAGAACTTGTCTCTGTTTCATCAGACTTGGCCATTAGGGCTAGATGACATAGCTGACATCCTCATCCTCATCCAGACCATCTGCAGCCTAGTCATTTTCTTGTGTAATGAAAGCCCTTTCCTTTTGTTTGAGCAGCTCAAAATATTTATGTTTATAATCCACAGGCTCAAACTTTTTTTTGTTGGAATCTGACTTTCTACACTCACTGGCAAAGTGCCCTGCCAAGCCATATTTGAAACACTTGAATTTTGATTTATCCACCATGTTTTCATTTGGCTTGGCTGCTCCAAAGTTCTTCTTGAACTTGAGCTTGGAAAATCTCCTAGAAAGAAATGCTAGGTGTTCATCAATGTCCTCCATGTCATCTTGGCTCAAAGAATCTTCATTTTCTACTGCAAGCCCCTTGCCCTTGTTCTCACAGACCCTTGAAGTTGATTCAACAGCTTCCATCTTCATCTACTTCTCTTTCTCCAACTCAGCAACTAGTGCAATGGATCCTCCTTTCTTCTTTCCTCTCTCCATCATCACATCTTGCTCTATTTCAAGCTCATAGGTTTTCAGGATGCCATACAGTCTCTCCAAAGTAAACTCCTTGTAATCTTGAGAGTTTCTCAATGAGACTGTCATAGGTTTCCATTCCTTTGGAAGAGATATAAGGAATTTCAGATTTGAGTCTTTTGTCTGATAAACCCTTCCATGCAGCTTCAGAGCATTTAGTAGTTTTTGAAACCTACTAAAGATGTCAGTGAGAAACTCACTTTCTTCACTATGAAAATGCTCATATTGTTGAATCAGTAGCTGCATCGTGTTTTCTCTAACTTGCTCAGTGCCATCACAGATAATCTGTATTGTATCCAAACATCCTTGGCAGTTTTGCAATTGATGATGTTGTCAAACATATCACCATCAACTCCATTAAACAGAATATTCATGGCCTTCTTATCTTTCCTGACTTGTTTAATATCAGGATCAGACCATTCATGCCTTGGCTTGGGGACAGATGGCTCATTTCCAGTTGCAGCTCTCATTGGTACATGAGGGCCTCTTTCTATACAATCTACATAGGCCTCATCTTGAGAAAGTAAATGAAGATGCATCTTTACCTTCCAGTGATGGTAATTATCTTTATCCAGAAAAGGAATCTTGACTCCAACATCCTTCTTGTTCATCTTGCTATTTTATTGTGATCTTTAAACTCTTTGTTTATCAAGAGTTTGCTCTGATACCAATTGTTAGTCCCTTAATAATGCAACAAGAATTACAGAAGGGGGGTTGAATGGAATTCTTGAAACTTTTTCACAAATAAAATTGTACTAACTTAAATATATATATATATATCAGTGTGAATTGATTTGTAGAGTGCGGAATAATAACTTGAAATGAATAAAAACACAAGTAATTAAAGACAAAAGTCTTCTAAAAACTTTCTAGTGGATTTGAATGTATCCACCAGAGATATATAATATATATCAAGAGAACTCTGTGTAGCAAATAGCTCACAGCTGCTTACAAATGAACAAGTAAGAATACAGAGAAATGCTAAGAATACAACTTACAAATGTTTCTCTCTTAGTTGCTTAGTTTGTTGTTCTATTTGCTGCTTCTTGGTTTATATATCACCAAGATTACAAAGCAATAAGATAAGATAATAAAACAAAAACTATCAAGTCTAATACTATACTACTTCATTACTCTATTCCAGCATCTTTGAATATCTTCATAATAGCATGGAAATGGAAATGCTTCTTTGTTCTCTAAAACCCAGTTAAATAGGCTTCCACATTCCATTTGCATACACTCGATGTATGTGACTGTGTTGTCATTGTCAACAGATGTTTGAATTCTTTACCCATCGGGTTCATGATCATCTGTCGAGTTCATGAACATCCGTCGGGTTGTCTTGTTGATCATCCGTCGGATGGCATTGTTGTTTATCCATCGGGTAGCAATGTGACACTAGACTTCATTTCATTTATGCAGGATTACAAGACATCATCTATATACAATTAATCAACCTATTCTGTATATCTAGTTAAAGTCAACATGACTTGAGTACTACTTACAGAATCTGAACAATGTGTATGCAGAAATGTGCTACAGACTTATTGTTACATAAGTTACTCACTCGATGGATAATAAATCATCATCCGTCGGGACTATATTGAGTTATCCGTCGGGACTATAATCCTTATCCGTCGAGTACTACATTTTTCACTAAGTAGAATCTACCAAGGTGTTTTTGTTAATGAAATCATCTAGTACACAACATGTACACAACAATGACCCCAAACTAATCCAAGATTTTTTAAGGTTACAGTTCTAGAAACAAGAATTTCAAATTCTACCAATAAATTTTTCACTTTTTTTTAAAACTCTTTTCAATACTTTACAAACTCAAAACTAAACCCGCTAGTATAACTTCGAAAAGAAGTATACTAGTCCTAACTATACAATACATATCTATAATATAATATAATATAATATAAACAACTTTACACAATAGAACTTACACTAGTCCGCAAACCCTGGACCAACCACCTTCCAAAAGCTTCTTTTTTGCTTCCTTGAATTACGCGGCTAAAAAGCGTAAGCTAATCCTCATTGGAGGTTAAATTTAAAAATAGGCAAGTATGAGCGGAAGAAATGCTCAACAAGTTCATTATAACATATATATGGTCGTTTTGATGATATCTGCAATAGCACAGAACATTTTAAAATCATAATTGCTGAAACAGAAAATTTATTAAAGAATCGGATAATTGTTTTTTACTGTATTAAAAACTCTTTTTGATATTTTCGAGCAAAATACTTCAGAAATACTTTGAATCTTGACGAGAATAATACTCATAAAACTGTGTTTACGGAATTATCGTAAACAACAATAACATGAACCAATGATTATGGAATTGAATCATAAACTTTATTCAAAACCGAACTCTTGAAACTAATACTTATTTTGTCGTCATATCAAATTAGATATCAATACGAACTTTGATACTCACCACATCCCATACGGAAGTCAACATCAATCATCTATACTAATACCACCTTTTATATTTAACAAAAAAGTAAGTATCAACATAAATAAGAAACTGAATCAAAACTCTATTTTACCTTTTATTCAAAACAGAACCAGTTGATAAGTGATTTATTCTATGATTATCAAAACAATTTAGAAACAACAGTTTAGATTGGAACCAATTATATTTCATGATGTCCCCGATGATCAGTCACGAAACAGTACCGGTATCCCGCAGCCATACCGTAAATATAGGTACTACCCGTATCCCGCAGCCATACGGTACCTATAGGACGCCAGAAAAGGCATATATTCGCCTTGAAAGATATTACAGCTGGACCGATGTCTTGATCACCTACGTTGTAACCAGTAACCATCCAATCTTAAAATATTTTATTGAAAATGGGTCATAATACTTGACACCCAAAATAATTTTTATTCCCTCATTTACTTGGGTAGGAATACTCACAACCAAATCATTTTTCTCAAAATCCAAAACATTTATAAATCAAGTAATTTGATAAGTAAAATCACTTAGCTATTCTGAACATAGAATAGCAGAAGAGTGCTTTCATAAACATAATTATTTAATTCAGCGATATGTAAAATATTTATCTATTCTGAACTGAGAATAGGGAAAGCAATACTTGCATGATAAGATTCAAAATAAATATCACTTGAACAATAAGTGATGATAGGGATACTTGCCTTTAGTGTTTTTAGCAGTTAGTCGCCCTCGTAACATCGCAATTATCTCAGTCTAGCATCTCGAGACATCGCCGTCTTTTATTCCAACAATTCACTGATATGCTGCTCCTGTGATTGCTAAAAGCTTGATAGCCAACACTATTCCATTTCACTCTTTATCCAACGCCTTGTCCCAATCAACTCGATCGATCCACATCTATAATTAAAAGATACAACTTTAATCGTCTAAATAATAATTACTCGATGAACTACGCGTCAAAATCCTATCGTTTACCCATACGATAGCCCGCACATAAAGAAAACAGTCCAACACATGACTCTTGACTCATATACGCACATAATTCTTATAACATATAAACACATAATCCACGTATCACATAATTCATATAACATATGACTCGGTTCGCCAAAAGGTTCAACTCAATACGTCTAAAATTGAAATCGGGTCAAAAATAAGAATTATCGATAAAAAATAAACTCAGAATGATTCGTAAAATAAGCAACCATTTGAAAGAAAAGAATTTGGGTCTAGAAAGTATTTTTAATGAAAGCGGAATATTTTTCTGAGTCTATACGCGTTCGTTTTGTATTAAACGGACGAACAGTTTATTTAATATAAATTTTTGAACATTTTTCGGAATTAAAACGGGTCTCTGAATCGTTTTATAATTAAATAATAGGGCTCGAACACCCGAATCTGACTTTAAAATAATTTAATAATAATTATCGAGCTTTGAACATAATTTAAAATAATATTTTAAAGCTCGAACTATTTTCGGAATTTTTAAATCAAAATAATTAATTAAATCTAATTAAATAATCAATTAAAATTAATTAATAACTAATTAAATTAATTAATTAGTATTTAAATTAGTTGATTATTAAATAATTAATTAAAAACTAAAATGAATTAATTAATTAATTAATATTTATTTTAAAATTAAAAATAATTTTTGAAATTAAAAGTAAATAAATTTTGGATATTAAAATAAATAACAACAATTCCTGAAAATAATTAAAAAGGAAAATACAATTTTTGAAAATAAAATGAGATTTTGATTTATTTTAAAATAAAAATTCTATACAAACATAATTAAATTGGGGAATTAGGTTTTTAAAGATCGAAACCGGGTTGTAATCGGGTCGGGAAATGGGTCATGGGTCGCCAAGAACACGAAGAATACTCAGGAAACACTCAGGAGAATCAAACCTTCATTTCTATATAATATTGAACTCAGAATTCGACATATAATATACCAAATCGATTAGAAAAATGTTATCTATAACATGGTATCATCAAAACACAGGAATCATAAAGTTTTGGATTTTCTGGAATATTAAAGAATTAATTCGAATTATGAAAAATAACTCGAATTTGAAGTTGGTTCTGCACCAAATCTGATGAGTGTTTTGGAAGGTTCTATCCTTGATAAGATATTTCTCGGGGAAGGGATGAGAGCTTTGATTTGGTTACAAGAGCGTTTCAAACGGAGTCCGGTAACGCCACCAAATTTCAGTTTGATTCTCAAGAACACGAAGAACACGAAGAACATTCAAGAACTTAATCCGAAAATCAAACAGCCTTTTGAGCATGTTATGGAACTCGAAATTCAACATATGATATATCAAATTGAATGGCAGGAGATGCTCTACACCATACAATCATTAAATCAGACAAACCAAATCATTTACGAAAATTCATATTTTTATAAAACAATTCAATTTTTTGTAAAAATCATAAAAAAATACCGATGAAATATGGGATGATATGGATGATTAAAATGGATTCTACGCGTCGAGAGCTTCGATTTGACTACTTGTATGTCAAAATACGACTTCGGTAACACCTCCAAATCTTGGTTTGATTATGAAGAACGCGAAGAACACTCATCGGTTTCTCTCGATAATTATGAAATTTTACTGACTGATAATGATTATATGAATAAAATGAAATAATAAAAGGGCTATATATATTTATGGAATATTGGTTCATGTTGGATCGTATTGGATCGATAAATTAGTTGTTTAGCCGCTAAGTAACTGCTAAATGATCCGAAAATAGATTACTTAGCCGCTAAGTAACTATAAAGACGATACAATTTAATACCAGATTTGGATAATTATCAAAACCGAGTTTCTTATAAAACACAATATGAGAAAATAATGTAAAAATATCCCGTCTCTCGAGAATACGGGTTTTATTGATCTACCGAAATGATTATCGTATCGAATATTTTGCGCCGGGACTCGTACGGGTCAAATCGTACTCCAGATCGAAAAAGTTCAAACACGGAAAATGTCCAGAATTACCAGATTAGGTTAGGAAGGAGTTTTCGGAAGAGTTTCGGGTTGTAAAAATATAAAAACGGTTGAGGTTGGACGATTCCCGATTTTTATAACATAGTTTTGTGATTATACAGAAAATAATTATTAAATCTGTAAATCATTATAAAAATCATATAACGATCCAAAAATTACAAGAAAAATACCATAATTATCTATACTTTATTCTGCACATATAAAAATTAAAATACTAAAATAATATCACATATAAACATCCCAACATCAATTCCAATTATCATATAATTCACTAAAATTCACATAAAATCACATGAACAATTTCAAATAATAATAATATCTGCAAATACGGGATATTACAACTATCCTTTATTTTCATATCTAAACTTTGTAACTGGATGTACGCCATGTACTACACTTGATATCAGACACCCCTACCTTTGTTGATTATCGTTATAACTCTTTTTCAATACTTCTTCCTTAGTTGTTGAATCATTGATATTCATCCTTGATGACCCCTCTAGTATGAGGATAGTTCTTCTTTTGATAAGAATCTCGTAATCCTAATCCTCTGATTGTTGATCGTAGTCTTATTGTTTGGAATCCCTTAAAGATTGATATGATCCTTTCATGCCTTAAGAACTTTTGAAATGTTATTCTTTCTGGCATCTATTTTTTATAGAAATGCAAAGGTTTTTAAAAGTTGAATTGCCAAAGGGGAAAAATATTTTCTTGAGAATTGCCAAAGGGGCAAAATGTTTTCTTGAGAATAGTGGATCTGGACTAACACGCATGTCCTTTCCACACTTATTATTTGAGGCTTAAAAGCTGCCTCGGGATCCTACCAAAATTGTTTAGAACCCAGCGAGGTTCAGGATTACTTCGCGGCTGATCACCGGCTGATCACGGTTTTGATTTGAATAATGATACCATGATACCATATATCTTGTTCCATGATGTTATTATGCTTTTCTAATATGATTTCTGCTATTTAATTGCGATGAATGTCGGCTTTCACCCTTTCTTGATCCTTGATTCTTGAAAGCCCAAACCTTTCTTCATAACATTTGTATAGCCAAAGATAGAAATCTGCCACCTAGAGATTTAAAAGTAGAATCCTCAGATTTTGCTATTGTTATTATTATTGCTTTATAGAACTACTATGTAGTTACTTGCTAAACTTTTATGCTCATTTATATTTGCTTTACTCTAACCATGGCAGTTAAGAAAAAAGATGGCCAGACTTAGGCGTTCAGCTCGCATGAGCGTTCCTGGCAGTCCCTACCGTGTCATAGGTTTCCAGATGCCAGAGCAGGTAGCAGTGAGTGTGAACATGCGTAGTAGATGGAAGGATTCTTTAAGTTGGTTCAGATACAATGGGTTATCTGTCGGTTCCATTTAGGAATCGAATAAAATTGAATTCATTAATTTTTTGGGTTGTAATATATTTATTATGATTGGTAGTTGCAATCTTTTCTCAAACTTAATCATGTGTAGATCCTGTTAGTAGTTAATCGGAGTTTAATATATCTGTTGATATTATGGTGTGTGAGTCCTCATTTCCTAACCCCGAAATTGAGGTCGTCACATATAGTCCTCCCACTAATTCTCTTGGAAAGTAACTCTCTTTCAAGAAATACAGTATTGCGAGCAACAAAGACTTTGTTCTCGGTAGGATTATAGAAACTATACCCTTTAGTTTCTTCAGAATATCCCAGAAAATAACATTTATCCGATTTTGGTCCCAGCTTGTCAGACACCAAGTGTTTCACAAACGCTTCGCAACCCCATACTTTCATAAACAACATGATGTGATGTTTCTCAGTTTATATCTCATATGGAGTCTTTTGAACAAATTTAGTCGGAACTCGGTTTAGTGTATATGCAGTCGTTTCTAGGACATAACCCCGGAAACTTATTGGAAGATCTGCTAGACTCATCATCGATCACATCATGTCCAATAAGGTACGATTTCTCCTCTCAGAAACTCCATTCCATTGAGGTGTTCCAGGAGGAGTAAACTGTGATACGATACCACACTCCTTCAAGAAACCTTTAAACTCGAGGCTTAAGTATTCTCCTTCACGATCTGATCGTAGAACCTTTATACTTTCCCCTGTTTGCTTTTCCACTTCAGCCTTGTATTCTTTGAACTTTTCAAAAGAATCAGATTTGTTTTTCAAAAGATACATTTATCCAAATCTACTGAAATCGTCAGTAAATGTAATAAAGTAGGAAAAGCCATCTCTAACCATCATACGCATAGGACCACATACATCACTATGTATAAGACCTAATCGTTCGATGACCCTTTCACCTTGTCCGGTAAAAGGAGCTTTAGCCAATTTGCCAATGAGACAAGATTTGCATTCTTCATATGATTCAAAATCAAACTTATCCAAGTAAACATCTTCATGTAATTTGGAAATGTGTTTCTCATTTATGTGACCTAAACGACAATACCAAAGGCATACGATAAGTGGATTTTATGTTCATTTAGAACGCTTCATATCGGCTTAAGTTGATGATTTGACCTCAAGTATATGGTGTTTTTAATACATTTTGTGTTGAGTATGTGCAGGGCTTAGTTGGAGGAAGGAATGGACTTCTATAGGCTTTTATGTTGATAGGAGATCAAGAATTGAAGTACGAACGCTTGCGAGAAGATCAGAACGAGAAACGAGAATTCTGCAAAAAAATTTCTGGAAGCCAAGCGCGCCCACGCTTGACTCAGGCGCGCCCGCGCCCAATTATCCAGAAGCAGAGCGCGCCCGCGCTCCATACAGGCGCGCCCTCGCTAGGTCGGGCAGACAAAATCCTGATTTTAGTTCATTTTGGATATTCTGAGAGGCCAAGTCAACCTGGAGCATATAAATAAAGAAAAGGAGACGGATTCAAAAAGAAGGAAGAAGGAGAGAACTCTGGAAATCAAATGCACACAAGATGGCTAAGAGGAAAAAGATTTAATTCTATATCATTCTTTTGTATTCTTCTAATTAGGAGATACTTTGGATGCTTGTTTCGGATTTATTATCTTAACCTTATTACTTTAATATTCTCTTGTAGTATTCTGAACTTTTTACTATCATGTTTTCATTGGAACCCATGATGACGAGCCATTCGATTATGAACTAATCATTATCGTGGGATTCTAACGGATTTATTTATGTAGTTAATTAGTTGATTGCCTAAAGTTTTCAGTGTGTGATGTATTATTAATTTCCTAGTATGGTTGTGCTTAATCATCTTGGATGCGTAGCTAAAATCTAAGTTGTTTTGTTGATCTCTATTAATCGCGAAAGTGGATATTGGGGTTTAGAACTTGCCATGCTAGCATAGGTTTATGTATGTTTTAACATGCATGATTCGTAATATAATTTTAACCATCTTACGATGCCCTATGTAATTTCAATGGATAACTTGCTCTTAAACCGTTATATTTTCAAATCTTATAGACATATAGGGTCTAAACATAATTGGTGTCTGCCTAGCTTCTATCTAAATTGTGGATGCTAAGTAGTAGGGTACACGTATATTGAAAGATAGCGTGTACTAATTTCGTGTTATCTGATTAGTTATAATCACCATCACATACTATGATTAAAGGTATAAACTCTGAACGAAGTATTTAATGAAGTTAGAATCTCATGTTTTATTTCATATAAGTAACTTGATTTTTAATCTCGTAGTTAATTCATTCTAGCATAATTACTTTTAGATAATCAACTTAATTTGATACTTGTCTTAGCAGTGAATAATAATCATACATTGTTGCATAAGTGCACATTCTGAATTAAACCAATCTCTGTAGGAATGAACTAAACTTAATCTTATACTACTTGTGACCGCGTACGCTTGCCTGTTTTTGTGTGAATAAGTTTTTGGCACCGCTGTCGGGGATCGGTGTTAAATTTAGTTCATGTGCTTGTCATCAGTGGTCGTTAAAGTTCACTTACTTGGATTATTCTCTTACAAAGTTTAATTTGTTTGTGTGTTTCAGGTATTCGATTGAGCGTGTATGCGAACACATTCTCAATCTCGTACGGACAAACTAGAAGAAGTAGAAAAGGAAGTGATCATTGCAATGGGAGAACCAACTACGGAAACGAAAGCATTGAAGGATTATTCTCAACCGAAAATCATTGACATTCAGTCTAGCATTTTCAGACCAACCATTATGGCTAATATCATTGAAATCAAGCCTGGAACGATTTAAATGATACAGAATTCAGTCTAGTTTGGGGTTTCTCCAATGGAAGATCCCAATACGCACATTAGGGGTTTCATCAAGATTTGCGACACCTTCAAGTTGAACGGTGTTTCGGAAGATGCTGTGTAACTGAGACTCTTCCCATTTTTTCTGAGGGATAAAGATAAGAGATGGTTGCACTCTCTACCACCAGGTTCTATTGTGATATGGGAGGATCTTGCTCAGAAATTTCTTACTAAATTCTTCCCTATGGCAAAAATAGCTGCAATCAGGAATGCTCTTACTCAATTTGCACAGCAGTCGGGAGAATCTTTATGTGAAGCTTGGGAGCACTACAAGGAGATGCTTAGGAAGTATCTTCATCATGGAATACCTGATTGGATGGTAATCAATTGCTTCTATAATGGTTTGGGAGGACAATCAAGACCCATGTTAGAGGCAGCATAAGGTGGAGCCTTATGGGCCAAGAGCTATGAGGAAGCTTATAAGCTAATTGAAATGATGGCTACTAATGAATATCAAAACCCAACTCAGAGACTGCCACAAGGCAAGGTAGCAGGAATTCTGGAGGTGGATACAGCTACGGTTATAGTTGCTCATCTAAAGGCGTTGACTACGAAAGTGGATTCTCTGGCCAACTATGGAGTTCATCAGATATCAAGTGTTTGTGAGCTTTGTGCAGGTACATATGCGATAGATCAATGTGCTATATCTACTGAGTCAGCACAGTTTGTGAGAAATTTTTAGAGACCACAGCAACCAGTTCTTGCCACTTATCATCCTAACAACATAAACCATCCTAATTTCAGCTGGAGCAATAATCAGAGTGGTATGCAACATCCACTACAACTTTATCAGCAGTTTGGAGCCAAGCCATTCAACCCTCCTGTTTTTCAATAACAGTATGCACCAAGGCAACAATTTCAGCTATCGGTAATGCAACAACAATCTCATGGAAGTGTCGGTCAATCTATTAATAAAAAATCTGAATTGGAGGAATTGAGGCTAATGTGTAAAAGCCAAGCGGTTTTGATCAAAATTTTGGAGAATCAAATAGGACAAATTGTTAATGCGCTGCTTAATTGACCACAAAGAACTCTTCCGAGTGATACGGAAGCTAACTAAGGCAAGAGGGAAGTCAAAGAATAGTTGAAAGCAATCACTTTGAGGTTTGGAAAGGTCACTAACCATCAAAAATCATAATTTGAAATTTTTCGGCAGAAGCCAAGCGTACCAACGCTCCATACAGGCGCGTCTGCGCCTGCCCCTATATCAGAAACTGTAAATGATGATGATACAGCTTATCAGAAGGATAGAAAAGCAGAAACGAAGAAAAATTTTGTTGAACACACTATTCCGGAGCAGAATTCAGGAGAAAATGGGTCTATCCACCTCCTTCATATCCTAAAAGACTTCAGAAGGGGAAGTTCGACAAGCAATTTGCCAAGTTTCTGGAGGTTTTTAAGAAATTGCATATTAACAAACCTTTTGCGGAAGCTCTAGAGCAGATGCCGAGCTATGCTAAGTTCATGCAGGGTATTCTATCTCAGAAGTTGAAGCTTGAGGAGTTGGTAACCGTTGCTCTAACGGAAGAGTGCAGTGCGGTGCTGCAAAGGAAACTGCCTCCCAAACTTAAAGATCCAGGGAGTTTCACGATACCATGCACCATTGGCGAGTTATCTTTCGACAAGTGTTTGTGTGACTTGGGAGCTGGCATCAATCTGATACCATTATCTGTCTTCAGAAAACTTGGTCTGCCTGATCCAAAACCTACAAACATGTCCTTACAACTGGCTGATCGTTCCATCACTTATCCGCGAGGTATAGTGGAGGATGTCTTGGTTAAGGTGTATAAACTCATCTTCCCTGCTGATTTTTTCATCCTAGACTTTGAGGAGAATAAGAAGATTCCTATTATCTTGGGAAGAGCATTCTTAGCTACAGGATGAACTTTGATCGATGTGCAAAAGGGAGAACTTACAATGAGGGTTCAGGATCAGGATGTCACTTTTAATGTCTTCAACACAATGAATTTCCCCACAGATGAAGAGGATTTCTATAAAGTAGAGCTGGTCGACTCTATAGTGAATTCGGATCTTGGTCAATCGCTAAGGTCGGATATCTTAGAGAGAGCCTTAATAAGGGAATCTGGTAGTGAAGACGAAGAAAGGGCAGCGCAATTTCAGTTTTTGAATTCATCTCCCTGGAAGAGGAAGTTGGATTATCCATTTGAGTCTCTTGGATTAGTAGAGTTTAAAAATTCTTAGGAGTCTTAAACCATCTATTGAAGAAGCTCCCATACTTGAACTCAAACCACTGCCTGATCACTTGAGGTATGCTTTTTTAGGTGATGCATCTACTTTACCTGTATTATTGCATCTGACCTTTCAGGTAGTGATGAAGATAAGCTCTTGCGAATTCTGAGAGAGTTTAAATCAGTAATCGGGTGGACTATAGCAGATATCAAGGGAATCAGTTCTTCCTATTGTATACATAAAATTCTACTTGAGGAAGGAAGTAAACCTACCGTTGAACATCATAGAAGACTCAATACTATCATGAAAGAGGTGGTGAAGAAAGAAATTCTTAAATGGCTAGATGCAGGGATCATTTATCCTATTTCAGACAGTTCATGGGTGAGCCCGGTGCAGTGTGTGCCCAAGAAAGGAGGTATTACATTGTGGCTAATGAGAAGAATGAGCTCATCCCTACTCGGACAGTCACAGGGTGGAGAGTATGTATGGATTATCGGAAGCTGAAGAAAGCCACCATGAAGCATCATTTTTTGCTTCCATTCATCGATCAAATGCTTGATAGGTTGGATGGTCATGAGTATTATTGCCTTCTAGATGGGTACTCAGGCTATAATCAGATATGTATTGCCCCAGAATATCAGGAGAAGACCACTTTTACTTGTTCTTTTGGCACTTTCGCTTTCCGTCAAGTTTCTTTCGGGCTCTGTGGAGCACTTGCTACTTTTCAAAGATGCATGATAGCCATATTCTCTGACATGATTGTATTAATGTGGAGGTGTTCATGGATGACTTTTCTATTTTTGGGTCTTCTTATGATGAGTGTTTGCATAATCTGGGCTTGGTGCTGAAAAGGTGTGTTGAGACCAATATGGTGCTTAACTGGGAAAAATGCCACTTTATGGTGCAACAGGGTATCATTCTTGGGCATAAGGTATCTAGCAAGGGGCTGGAAGTGGATTAGGTGAATGTGGGGGTTATTGAAAATCTTTCTCCACCAATCTCAGTTAAAGGAATCTGCAGTTTTCTTGGTCATGCGGGTTTTTATCGGGGATTCATTAAAGACTTCTCCAAAATCTCTAAACCCTTGTGCAATTTGTTGGAGAAGGATGTTCCCTTCAAGTTTGATGAAGAATGTTTAGCTGCTTTCGAGACTTTAAAAAAGAGTTTGACTATAACACCTGTTATTACTGCACCTGATTGGGATGAGCCCTTCGAGATGATGTGTGATGCTAGCGACTTTGCAGTTGAAGCTGTTCTTGGTCAGAGAAAGAAGAACATTTTTCATGTGATTTACTATGCTAGTAAAACCATTAATGGTGCTCAGCTGAATTACACTACTACGGAGAAGGAGCTTTCAGCAATTGTCTACGGGTTCGAGAAATTCAGATCTTACTTGCTTAGGAAAAAAGTGATGGTTTACAATGATCATGCTGCTATTAGATATCTGGTCTCCAAAAAAGATTTAAAACCGCGATTGATTCGATGGATTCAATTGCTTCAGGAATTCGAGTTGGAAATCAAAGACAGGAAAGGTACGGTGAACCGTGAGGTGGTGATCGCCGTTCTTGCTACGACTTGATTTTAGAAGTTTCACGTCAAGCTAAAGACGAAAAAAAGCGTCGAGGTTGATTGGCCAGTTTTTGGAGCTAGCATAGTGTATCCGCCTCCTGATTCTCCACCCGAGGAGGGTGATCCTGCCGACAGTTAGGTCTGCCTTTGCTATCCTTATTATTGCCTTAAATGGGGTCATTGAATATTTTAAGTTTGGGGGTGGTAATTTAAGGATTAGTAGTAGTAGAGTCGTGTTCATATAGGAATCATATTGCATGTATAGTGTTAGTTCATTCATAATTTTACATAATTTTTCATATAGGCCATAATTTTTTACATAATTGTTCATGCTTATTATGTGAGTCCATTTAGTTGCATTTGCATAGCATATAGCATAATTCTGTAGGATGAGATATTTTAGGTTGGTAGGTCGGTGTTGATTTGGGTGTAGTAATGATGAAGAGAGGGATGATTAAGTTCTTATGAATTGACTTGCATGTCCGAAAGTAAAACCTATTCACAAGTCTCATCGGGTGCTTTTGGGCTAGATCAGGGCCAGATTTGTTTGGTTGTTGAAATTTAATCACTTTTTTACATTTACATTTAGAATGCTTGTTATTCCCTTGATGACTAAGGAGCACTAAAATATAAAATGGGGGAACCAAGGATTTCATTGGTAGTTAATAAAAATTAGGCATCAAAAGGCTAGTAGCCGCTCATATTTATGAGTAGTCTAGGGTTGGATGAGATGGAGTGAAACGCACTCATTCCAGAAATGAGAAAATAAAGAAAAGAAAAGAAAAAGAAAAGAAAAAAAGAATTGTGTTAGTATTTGATTATGCATAATTGACCACGGGTGAGCTCTTTAATACTCGAGCAATTAAGTTCTAGGGGACTTTGTGCCTAGTGCCCTAAGGCTTGTTCAGTCTGGGATCCGCTAACCTAAGGCTCGCTACATGGGTATTATTGCATAAGTATTTTGGGGCCTCATCCATTGCACGGTCAAATAAGCATTTGTGTTGATGTGTATAATGTTGTAGCATGAATCCTTGTCTAACTCCAGTGATGATGGAGGTGTTTTGGAGACATGATGTGTTTAACGTTCATTTTACTTACAAACTTGTGATTGTTTTGGCGAAGAATGAGATATGGTTTTGATCTAGTGTTGGGTGTATTTCTGATAAGCAAAGCACACACTCACGCTTCTGTGCTTGTGAGTTAGTGCATTGGATTTAGTCGAGCTCTGTTTAGAGTTATTGCATTGTTAGAGACATGGACTTATTGATTTGGTTATGGTTATTCTGAGGGGATCTTTGCATTGTCATGTATTTACATTCATTCATTTAGTTGCATTCATGCATTAGTAGTAGTAGTTGTCGAGTCTGTTTATGCTTGAGGACAAAACATCGATTTAAGTTTGGGGGTGTGATAAGTGAATTTTATGTCCATTTGAACACATCATATCGGCTTAAGTTGATGATTTGACCTCAAGTATGTGGTATTTTTAATGCATTTTGTGTTGAGTATATGCAGAGCTTTATTGGAGGCAGGAATAAACTTCTATATGCTTTTATGTTGATAGGAGATCGGGAATTAAAGTACGAGCGCTTACGAGAAGATCAGAACGAGAAACGAGAATTCTGCAGAAATTTTTCCAAAAGCCGATCGCGCCCGCGCTTGACTTAGGCGTGCCCGCGCTCAATTGTCAAGAAGCAGAGCGTGCCCGTGCTCCATAAAAGCGCGCCCGCGCTAGGTCAGGCAGACAGAATCCTGCTTTTAGTTTGTTTTGGATATTCTAAGCGGCCAAGTCAATCTGGAGTATATAAATAAAGAAAAGGAGACATATTCAAAAAGAAGGAAGAAGGAGAGAACTCTGGAAATCAAAAGCAAACAAGAAGGCTAAGAGGAAGAAGATTTAGTTATATATCGTTCTTTTGTATTCTTCTAATTTAGAGATACTTTGGATGCTTGTTTCGGATTTGTTTTCTTAATCTTATTACTTTATTATTCTCTTGTAGTATTCTGAACTTTTTACTATCATGTTTTCATTGGAACCCATGATGACGAGCCGTTCGATTATGAACTAATTGTCATTATGGGATTCTAACGAATTTATTTATGGAGTTTAGTAGTTGATTGCCTAAAGTTTTTAGTGTGTGATGAATTATTGATTTCCTAGTATGGTTGTGCTTAATCTTCTTGGATGCATAGCTAACATCTAAGTTGTTTTGTTAATCTCTATTAATCGCGAAAGTGGATATAGGGGTTTAGAACTTCCCATGCTAGCATAGGTTTTTGGATGTTTTAACATGCATGATTCGTAGTGTAATTTTAATCATCTTACGCGGCCCTATTTAATCTCAATGGATAACTTGCTCTTAAACCGTTATGTTTTCAAATATTATAGACATATAGGGTCTAAACATAATTGGTGTCTACCTAGCTTCTATCTGAGCTCTAAACGAAGGTATAAACATACTATGATTAAAGATATAAACTCTGAATGAAGTATTTAATGAAGTTAGAATCCCATGTTTTATTTCATTTAACTTGATTTTTAATCTCGTAGTTAATTCATTCTAGCATAATTACTTTTAGATAATCAACTCAATTTGATACTTGTCTTAGCAGTGAATAATAATCATACATTGTTGCATAAGTGCACATTCTGAATTAAACCATTCTCTGTGGGAACGATCTAAACTTAATCTTATACTACTTGTGACCGCGTAAGCTTGCGTGTTTTTGTTCAAACAGTATGTTTGATTTGAGTCTTTCATCTTAATACGTTTATTATCATTATTTATGTTATAGACAGGAGTATCTAAATCAAGAACATATAAGCCATTAAACAAACATGCAACCCCATAGGTAACATTATTGAAATAACTATTGTTCTGAATCAAAAATGAAAAACCTTTCTTATCCAAAAAAGAAACCAAAATAATGTTTCTGCAAATCGCAGGCACATAAAAACAGTTATCTAGTTCTAAAAAAATCCTAGTGGGCAATGATAAATGATAAGTCCCTACAGCTAAAGCAGCAACCTTTGCTCCATTGCCAACTCGCAGGTCGACTTCTCCCTTCGCGAATATCCTACTTCCCTGCAGTTCCTGCACATTTATACAAATACGAGAACCATATTCAGTATCTAATACCCAAGATGTAGAAGTAGACAAATTGACTTCTATAACATAAATACCTGAATCAGAAGTACCAACATCAGCCTTCTTCTTCTTTTGATCCTCCAAATAAGCATGACAGTTCCTCTTCCAATGACCTAGTTTCTTGCAATAGTGACAATCACCAACCTTTGGAACACCACCTTTAGGTTTCAAAGCCTTGGCCGGATCAGGTTGTGGATTGGCATTAGATTTAGATCCCATCTTCCTCTTGACTTTCCATTTACCCTTTCACCATCAACATGGGAGCAGGGGACGCCTTCTGAACGTTGGTCTCAGCAGTTTTCAACATAGCCAACAATTCGGTGGGGTTCTTATCTACTCATTCATATTATAATTCAACACAAATTGAGAATAGCTGATGTTTAAAGATTGCAAAATTAGATCAATATGGTGCTCCATAGCAATCGGGGCACCCAACTTGGCAAGATACTCAATATACCCAATCATCCTTAGAACATACGGTCCAACGGAAACCTACAGAAGTCAGAATGGGAAGAGGAAAAGGATTGTTATTATGGTATAATTTGAACCACCGGTCTAACGATGTCTCTGCTTACATGCATGCAATGATTTAAAAGTATCAAACCTCTCCTAATGAGCCTGTCCTTCAAACATATGTTTAAGGTGCTCAATCATATCATAAGAATCCATATTCTCATGTTGTTTCTGAAGTTCAGCACTCATGATCGCTAACATGAGACATTGAACATCCGTGTCATCATCGATATGTTTCTGATAAACATTATGTTGAACACGGGATGCTCCTTCAGGGAGAGGTGCAGGGCGAGGGATATCTATGACATAGAGCTTGCGCTCTTATTTAAAGACAATCTTCAAGTTCCTCTGCTAGTCAGGGAAGTTTGTTCCTAACAGCTTGTCCTTCTCAAGGACTGATCGCACATAGAAGTTGTTAAAATTGATTGCCATTTGATATCTATAATGTTTAAAATGCATAAGATAAATTAGTCTACAGATGATTATTCAATTATGTTCAAGTAATTATTCATATATATTCAAAATATATATCTCCCACTATTTTTATCAAATTAATAGCCCTAACTATTAATTCGGAAAGAATATCTTCTATATACTTTCTAGTGAGCCAAGATCTAAATTTCACAATGTTTTAGTTCAGCTTTGGCTTTACTCCTAAAACATGATTCAATAAGGGAGACAATATTTGTCAATTATTTCAACTATATAACTCTTGGATAGTTTAGTGGAATAACAATTGTTCATATTTATCCAATAAATCTCACCAAACTCTATGCCTATAAGTTCACAATCCTATTGTGGTAACTTAGTTAAGTCAAACCCAAAGGTCTAAAAATTATCATATACTTCAACACGCCGTCCCACGATATATGGGAGTACTTCGCTCTGGCGAACCCACTCCTTATTGATATAGGGGTTAACGCGTTGAACATATTGGAAGGCATCTAAACAACTTAATATAAATATTAGGGTTTTGTTAGTATTATAACGATCATGATCCCATCATGAAGAGATTCCCAATTTTTCCTTGAATAAAATACTTCAAATTAATACTCGTCAATGGTTTGATTTCCAGGTAGTGGAGGAGTCACATCGGTCTCGCTTAAAACCCACAGCCTTACAAGTTCAATGAACCCGTTTTTGACAAAATCGCCCCATATTAGAAATAAAGAATATTCGTATTTCATTTCGTGTTTCAGAAACACAAGAATCTCATAATTGTTTATAAATTTTAAAATCTTGAGTCATTACAGATTTATCTTGTTTAGCAGGCATGACATGGGTGACGTATCTAATACATACATTCATGCATGATTAATCTAATTAAAGCATGCATCATTAACTATTCTATACATACATTCATACATCATTATATAAAGTGTGGTGTGTAAACGTGCTTGGTTATGGCCTTTATCATATGTGATCCTTTCAAGCTAATGAAAGGATCAAGGTCAATCTATGGTGAATAATATAAATATAATTACAATTACAAGTCTTCATTCTTCTTATCTCGATTGATGCTTCTCCTCTTGGATCAGGCCTTCTCCTCTTGAACTTTAATCTAAAGGTCTTAAGGCCATAACCAACACCATGCTCAAGTAAACAAATAACAAACTTTGAGAAAAAAAAAATATAGCAGGGTCCAGGGGCGGCAGTCCCCGGGCGGGGTCCGGGGTGGCAGACCCCGGTTGGGGTCCTGATTGCTATGATAGACCAGTCTTGTACAGAAATCTCAATTTCAGAACTATAGATCGTATCTGAACCAGTCTCTGCCTTCACTGCAGCATATGCAGTTTTAGAAGCATGTATCATATACATACTGAACATACCCCGTTACATAGATCATGTTAATACACCTTCTGACCAGCAGTTTATATCTCAATCTATAAATCAGACATCATGCATAATCAACGAATCGTATATTGATCAGTCATGGCAAAATATAACGTGCTAGTATCTTCATATGCATATACATCACGTGAATATCCAGAAAGCTCTACATAGCAGTTCGATCATAAATCAACATAACAGCATGCATATTAAATCTCACACATAAACAATATCATATACATATATGGCAGATCTGATTCATGCTTAATATATTGAAAAAACTATCAAACACGTAACCAAATTATCACATTATACACATAGCTCTGATGCCATTATTAGGGATTCGATCAATAAAATTCAACGAAAAAACAAAAAAAAAATCAAAATCCTACCATAGGATCTATGTATATTGACTGGATAATTATGGGGAATTGATGTTTACCTTAATAAAGTTTTCCTTCTGATTGTGATAAACATTCTGATCTTGATGAACCAACACAGCCTCCTTTCGAAGATCTGCTCTCCAAGGTATCCACACGAATGTCCGATCGTCCAACGACCACCGGAGCCGGTACTATCCAATTTGGTTGCCTCTTTTCTCTCTCTCTCTAGCCTCTCTAAGATGTAGAGCTGGTACGGTTTTCTCAAAAATGTAATATTTTTTCTAAACCCTAAATGTTACAACCGGTATATATAGTTGAACTATGTGTATATATGTTTATATATATCAAGAGCGAGTCAATTATGTGCTTGTATGAGTCATAAGGGTCATATTCTGTGAGTTGTAAATTAAATATTTATTTGGGAAAATTTTGAGAGAAGAAATGTCTTTATTTGAGTAATTTGTGATATATTATTAAAGATATTAGTTTATGGAAATTCTTTATATAAAAACTTGTTTCCTTAAAAATTTTGAAAGTGATCTCAAAAAGTTTCTAAAATCCTAAACTATTTTATGGTATGACTTTTGTGATTTATAGATTTATATTTTTATTTATAAAATTATTTCTCTAAAATGATATTTTTTAATTAGATTAATAATTTTCCATTTACCATGATACCCTTGCATGCAAAAATCCACTCAATTGAAGGGAGGGGTATTGTTGTCAAATCCAACCCCACTAACTTCACTTTAACTAGTCAATTTCCTAAGTTGCCCTTGCATGCAAACCTTGTTAATTTTAGAAGAGGGATAAAAAGGTAAATTGATATTCCACTATCATCAAACCACCACCATATCATCACCTTGTGTCATTTTCACCACTTACACACACAAACTCACTCTCCTCCCTCCTCTTCTCTCTCGGCCAAAGCCAAGCCCCACTCCCTTTTGTTCATTTTCTTTCATCTTTTCTTCAAAAATTCTTGCAAGAAATCATTCTCTAAGCCTTGATCACTTGTTTAGTAAGTTAAATATTAAGTGTACTACTTGGTTTAAGCTTGCATGTTGAGTTTTGAGTGAGCCTAATGTTGAAAACCTTGATTATTATGAGTTTAAGGTTCAAAACAAAGGCAAAGCATCAAGAGTGGAAATGATCAATGGTTGAGGAACTTCCTTGCCATTTTGTATGATCATTTCACTCCTTTCCATTTGGCAATGACTCTTTAAGAGCCGAATGGAGTAAAGTTTTGTGTTCTTTATTTGTGATTAAATGCTATGTGAAGAAGTCTTGATTGCATGTTGCTATAAAGCAAAATTTTTGATGGATCGTGATCTTTAAAACCCTTTCATGTCATGAAATACTTGGGATATTGTATGTCAAATGATTGCATGTTGAATTTACAATAAAAATCTTAGAGTACTAGGAGTGCGTGTTGAAAAATAAACTATATACTTGATTTTGGGCTTCAAATTCGATTATATGCCTTAGATATAACTTGATTTGCTAAATAATGAGTATACTTTTCTTGACAAGTGCTTTATTATGACAAAATATAGTTTGTACAGTGGGTTAATGAGTATATTCAATTGGTAAATTGTTGCATGTTGTTATGGATATTCGTTTTGTGCATGAGTACTCGAAAACGTGATTTAAGTGTTAGTCTTGCTACTTTATTTGTATAATTTGGTCATGGGGCATTAGGGTATGAATTATCTCCGTCACGTGTAGGTGGGATATATGAGAGTATTAGGTTAGTATTTGTGCTTGGTTAAAGATTAGGTTCATGGTTTATAACTGAGAGTTAAGGTGGAAGGGTTAGTATAGGGTTTGTTTTTTTATTCCAGAATGTTGCACTAGTTTGTATGAGAGTTTTGAATGGGCATTCATTGGGAATTTGGAGGCCCAAGCCACCAGAAGTTAGGACTTGACCTATAGTTGATCCCAGAAGCTTTAAATGTAAGAAATCAATTCATTTAGTTAGGTGCACAAGTCAAATCATGACTTCTGGTCAGAATAGAGGCAGTTTGAGTGAGGAGCACTTTTAAGCTTAGAAAGTGGTGTCATTGGTAGGCCCTCATTAGGCCTTGCTTATCATTGATACTAGGGAGTTTGTGGGAAGTTTTCATGCCATAGTTCGAAGGTTTAGAGTTAAAACCAAGAGTATAAAGTGAGTTCAAATCAGGGCAGTTTGAGTGTCACTAGGACGGGGGAGAGCCATCTTTGAGAATAGGCCCGAGGAGGCCTAGGTTAAGCCTTGGTGTCATTCCAAGTGCACAAGTAAGATTTAGGATGTGAGATTCCATTGTAGTAATTTGAGTGTCAAACCTTAATTGGAAAGGGATTCATTATCACTTAGTACCATTCGGTGTCACCTAATAGTTATACTAGGAACACATTATCCTTGCACTTAGATTTTGCATCCTTAGAGGTGAGGCCTGAGTTGACCATTGAGTCTAATGGTTATTGAGAGGTCAGAAGAAGGTTAGGCCATAGGTGTGGCTAAGTGAAATGGAGTTTGGCTAGTAAAGGCACTTCAAAACTTGGAGAGCTAGTTGGGTTGCACTAGACTAGGTAGCACTTCGAGTCAATCATGTTGGTTGAGTGAGATCATTCAATACTCAATAGTGCACCATTATATCAAAGTTGTATATTATGTGATTAAATGTGTTATGTGATCCTAAATGATTATTTGAGCATAATAAGTGATTAGTAAAGAGTCGAATGTGTAGTTAGGCCTAAGTGCCAATATGTTTTGAAATCTTTAACCAGGATGGAGTTTCTGTGAGAGTGTATCTTGATGAGGTCTAATATTTTGTGTAGGCTCAGGAGAAGGTAGTAAGATTGATGTCAAAGTTGAGTAGTGCTCCCGGTTGCTTCCACGATCAAGACGAGAGTTAGTCCAGCCTTCTTAAGGCAAGTGTCATAAACCTTTCTTGAGATATGATGCAAGTATTCCCTTATTCAACTTATGATTATTTCAAGTGTTCCCGTACTTTCTTGATATATTGCAAGTGTCCTTTGACCCTCTCGAGATATATATTGAGAATTATTCTGAATTCATAAGATATATTACAAATATTCCGAACCACTCCTTTGAACTATGATAACATGCTCGTATATTGATCTTTTTAATATTATTGTCACCATGATATATTGTTGCAAATATTCTGACTTTAGATTGAGATTTTGCAAATGTTGTGTATACGCTTATAAAAATCATACCCTTATAAACTATAAAACCTCATATGTGATCTCTCTTGATTAACCGCTATACTTTTTACTCTTATACCTCCGAGTTACCAACTCTTTACATAAATCCTTACAATCATAACCAAATTTTGTCACTAGATATATCCCTTCTATAACCCTCAAATTTGAAACCTCTATCTTGTGGAACAATGTTCTGACTCTTTTTTAATACTTTCTTCCTTGGTTATCAAACCATTGCTGACTATCCTTGAAAACCCTGCTAGTGAGAAGTCACATCATTCTGATAAGAGTTTCTTAACTTAAAATCCTTGATTGATGATTTAAACCACTTTATATAGATCTTTGTAAAGTTCTCCTTGGCATCAATTTTATAAAAGTTAATTGCTCTTTAAATAAATGAATGTTTTCTTGAGATTAGTGAATTGGACTAAGACGCAAGTCCCTTTCACACTTATTATGTTAGGCTTAAAAGATGCCTAGAGATCCCATTAAATTGTTAAGAACCCAGCGAGGTTCGGGATTACTTCGCGGCTGATCACCGGCTGTAATCCGTAGCATCACAAAATGATTTTGAGCAATGATTTGGTTACAAATGTTTTGACTTGAATAATGATGCCACACACCTCAATTTCCAGATATAAATTGCTATGATGTTAAATTCTATTTTATGATATACCTTGCTGAGCGCTTGGCTCACTTCTTGCTTTTCATTTATGTCATTTCAGCTAGCAAGTATGGTTAGATTCAAGCAGAATGCTCGTAAGTCTACCAGTGGAGATGTTGAGGCTTATGTGAGAGCTTAGGTAGTATAGTTGGCGTCTGTGTGAGGACCGATAGCTTTATATATATAAGTTGTAATAGTTGTAGTGTTAGACTGTTCAAACACTGAACCTTTGCGATCTTGGATTCGGTTATTAACAGTCATTTGTAATAACTTTGTATTTATTCAGTTATATTTTGTTAGTGTTATTTTGGGGCTGTGACACTAAAAATATATATCTTATTGTATATATAGGGAGAGAGGGGATTCGGGCCTAACCCTAATCATAATGGGCTTCTAAAAGGACCCATTCTGATTTTGGGTTTATATTATTATTAAATTCGAATACTAATATATATACAATTAATCAAGTCTTACTTAATTAATTTAATATTTAAATTCGAATTTACAACAATAAAATATTTAAATTCATAATTTAAATAACACTCCATTTTAAACGTTCTTTGTGTGTGACCCTTTAGGTTATTATTACGTTGACAATAATTTTATTTTCTAATAATAAAATTATAAATAATAAGTGGCACCTAGTAATACATCATTGCTCCCCAAGTAATAATAATAATTGGTGACTCAATTAAACCTTTCGTGAATAATGTACAATGTAATATAATCCCTTTAGCCTTATATTATAGATCAAACTCGAGGCATGCATTATGTCATCATCTGTTAACGTTTAATCCTTCTTTCCTTGATCAATGAGTAAACTATTAAACATATCAGTATTTGAGCACGGCCATGCATTTTATAGTCTTCCTCAATCAAGAGGCCAATAATATCACTTTTTTAATAAAGGAGGGCTAAATCTCATCTAAATCATTCATATTTCTCATACAATTCATAATATACCCAATGTCTACATTTATTATTACCCAGTCAAGGATAACTTTCAATAGTATTTGTTAGGTCACACAACACTATAGAAGGGGTTTGAATATAGTGTTTATACAATCAAATCGATTTAGAACACAAGTATGTAACAGTAATCAAGTTTATTCAATATAATAAGCTCTGTTACAAAGTAGGTTAAAATATTCTCTCAGTGATGAACAATATCACTAAAAGCTGCTAGGTTACAATGAATAATGTTCTCGTGAAATAATAACACTTATAAAGTAAACCCTAAGCTGTGTTTATATAGTACACAGTTACAAGATATCTTCTAATTGATATGGAATATAATTCTGTCTCCTAAAATATATCAATCAGATATTATCTTTTACAAGTCTTCTAACTGTACAACTCTTCATGCATATCTTCTATTATTTTTATTCCTGATCCTCTCCTGTAAATCAGCTGCATTCCTTATCTGAAGTACCTGCACTTAAGTCCTGATATAAATCCTGACGGCCTTAAGTTCTGATATAAGTTCTGACTTCAGTAAGTTCTGATTTTCAGTAAGTCCTAGTATTAAGTTCTGAAACTAAACACAACAGATTAGACATAACATCTCAAATATATCTAACAATCTCCCCCAACTTGTAAATTATGAAAAATATACAAGTTAATAGATTTGATGATGTCAAAAACATTTAAGTACAAAAGCAATGAAAGTTTATTTAGACAACTAACTACAACTTACAGTCCTTGCAGCTTTTACCAATTTTACTGAGTTAATCTGAATCCAAAGTGATTCTTGACAAAGTTTGATATCAGTTTCTCTTCTGCATTCCTCAGGACTTGAGCTAATATAGCCTTGACTTGCTTCATTTCTTCATCTTGACTGTCAATCCGGTAGATTGCAGTCCTAAGTGCTGAGATGTGATTTCTTTCCAATCCATCACCAAGTCTGATTACTCTTGGATGAGATGAGTCTTCATTATAGCACATACATTTCTCTTTCAGAATAACTTCAAGTTTAGCAGAATTCTTCTTCATTGGAATTTCACTTCCATCATCTTCAACTATATTTGGAACAAATTCTGCAACCCTTGATCCGGAGATTCTGGCTTTATCCCTTATTGTCTTCATTATGAAATTTGACCATCTTCTGGTAATCTCAAACTTTATCTCCAAAAGATAATGAAAGAATTGAAGTTCTTTTAGAGATTTGTTCAGCACATCTGATTCTGACATTATGTATGTTCTTCCATCTTCAAGAAATAGAATCAGTTTTTTTTACATTACTCTTATCATGAGCATCCAGTACCACTTGAACAGATATAACCTTGTCAAGGTGTTTCTGTGTAACTTCCTCAAGAGGTTTGTCAGTTAATAAGAATGGATCTCTAGTAAGTACTTCAACTCATGTTTTGATCTTGGCTTCTTCGGAATCTAATCCAGCTCTGTCTCTTGCTTCTCTGGCTTTCAATCCAACAGTCATGAAATTAGATAGCAGTTGACTTGAGCTTTGTCAGAGGTTGATGTCTTGATGACTTGATCAGGATTTCCTGATTCTTCTGTAGCTTGTTGTTCTTCACTCTGAACAACTTGAGCTATGTCAGAGGTTGACTTAGATTCTTCTGTTATCTTTCTTCTTTTCAGAGTTTGAACAGTTTTATCTTCAGCAGCTGTATCATCAAAAACCTGAACCATTTTGCACACAGGTTTCATCAGGATTTGAAGAATCTTCATCTCCTATTTCTTTGTTGGTTCATCAATCTTTCCTTTCCCTTTTGCCTTGGGATCAATTTCAACTTGTGATCTTGTCTTGGGCTTTGAAGCCTCGGAAGTTGACCTTTCCTTGATCACAATGCCTTTTGCCTTAGGCCTTGGAGGTTTCCTTGCATTTAAAGCCTTAAATTTAAGATTTGTCTTCTCAGCTGCAAATCTTGCTTCTTCCTCCTTTAGAGTCTCTAAATCCATTCCAGGATTATGTTTGAGAAATAATCTTCTAGCAATCTCTTCATCAAGTGTCTGAATCTTGGGATCCTTATAGTAGACAGTAGTCTCCCTTCCCTTAAGCTTCAGAGTTTATAAAAACTTCTGAGAGTCTTGACTTTCAGCTTGAATCAGAATATCATAACTTGATATCATATTTTGATTATCAGAACTTGCTATCAGATTTTTATTCACAGCTTCAGAACTTGTATTCTTCTGTGTAGAAGATTTTCTAGAATCAGGATTAGTTTCTGTGAAGAAACCTTACTGCTTTGCCCTTGACCTTTTCCCTTGCTAGGGTTTCCCTGGTCATCTTCTTTATCATCCTTCTTCTTCAGTGTTTGAATAGTAGAGCATTTGGACTTAACTACCTTCTCCCCCTTTTTGGCATCATCCGATAGGAGTAGAGAGAGAAGAAGTTCCACTGAAGATTGGATGTTATTGAGTTGTGCTTGTTGAGAGGCTTGATTCTGCGGGACCTCATTCAGTTGGCCCTGTTGCTTTTCTTGAAGTTTCTCAATAGCCTCTACTTTTTCATGAATAGGTCTGATAAACCTATTCTTGTCTAGCTTGAGCATCAGGTCCAGCTTATCAGCATTTTCCTGTAGTTTATCAACCTTGGCATGAGTAATGGAGTGTTGACCTTAAAGACTTTTACTACTGAGAGCTGTGACTGTTAGATATATTTGAGATGTCATGTCTAATATGATTTGTGTTTAGTTTTCAGAACTTAACAACATGACATATCAGGACTTACTGAAATCAGGACTTACTGAAGTCAGAAGTTAATATCAAAACTTAAGGTACATATCAGTACTTAAGTGCGGGAAGACTTTCAGATAAGGAATGCGGCTGATTTACAGGAGAAGATCAAGACTAAAACAATAGAAGATATGCATGGAAAGAGTTTGAAAACTGGAAGACTTGTAGAAGATATCTGATTAATATATTTTAGGAGACAGAATTGTATTCCATATCAATTAGAATATATCTTGTAACTGTGTACTATATAAACATAGACTTAGGGTTTATACTATATGTGTTATCATTATCGAGAAGATTATACATTGTAACCTAAAAGCTCTTAGTGATATTTGTTCATTACTGAGAGAGAACAACAGTTCATATTATGCCAGAGTTTATTAAATATACTTGATCTTGTTACATACTTGTGTTAAAATCAATTTGATTGTATAAACACTGTATTCAACCCCCTTCTACAGTGTTGTGTGACCTAACATTGACTTTAAGTTGAGCTTTCAAGTCAGAGTTTGTTAACAACTCATCAGCTTTTGCAATATAATCTGTTAGAACTTTTGAGCTTGAAATGAAATCATATTTATTCCACTTCTTGGTCCATTCAACTCCTCTGTGAGTTTCCTCCCAAGGAATATGAGCTTCTTGTTCAACATATTTCAACAGTTCCTCCTTTCCAAGAATTGGAGCTGGAGTGTTTACTGGAGCTGACTCGCCAGAACTTTCTAGAAACTTATCATCTTCTGACAACACAAAAGTGTGTGTGGTTGTAGGAGATTCTGGTACAACTTCATCTATTTCCACATCCAGAATTGGAGTAGTTGGTATTTCAGCATTTAATGGAGAAACAGGTGGAGTTGTCACTTGTCCTTGTGGTGCTTCCAGAAACAAGACAGATGGAATGTTCAGCCTATGAATATCAATTTCAGGACTTAATCCTGAATCTTCAACTATAGTTGTTTCTTTGATTGGAGAGACAGGAGGTGTGATCACTGTATCTTGAACAATTTCTTCAGCTTGAGGTGGAGGTGGAAAAGCTTCAATTACTATTGGTTCTGATGAGATCAGAGATTCCTGATCCCCTTCCTCAGCTTCTTTAGCATCCTCAGATTGAGGTTGTGCCATATGCCTACCTGCTCTCATCTTCTTTGATCTGGACTTTGGTTGTGAAGGTGTTGCTTGAGCAGCATCAGAACTTGAAAGTCTTTTTCTTTTCAAACCAGGACCCTCAGCTTCAGTCTGTTTCTGAGGAGTTACCTCTTTCTGAAAAATTTCCTTTTTGCTTCTATTGTCACAGGTTCTGATGCATAAACCTGGACTTGCTCATCTTCATCTGATTCATCCCTCAGAATCATCCTTCCTCTCCTTGCTGGAGATTTAGGAACAGGTTTTGCTCTTGAAGGTTTGGGTCTAGATGTTGTAGCAGATTTTACAACTGACACTTTTTGTGAAGTACCAGAGGTTGGTTGAGAGGATTGTGCTGGTTGGAAATAGGTTCTGATGGTAGGTTGTGGTTGTGGCTGAGAAGATTGAGCTGGTTGAGTATTGGTTATAAGTGATGATGGAGGTTGAGAGGGTGCAACTTCAGGAAATTTGGGTGTGTATATGTTGGGGTCAGACTTTACTAAGAACTGTTTTACTGATGTAGGAATTTGAAGGGGTCTTAGTATCTCTTTCTTATTATCAGTAGATAACAAGTCTGTGAAGGCCCTTTTAGCAAGTTTAAAAGGTTAAATTGTCTCACGAAAGTTTTGGGGCTTATCAGGACAACAAAAACTGTAAATGAATTGACAAAATCTAGCAAAGTAAACAGTAATTGGGTCCTCATTTATCCTATCCCCAATAAAACCCAAAATAGCAGTAGCATAATCAAAGTGAGTTTAATTTAGAAGTGCATACCCTATTTGCTGACTCAGAATGGGAATGGCATCAAAGTTGGAGCATTTGTTGGCAAAAGCTCTTGTGATGTAGTCAAAGAAGTAGCTCCACTCCCTTCTGATATATGGCCTCTTGAGATGTCCCAGCTTGGACAGACTTTTATCATAACCAATATTGGCCATCATACCCTGTAGAAGTGGTTCTACAATCTGAGCATTAAAAGTACAATTTTCTAGTGTAGAGCTTGTCGAACAGTTGACAAGTTAACTGGATGCTCATCTTCCCCTGTTGTGAAGATAATGTTTGGGGACCCAGCTTCACCACCATCATCATATACCCAAGTCCTCCAAAACTCCAGTATATGTGTTCCTGAGAGTAATTGTGGTTGGGTCAAAGCATACCCAATCTCACTATTAGCCAGAAAATCTTGAATAAAATTTAGATCTGATGGAGCATCATCCTTGCTGAGAATAGCCATGTAGTTATTGGGGACGAACTTGGCTCCATCAAAGATGATGTCCTTGGGTGCCATTTTCGTAAGAAATTAGGTGAAAAGTTGTGTGTACGAAAGGTGTTTGATAAAATGCCTGTAAGAAATAGCTTCAGAGAATATTAGAGAGTGACAGAGAATAAGAGAGATTAGAAAATAAGAATAGTAGGTAAAAGATTGTAAAATCTTTTAACTCTCTTATTTATACACTCCACGTGACAACGACTATTTTGTGAAGCAGAACAGACTTTTTACACCTGGCAGCATGGAAACAGTCAAAATAGTAATGAGTGGGCACGGTAAACGTGCAGTATTTATTGCTCACATGTTGTTACCAAAACAAACACGCAACCCATTAACCAAATGATTATCACTGTTATTATCTCACTTAATCATTTTCTGACAAAATATAATCGTTACAGCAAATACTAAAAATAAGTCATGAAGTTAAATAATGCCACGTAAGCATCAGAGTTTCCATCAGGATTTGCATCAGAACTTGACTATTATCAGAATTTAACGGTCATCAGAATATGGCTTCTGTACTCATAAAGTGAATGACTATTTCTGTAATTCTTCACACAAATACTGATTTTCTTCAGAGTTTAATCATCAGAACTTTCATCAGAACTTGTCCCCAGAATTTATGCAAATAATACCTAACTGTTTATCTGAAACAACTTAATCACCACAGAAATTTTCATTATTCACATGGAGTGAGAGTGTGTACATTTGCAAATGATCAGATAAAGATTAAAGTCTGATAAACTTCAGATTTCTTAGAAATAAGGCATAACTAAGAAAAATGCTTAAAATATGTCTTTAATTTTGAAACGTACTATAGAATAAATTCATGTAAGAGTCCACCTCAACTGTTTGTGCTCATTTTCTGCATCTTTTGAAAAAAAAAATTACAGTGGCTTCTCAGTGTAAATGAGTCACAACTGCTATCAGAATTTATGCTATTATCAGAATATTTCTCCAGTAATCGGAGAATGTGAAAAGTCACCAAGAAAAAATTATTTGCTTTTCTAATACATATAACTTAATACCAGCAATGCACTTGGGTCTTCCCTTTCACATATTTACTCAAGATCTCAAAGGAGTACCTGACTTCAATTTTTCTTTTCTTTTGTTTGCTTCAAATAAGTGAGGCTTATCAAGCATGTAGTTCATCCTTAAGATTTACTGACATCAGAATTTGACATATAAGAAGAAATAATCTAGTTTGTGACTTAGTAATAAGATACAAGAAGTAAATTTGACTAAGATCAAAATCAGAGTTTGCTTATGTTATGTATTTCCACATAAATAACTAATTCAAACATGGGATACAAAGTTTGTTAAAGACTACTAAGTCAACATGTAGCAAAATAATCCTCATTGGATTGAATAGTCACAGAACATTCAAAACACTATCAGAGTATATAGAATCACATCAGATAACAATAAGTATTTAATATGATACATTGTAAGCACAGATTATATTGAGATAAGAAAATCTGTAAACACTGATCATAAAGTCTGATGCATGAGAATAAAAACTAAACAGATTTTGAGAAAGAACCTGAAACCAGTCCAAGTTCATTTACTAGTCTTGTAAAAGTAGCTTCACATAGTGGTTTTGTGAAGATATCTGCTAGTTGTTGATCTGTTGGGACAAAATGCAATTCTACCGTACCTTCCATCATATGTTCCCTTATGAAATGGTACCTAATGCTGATGTGCGTTATCATTGAGTGTTGAACTGGATTACCTGTTATAGCAATAACACTTTGATTATCACAGTAAATGGGTATTTTAGAAAATTCTAACCCATAGTCCAGTAACTGATTCTTCATCCAAAGAATCTGTGCACAACAGCTTCCTGTAGCAATATATTCTGCTTCTACAGTTGATGTGGAAATTGATTTTTGTTTCTTGCTAAACTAAGAAGCCAATCTGCCTCCAAGAAATTAGCAGCTTCCACTAGTGCTTTTCCTATCTATTTTTCATCCTGCAAAATCTGCATCTGAGTAACCTAGCCAATCATACCTTTGTAGTTAGTAATATCTACTGATGCTCCAGTATCTTTATCTAACTTGTTTGCAGTGGCCATGGGAGTGGATACAGTTAAACAGTCTTGCATTCTAAATTTTTTGAGTAAATTTCTGGTGTACTTGGATTGATTTATGAAAGTACCTTCTTTATTTTACTTGACTTGAAGTCCCGGAAAATAGCTAATTTTCCCATCATACTCATTTGATATCTTGACTGCATTAGCTTTGCAAACCTTTCACAAAGTTTGGCATTTGTAGAACCAAAGATGATATCATCAACATATATATGTACCAAAAGTAAGTCATTTCTATGGCTGAGTGATAAGTGGCATTTTATACCACTTAGAATGTAACACCCCCAAATCCGGGGTCGGGGATCCGGGTTGTCACGAGTTCCAATTCCCTTAACAACTCTTAATCTTAATAAACAACCAACCACTGCGTACCGTGACCCCATAATATACACACACACACCACAAGTTATAGTCTCAGAGATGAATACCAAAAATAACACAATTCATTTTATTCTACAATTATAAGTCATTACACCTCAAAAGGGTTTCTGAATAAATTTACATATTCTTTGCCATTATTACAATTCATAAATATACATAAGTCTGGTACAACAAAAGTTGAAAGCCTAGCCTATTGGTAGTTCCTACCTCAGCTACAACGGCATCAACGCCTACAGAAAACTGCGGAATGTTTCCTAACCGCTCACGAATTGGGACCTTGGTCCTGTTCATCTTGTTTATCTGTTGTTGTGTGGTGAAAGAAGAAAGCAAAGGTGAGCAACAAGTCCACCAAAATAATATGTATAATGATTTACAATATGTGAGCATCCTCATAGTACTCATGAAAGTCTTGGTCAAGTAAAAATGAACCAAGTTTGATATCTTATCACGGCCAAGTCGCAAAATATTCAGGATATATGTATATATACTTTTCAAAATCTTGGAAGTCCTCTTCCATGCATAATATACACAGAGTTCCAGTTTATAACTGTATAAAAATATCGTTGCAAGGTGATCTCATATATCTAACCTTGTCTCAACGTTTTTGTGAAAATCTTTGTCATGCATAAGATAATCATTAACCAGATATAAGTTGAAAAGATGAAGTTACAAGATACTCCAATATACTTATATCTTTTCCGAATACTACTTGAACTACCACCGTTCAAGGTATAATCAGTTTCAAAAGTTCATCACATAGATGAGACTACAAGAAAAGACTTGGATAGATTCAATCTTTGAAATATCATTATAAATAATGAAGTTACAAGATACTTCATTAAGTCCTGATATATATATATACACCTATATATATACATTTCATACACTCCTTGAAAACCTCTGTTATGAAAATTATAAACAGAGTTGCAATATCCAATGAATTTGGAAAGGAGAAAACCTTGGCATAAAACTGATATCTTGCTGATCAGGCAAAGATACCAATAAGTAACCTTTTCTACTAGTAGATGGACGAATTCCCCAATGGTCATCACCCTGGCCGCATTAGGACCTATGCTGGACTGCCACTCAGCCACTTACGCATTGATGGACTCCCACTGAGCCACTTACACTTTCATGGACGCCCACTGAGCCCATGTTTCTTATGCCGACTCAAATAGATGGACTTACTTCCCGAACGTTGGGCAAGTAATCAAAATGTTTTCTCAAAACAGCAACCTTATTGCGAATATAAAATACACCACAGAGCCGGATCCCTCAGGTTTTGAGCGAGTATTTAAATCCCCTTTGAAAGGAAGATCTTAAATATAAAAATGAGTTTTGGGATCCTCTCTAACTTTTAAAATCATTTTGAAGACTCGAAAACATTTTTAAGAATGTTTGGATTAATGCTGATTTAATAAAATAAATCAGTCCCGATATGTTGGAGAATATCTGAATATTATTATTTAAATAATATTCCCATAAGGATAATCTTTATAAAAATAATTGAAGTAGAAGTTTTACAACTCATAATTGAAATGAATAATAAATAACCAAAGATATACTTATACGAAAGCACGATCTTTATTTGAATAATCGAAAATAAGTTTGATTATCGAAACATTATTCTTTAATAAAATAAAGAATATTATTTAATAAAATAAGCGGAGTCATAAGTCCTCGAACGAATATTCAAAATAATATTCATTAAATAAAGTAAGCGGAGTCATAAGTCCTCGAATGAATATTCAAAATAATATTCATTAAATAAAATAAAGTTATCGAATAAACCTTATTCGATTAATAGTTTTGAAAACTATATCAATATATATATATAAATATATATATTATACTCGGGAACATCGACTCCCGGTTTAGAAAATGTTCACCTTTGGGTAACCTATACTAAGGGTATACACAACTACTTCTTATCTCTAGCATAGGTATTATGCAACTTATAAGCATTTGAATCAACAATTAGATATCAAGATTACGAAACAGACATGCATATATACCATATCAGCATGCTCCAATATATCGCAAAATTTGCTAATCACAATCATGCGCTTATGACAAGATAATGCATATACATATATTTACATCACAACAACAGTATAACGGGTAGAAAACTTGCCTTAGTGTTCCCGGTTAGACTTAAGCTTAGAGTGGGTCCAATAACCTATGAACAACAACATAAGTCGGAATTAAATCACGGTCACTTAAGAAACTAGACTTTAACCAATTGAACCCTAACGTTTGCTTATGGTCACTCCTACGCTTAACGAATCACATAAGTCGTTCGAGTACCCTTGGCTCCACCATTTTTAATAAATTAACCATTAAGAATTTTAAGGCGATTCTTTCGCGAGTACTCTACCAACTGCCTAATCCACTTTACATAATTGTTTCATACTCCAATTAGTCATTTAAGGGCCTTAACCAAGGTTTCAAAGTAAGGCGAGGGGTAATGGTTCGTTCGCGAAATGTCGTTACTTAAAACGGTCGTTTCTCCTAAACCGTACATCGGATTCAAGCGAACCACATACCAAAACGAAGCTCGTAACATGAACTATCTAATCATGGTAATAGTCAGAACCTGACAGTGAGTTCACGGGTCCTGAAGTTAAAAACAGAACAGTTAAGGAAAATCGGGCATTATGACATTTATGTTTACGCGATTTCCAATTTAATTAACACTCTAAATTATCATCAATTCACTTACAACCACCAATACAACAATATTCAACCATAATACTACAAACTCAGTCCCCAACTCCAATTTTTACCAATTTATCCAACCAATCAAAGACCCAATATTTAAAACCAATACAAATCCACCAAAACTACTTATAATCAAAGATCAAGCCTTAATACTAACAATGCTTCAATAAAACTTAATGGAATCATAAAATCAAAGCTAGGGTTTGAAGTTGATACCTTCCTTGGTAGGTGTTAAGTTTGTAGGAAGCCTTAGGGAGCCTTAATTTAACTTCCTACAAGCTTGATCTTTCCAAAGAAATCAAGAACACAAAGTTAGGTTTTGAAGTTTCTAAAAGACCTATTTAAAGAACTATAAAAATGAGGGTCTTATCATACTTATTTGGATGAGACTTGTGAACAAGAGTTGTAGGCCATCTCAATACCTTTCCAACTAGCTAGAGAACACAACATTTGAGTGAGTATTGAAGGAGATATGGTAGTTTTAAGTTGCTGCTCTGGTTTTGGTCGAGAGCAAGGGAAGAAAAAGTGAAGTAAAAATGTTTCTAGTTTGATTAAATGATTTGTGTGGTGTTTAGCTTGGTTAATTCCTTTTGTTTTTAATTAGATTGTTACCATGGTAAAAATTGTGTGGCTCACAATCAACCAACCAATCCCTCCATTTGTCATGCTTATGTCACCATGCCTATGTCATCTTTCTCATGTCATTCTCTTACACTTGTCTTCTTCTTGTTAGTGTGATGACATCATCATCCACTAACCCCTTTGATCAACTCCTAATTACTTGGCTAATGATCGCTTATCTTTCATACGGTTCGCTTAACTATCATTCTCGTTTATCGTTTGAGGGATCATACCTGGGATCTTATTACTTAGGTTCCCCTAAACCTTTCTCAATATTTTATATTCCTTTTATGATCCTCTCTAAAAATCCTTGAATTTAAATTATGTTTATCATGTTACCTTATACTCAATTCTTTCGGTATCTGGTGGATTTTCGGGAAAAAAATCAAAGTGTTCGTATTTGGATTCTGACGATCTTTACATACACTTATATATCATAAAGAGTACTAATAAGATCTCAGAATATCCATAAAAGAACCCCTACATAGTGTGGCATAAAAAGTTTTCTTATTCAGCAAAATCACTATTCATAAGGGTTACAAAAAGTCCAAAATTTTTGGGGTTATTACATAGAACGTCTTATAATGGCTTGAATTGATGTCTTGGAATCAAGTATTTTGTGTATTTGAAGCGTTTTTCTAGTGTTTGTGCATTTCAGGGCATTAATTGCATTTCTGGAGAGATTTCATCAAGAATAAGCCTTGGCATGTGTTTGGCATTGTAAGTGGAAGATAGGAGCAGAATGCAGCAAGAAACGGGAGCAAAAACAGAGCATTTTCCAGAAGGGGTCTGAGCGCCCGCTCAGCTCTGCTGATCGATCGCTCAGGAAGCTGAGCGCCCGCTCAGGAATGCTGAGCGGCCGCTCAGGGACGGAATTTTAAAATAATTATTTTAGACTCCTGATTCTGTTTAGCTTCCAACTTCTGAGTTAGCTGGGTTTTATGGGACTCCTATATAAGTAGTTTTCAGAGACGTTTCACATAGTGTTGGATCGTAGTATTAATCGAGGAGCGAGGAGATAAGGAAGAAGACCGTTTTAGCACATCGCAACGAAGAGGAAGCATATTTTCTTGTGATTCTTTATTTCGTTGTAATGTTGGATGCTAGTTTTCTTTACTTTGAACCTATTTACTCTTGTGACGTACTCTGGTTTAATATAAGTAGTTTTAATTATTCTCGTGTGTTATTATCATGTTTTCATATGAACCCATGATGACGATGAGTTCTATCATGGGCTAATCGTGATCATGGGGTCGTAACGGATTTACTATGGAATTCTTTAGTTAGTTGTTTAATACCTTAGTGTGTGATGATTGTATGATATCTAGTATTGGTTGTGCTTATTCGTCTTATGTGCGACGCGAACATATAAGATAGGGTGTTAATCTCTTGTGAATAGAACTTGCCATGCTAGCATAGGTTCATGTATGTGTATGCATGATTAGTGGGTAACTCTAACCGTTTTACTTGCCCTGTGTAATCAAAAGGAATAACTTGTGCTTAAATCGTTATGTTATCAAATTTTATAGACATATGGGGTCTCAACATAATTGATGCCTATTCAACTTCTATCTTAATTGTGGATGCTTGGTAGAATGGTATTAGTATAATAAAAGTTGGCTTTTATCAGTTTCGTGTTGTTCGATTAATATCATCATTGTTGCATGCTAAGGGTAATGACAATGACTATTGAAGGAAGTAGTAATGAAGTTGTGATCTCATGTGTGTTTTAATATTGTTAATTCAAGTGTCAATTAAGTGCCTAATTCTCGTAGTTAATTGTAGTTAATAATTAGTTAATCAAATCTAAGTGTTATTTTCTTGACATTGAGAAGTAATTATACATTGGTGAGCGAGTGTTAATTGAACATAATTAGTCTAATTCCCTGTGGGAATGAATTAGAAAGTATTCCATATTACTTGCGAACGCGTATACTTGTGTGTATTATTAGCGCGTGTTTCCGCCCTAACATTGAGGTAGAACAGAGTTTTATCAATTGTGCCTCTGGTAAATCCACTTTCCAGAAGAAATTGAGCTAAAGTCTCATACCATGCTCTTGGAGCTTGCTTAAGTCCATAAAGTTCTTTGTCAAGCCTGTAAACATGATTTGGAAATTTTGGATCTACAAAGCCTAGAGGTTGTTCAACATATACATCTTCTTCCAATTCTCCATTGAGAAAAGCACTTTTCACATCCATTTGAAAGACTTTAAACTTCTTGTGAGCAGCATAAGCCAAAAAGATTCTTATGGCTTCCAATCTAGCAACTGGAGCAAATGTTTCATCATAATCAATACCCGTCTGTTGAGAGTAACCTTTAGCAACCACCCTTGCTTTTTTTCTTGTAATTATGCCATCACTGTCAGTTTTGTTTCTGAACACCCATTTTATGCCAACAATTGATCTGGTCTTTGGTCTTGGAACTAGGGTCCAGACTTTATTTCTTTCACTTTCTTTGGTCCATTCTGAGATAGAAAGGAATGATAGAGATATGCATTTGATGTTGTTGTTCTAGTTCTGACACTTGCTTCAGGATCTCCAATTATTAAGTCAGGTGTGTGTGATTTAGTCCACTTCCTTGCAGATGGAAGTTGATCTCTAGAACTAAATTCTCCCCATGATCCATGCTGTCTCCATCAGCATTTTCTGATGCTCCCCCTGGAGTTATGCTATCTGAAATTTCAGAATTTGAGTTGGATCCTTCAGGAGTTGAAGAATCAGAGTTTCCAGAATTATCAGAATTTGGCTCATCAGAACTTGATGAATCAGAACTTGAAGAGCCAGTGACAGGTTCTGATGCTTCTTGAGAGTCTTGAGATGTGGTATGATCATCAACTTGCTCCCCCTGAACAGGTGCATTTTCCTTTGGTGTAGTTACCACAGTTTCAATGACATCAGAATTTAACCCGTCAGAACTTACAGAATCAGGACTTAGGTCATCAGAATTTACAGTATCAGAATTTACATCTTCATTTTCAAATCTCAGCTGATCATGATCATTGAAATCTTCAAGTCCAGTTATCTTTTAATCATCAAAAGATACATTGATAGATTCCATGACAACCTTTGTTCTTAAATTGTAGACTCTGAAGGCTTTTGTGGAAAGTGGATATCCAACAAAAATTCCTTCATCGGCTTTTACATCAAATTTTGACAGCTGTTCAGGATGAGTCTTAAGAACAAAACACTTGCATCCAAATACATGAAAGTATTTCAGATTTGGCTTCTTTTTCTTCACCATCTCATATGGTATTTTTCCATGCTTGTTTATGAGTAGTATTCTGTGTAAAACAAGCAGTCTGCACAACTTCAGACCAAAAATAGGTTGGTAGGTTTGCTTCATCAAGCATAGTTCATGCAGCTTTAATAAGAGTCCTGTTCTTTCTTTCTACAACTTCATTCTGCTGTGGAGTTCCAGGTGCAGAAAATTCTTGCTTTATTCCATGTTTTTTGCAGAACTCTTCCATGATTGAATTCTTGAACTCAGTGCCATTATCACTTCTTATTATTTTAACATAATCTTTGACCAACTTATCCAGCTGTCTGACATGATCAGTTAGAGTAGATGCAGTTTCATTCTTCTTGTGCAAGAAATACACCCAAGTGTATCTTGTGAACTCATCCACTATAACCATAGAATATTTCTTCTTTGAAATGGACATGACATTGACTGGACCAAATAGATCAACATGCAGTAAGTGATAAGACTCAAGAATTGAGGATTCAGTTTTGCTCTTGAATGAAGATTTTCTTTGTTTTGCCTTTTGACATGAGTCACAAAGACCATCAGGAGCAAATACTGATTTTGGCAGTCCTCTCACAAGATCTTTCTTTACTAGCTCATTTATGTTGTTCAAATTTAAATGAGAGAGTCTCGTGTGCCAATTCCAGCTTTCTTCAATTGATGCTCTGCTTAACAGACGGATTGCAGAACCATCAGAGTTTGATGAAAGTCTGGCTTCATATATGTTACCATGTCTGTAACCTTTCAGAACCACTTTGCCTGTAGAATTACTTACAACTTCACAGTGTTCTTCAAAGAAATCTACATGATAACCTCTGTCACAGATTTGACTCACACTTAGCAGATTATGTTTAAGTCCTGAGACAAGAGCTACTGATTCAATTATGACATTCCCAAGATTGATATTGCCATATCCCAGAGTCTTTCCCATGTTGCCATCTCCATAAGAAACTCCTGGGCCAGCTTTCTCCACAAAGTCTGATAGCAGGGCTTTATTTCCAGTCATATGTCCTGAACATCCACTGTCCAGAACTAGGATGTTTTTCCTGTTGCCCTGCAATCACAAAGACCACTATTGGTTAGTTTTAAGGACCCAGACTTGCTTGTATCCTTTGGCCTTTTTAAGTTTATTAGCATTTACAGCGGATTTAGTTTCAGAGTTTATGCTAACATGCTTTTTATCATACTTTACATCAGAACTTACACTGGAAGGAATTACACTAACTTTCTTTAAAGAAGGTTTTATTTGATAATAATCATAGTACAAACTATGATATTCATTACAAGTATAAATAGAATGTCATAAACTACCACAATGAAAACAAGGATTTTGTGGTTTAAACCTAACAGACTGACTCTTAACTCCTGATCTAGGAGGTAAAGAGTTTATATCTTTAATTTTCCTGTAAAAAGAAGCAAGATGGTTAGAGTTTCCACAATTATAGAATTTCTTTCTAGGAGCATTAGAAACAGGCATATAATTATTGCTTTTATTCACACCTTCCTTTCCATTCCTATTTTTCCTAGCTTTCTTGACCTTGTTTACATTTTTAATCTCTTTCATCTTATGCTTAAGCTGCTTCTTTATCATTAAGACAATGTTTACTGAAGCTGGTTTATCCTGTTTTAATTTGTCAGAAGTTGACTTTTCTTTGACTTCTGTCTTAGAGTCTTTCATCTTTTCAGAATCAGACACAACAATTTTTGCTACAAATTTAACAGGATTAATTTTAGGCTTTTCAGCTTTCTTGGTAAAGTTTGGTTTAGATGACACAGTTTCCTTTTCTTCTTTATCATCTAGATAACCTAGTCCTTCTTTCCAATTTCCATTTTCTAAGATTTTCTGAGTTGTTCTTCCAGAGTTAGTCGAAGTCTTGATTATCTCCTTTTCCTTTTCCAGTTCAGATTTAAGAGATTTATTCAATTTTAGCACTTCATCTCTAACATAAAAAGCCTCATCTTTTTCTTTCTGAGTTTGATGAAATATAAACAACTCTTTTTCTAAGTAGTCATTTCTGTTTCTAAGAGCAAGACTTTCAGATGTTAATCTTTCATTTGTTAAAGTCTAATCTCTAAAACTAATGAGCATGGTTTTAAGATATAATCTTAGCTCAGAAATATCATCAATATGAAAAGCAAGAGTTGGATGAGGTACCTTCAATTCAGCAGTTTCAGAACTGCTATCAGCATTGGCCATCAAAGCATAGTTCACCTCTTCTTCAGAATCTGAAGTGTCTGTCCAGTTTTTCTTCTTTGTGATAAGTGCATGTCCTTTATCACCTTTTCCTTTCTCGCAGTCAGCAGAGATGTGGCCTCTTTCACCATAATTGTAGCATTTGACATTTGAGTTGTCTCCTCTGTCAGACTTTCCTCCTTTGCCTTCAGACTTTTTGAACCCTTTCTTTTCAGAACTTCCACCTTTCCTGGAAAACTTCTTGCCCTTTCTGAATTTCTTGTAGGCTATCTTTGTGATACCCTTCACCATAAGAGCACATAGTTGCATCATCTCTGCATCAACATCCACTTCAGATAAATTTTCAGATTCTGAATCATCATCATCAGAATATGATGACTCTGAATCAGACTATATGATGAGAGCCTTTCCTTTTCCCCTCTTTGAGACAACCACTTTAGGAGATTCCTCCTCAGCTTTAAGAGCAACTGTCTTTGACTTTCTTCCATGCCTTTTTCTCCTTTGATCCATCTCAAGTTCATGAGTCTTGAGCATACCATAAATTTCATCAAGAGTAGTTTCAGCAAGGTCATAGTTGTCTCTTATGGTAGTAGACTTCAAATCCCAATTTTGAGGAAGAGCTAAAAGGAATTTTAGATTTAAATCTTCAAGATCATATTCCTTATCCACCAGTAACAGATCATTCAAGAGTTTGGCAAACCTGTCATTTAAATCAGTTAATGACTCATCAGTTTTTCAGTCAAAGTGCTCATACTCTTGTGTGAGTATAGTCTTCGTGTTCTTTTTGATTGCTTCAGTTCCCTGACATCTTGTCTCCAAAGCATCCCATATCTCCTTTGCAGTCTTGCATCCAGTTACCCTGTTTGACATGACATTGTCAATTGCACTATGCAGCAGATGCCTTACCCTTGCATCCTTGGAAATAGATGAGATGTCTTCAGTTGTGTAATCACCTTTCTCCTTTGGTATCATCTTTGTTAGTTGATCAGCAACTGCAACAGAAAGCTTGGTAGGCTTGTATGGTCCATCATTAATTCTATCATGGTATTCTGGATCTGTGGCTTCCAGAAACATAGCCATTTTTACCTTCCATATAGGATACTTAGATGCTCTCAGTATGGGAACCCTAATACTCTCATATCGACTGTGAGTTTGATTGTTTTGAGTATCTTGAGTTTTGGTGAGCTTAGTTGGAGTTTGTGTTTCTTCAGACATGATTGTAAACTGGATCTCACTGTTTGTATATCAACAGAGAGACTCTGATACCACTTGTTAGGTCACACAACACTATAGAAGGGGGTTGAATATAGTGTTTTTATAATTAAATCGATTTAGAACACAAGTATGTAACAGTAATCAAGTTTATTCAATATAATAAGCTCTGTTATAAAGTAGGTTAAACTACTATCTCAGTGATAAACAATATCACTAAGAGCTGCTAGGTTACAATGAATAATGTTCTCATGAAATAATAACACTTATAGTGTAAACCCTAAGCTGTGTTTATATAGTACACAGTTACAAGATATCTTCTAATTGATATGGAATAAAATTATGTCTCCTAAAATATATCAATCAGATATTATCTTCTACAAGTCTTCTAACTGTCCAACTCTTCATGCATATCTTCTATTGTTTTAGTCCAGATCCTCTCCTGTAAATCAGCTACATTCCTTATCTGAAGTACCCGCACTTAAGTCCTGATATAAATCCTGACGGCCTTAAGTTCTGATATAAGTTCTGACTTCAGTAAGTTCTGATTTCCAGTAAGTCCTGATATTAAGTTCTGAAACTAAACACAACAAATTAGGCATGACATCTCAAATATATCTAACAGTATTAAAGTATATTAATTCTCGTATAGAAATATAATGATTTCATGTCAAAGGACCAATACATCATTATCACTGTGAGATTACTTTTGACACTTTAAACATGTAGTATCTCACAACGGGTCAATCCAGCACCATGTATCTAATACATGTGCTTGTGTTTTGACTTTTAGTATCACCATGCCTATGATCAATGAGATGTGATCATCAGTCAACAAACACACTAGTCTCAACTTATTTATTATCGTCCCTTAACAATAATACTTAGTCGCGTACTATTCTCATAATCTCATTTCTAAGTCACGTACTTAGAGATATAGATTTACATATCATATTCTAAGGATATTTATTAATCTAACATGTTATCACAGAAAATAAAGATATAATAAATTACTAAAGAATAATCTATAGAATCATAATTAATAATCCAAAATTTTCATAATATAAACATATTAGTGTTATCTCTAGGGCACAAACAATAACATGTATAACATATGATGTATATTCACATTTTTCTTGTAGTGAAGGGGGGTTGAATATAAATTACAATTTTTTCTAACTTGAACTATAACAATTACCAAACAGAATTAAAAATACAAGATATAAAAATTTCAAGTATTTTTTTTAAAACTTACCACCCAAGCTATATATTATAGAATAAATAATCTGTGTAAATTACAAACTAATCTCATAGTTGTTTTAAAGTGTTTTTCTCGAAAATATTACTCTCTACTAAGCTATATGAAAAATTCTATAGACTTATATTTTTACTTTAAACACTATTTCTACTTGGTTTATATATTACCATCCATAAATTAGCATTTTGATGATAACAAAATATATGATAAAAAAATAATTCTATGAAGATAGCACAAACAAATTATCATTAAGTTACCGAGTTTCAAAATGGATAGAAAATACAAACATAATTGAAAAGAAATTACTTTGAGCTGCTGCTCCTCTAGACTGACCTGATCATTCTTCTTTTATTTGTCTTTCCTGGTTGTAACCAATCTGCATTTGAAAAATGCCATTGAATACTCTTTCATCCTCAACCTTTCGATTTAGCATTCATATGAGGTATTTCAGGTAAGCATTACTAGCTATTTTCAGTTGGTCTTTGAGTCTAAAAATCTTCTACAACCATCCTGATCCCTGAACTCCATCATGTGATCTAGTTGATGATGAAGTCTTCTCGCATCGTGAGGAATAGCTGGCTTTCTAGGCGATGCATATTTAGTATTCCAGTTATTCCTTATTTCATTGATTTGGTTGAGCACTTCTTTCTTGGCGGTTGGAGTAAAATCCACAAGTCCTCTTCATGTGAGTGTATACCTTAGACAAGGTCTTGTACCCTTCACTGAGAATGTGCTGAATACGCCACTATTAACTGTTGCTTCCTTTATAATCAAACACGAGTCTTTAAGCCATCTTAGGAGTGGCATCCAATCCCTGACTTCATAAATTTTATCCAGATACAGGTTGAGGTTTGTCTTTTTTTTCAATATCTGCAATGTACATGAATGAGACATTATCTTTAGTTTTCTTCACTTGTTTAGGAGCTGGTGATTTTGGAAATGGTTTCTTTATTTCTTTCAACTTTTGAGTTTCCTTTTCCACAAGAAATGTGGGCAACTGAATATTGTCAAGCTCAGTCCTTTCTTCCTTGGGCACAATTGGTTCACCATGGAAATTAATTCTAGGTGTCACTACCACAAGTTCAGGAAGTGAAACTATAGCTTGTTGAGTAAAAGCAACAGTAGTGACAACTGGTTCATCTTATGACAATTGCATTTTGGATTTGACCGTCTTTCTTGCACATTTCTTTGTTCTCATCTTTTTAGGCTCCTTGGCCCTTCTGGGTTCAGCTTTAGCTTCCATTTCTGCATTCAGTTCTTTTTCTAGCTCACTAGCTAGCTGCATTTGATAATCCGTGACCATATCCTCTGTTTCATCTTGCTTTTCTTCTTCTACTTGCTCAAGGACAGTTCTAACTAGTTCCTCTGCTTTGGCATCTCCATAACCTTCATGACCTAGAAAGATATAAATGGCTTTTCTCCCTCTGTATATGCATGATCTCATTTGCTTCAAAAATGGATTTGAAGCAGTGTTGCATTTCTTGATTTGTTCAGCCAAAATCTTCCATTCATCCTTATTAGGCACGGGACTTAAAAAATGCACAGCTCATGGTGGTTTCTTTCCTTTGAGATCATTACTCCTAGAAGGTGATCTAGCTTCAAAAGTCTTGAATTCTGAGATAAATTCATTCTTAGTTGAAGGAGATCTCATTTATCTCATGCTGCTTATTGAGATATCAGGAGTTATGATCTTTATGATACTGGTTGTGGTTGAGATTCTTGCTAGATTTTATTTGAAGGTTACAAATAGATGCTTCAATCTTCCATATATACTATCATAAGCCTTGATTTGATCCTCTTTGCTGATAAGGGATTGAATTTATGGTTGTTATGAAAATGCAAGGCTTGTAACAGTTACTTGTGGTGAATGAACGGTGTCAACTTCTTGAGATTCTGATTTTTCCCCTTTTTGTTATCATCATGGATTAGAATAGTAGCTACAGAATTGTAAATATGTTACAGAAGTCGTATCTGGATGCCCATTTGATTATCAATGCTTATCATTTTTACTTCCATGAGACTCATCCTCTTGTCCAGATCAGCAAAGCCTTAGAGGTGGCTTCTTCTTAGTTCAGCTTTGTGTGAAATTTAAACATAATTTGAAGAGATAGTCTGTAATCCAAGTCCATTTCATATTCAGCTTTCATTTCGTCAATGGTGGTCATCATGGACTAGAAGTCTTATTTCTGTTGAAGAATTTGGAGTTTGTAGAATTTGATGTTGGATTTCAGAAATTGAACCAATAATTGAGTAGTAGTTGAAGATGTAGTTTGTGCAGTTATAGATTATTTGTATTGATTCAATAGCTCCACATTCAGTTCTCCTGGTTGAACTGTACTTAAAAATAACCAATCTAAAATATCTGAGGTAGAAGGGCCTGCCTTTCCTCCTTCACCTTCTGAGAGAAAGATCATTATCATTACTTCCAGTAGCATCATCATAGTTAAAGTCATCACCATCTCCAGCAAGAAGATTTTTCATGGCATCCTTCGCTCTCATCATTAATTTTTTTTTTGTGAACCAAGTTAAGAGTAGCTTCAGCCTCAAGATTTAATTGTCCAGCCAATATTTGATATGCTGAGGTGGGATGCTGAAATATTGAGGCATCTAGATTCACACTATCCAAAGCAGCTTTATAACCTGCCTTGAATAGAGCTTCATTAGTTGGAGCTGAAGACATCTTCATAGAAGTATCCAGAGTTATACCTGTATTTCTCTTATTTTCTCTATATTCCTGCATCAGGGCCTTCCCCTGGCTCACAATCCTCACACCCTCACCTTCACCTACTAAGGTGGAACCCTCAACCTCACTTGCTAAGCTTGAAGAAATGGCTAGCCTTTCTTGCTCACTCTCTCCTTTTGCCTGCTCACAAAGCAACCTCTCACTCTAAAAAATATTTCCATTCTTTCTCTTAAGTCCTACAAGTGTAAGAGCAATTGTTTAATCATCTACACTATTAGTTAGAATTGTTAAGTGAGAGATTTGAGACTCCCCTACAGTAATTGGTGTAAAGTGATCACTTATCAACAACTGTGAGTTAGCCGTTGATGAGACAATTGGAGATATCAACAGTTGTGTTGTTAAGCTAGCCGTTGATGGACTAACACTTATCAACGGCTGAGAGATATCCATTGATGAAAAGGATGAGATATCGGTTAAAGCTGTCACTAGAGTGGTATATGTGAAGATTAATGAAATATTTAGGGGCACAGATTCACTACTAGTTATGGATATGAATGACTGATGCTCCAACAAATCATATAAACGATGATGAGTATCAGTTTCAGAATGGGGCTCCTTCATGAATCTGAGAGATGGAGAATCGGTATGGAAAGTTAATATTAAATCAACATCCATAAGAGAAGTAGGTGAAATTTGTGTTTTTTTTCAAGGGTAATTTGTAAAGAGTGGGGTTGTGACTCCATATTTACAGGAATCACATCAACATGAAATTGAGAAGACATATGCTTAATAGTTGAGATGACATATGCTATGTGTGTACCTACCCTTAGAAATTTTACTCTTTTTAGAGTAGACATATTTGATAATAGAGTTTTGGGTGTCAGTGTTCCTTCCCCTATTTTGTTGTGTTCCTGGATGGATACTTTGTTCAATAATGATACCCTTTTGGGAGGATACCACTACAGATGTCCTAGTTTCCATTTCAATGCTCTTGTCACTTTGAGAAGACAAGGCATGGCTTAGTTGGGGAGTCATGCTCTCAATTTCTTCTTCCTTATCCTTGCGGTTTCTTCGATGTTCACCCATTCCCTCACCACTCACACCTCCTTTCACACTTTCCTCTGGTATAATATTTGTGGTAGTTGTTACAATATTTATGTTTTAAGAGACAGCTGAAGTTTCTCTTCTAGCTTTGGATCTTGAAATTTTTCTATTAGTTGCAGGGGCAGGAGGTTGTGGGGTTACTTGTACAACCTCCATAGCAGCTGTTAAAGGAAAAGAAACATTGAGGGATGGAAAAGTAACATGGTTAGAATTGATTACCATTTGCTTACCTGGTGGCAGCACAAATGCCACTTTGAGGTGCTCTCCCATTCTAACAAGATCACTAAGGACCCTTTTGTTCTGGATCCAGCTTTTCATCTTTTTAGCTTCATTAGTAATATTTAAACTAGGTACCACATGATTAGCCAGCATCATAAGAAATCTAGAAAAATAAATATCCTTACTTTTGTCATTTATATTGTTGAGCTTAGCACCAATTTCTATTAATATCTTGTTAGAGAAATTGAAGAAATTGTCATTTCAATAACATATAAAGCATGCTAAGTGAGTCAGTAGTAATGGCATTGAAGTTCTTAATTTTACCAAAAAATACTTTAATAAAAGCATCACACAAAAAACTCAATTCTTTTCTTAAACCCATTCTACCTATTCTACCCAAATTATCAGTAGCACCCACATAACCCATATCATATAGTATTTAAGCAATTTGAGCATGTGTAAGTTCAGTTAACACTTTATTTTTAGGAATTTTAAAACGTGCAAAAACAACATCAGAATTAATAGTATATTTTTCACCTTTAAGGATGAAAGAAAGTACCACATATGTGTTGTCAAACTCTGGAGAGGTCCAGATTTCTTCAACCACTTCACAGTAAATAATTGGAGCCTCAAGCATGGCATATGGGAGTTTACACTTCTAGATGTACTCTATTATAGGTCTGAATTCCTCATATTCAGTTGGTGTGTCTACATTGACCATAAAGTTGTTATGTTCATATATGAACCCAGTGCTTGACAGGTGCCATTGTGTAGGTAGAAAGTGAATTAACAAGAAAAGTGGTATTAGCTTTGAGAGAGAAAATAGCTCTTTTTGCCTTGTAAAATTCTGAGAGTTTGTAAGAATGAATCGACAAAGGTCAGAGAATATTTATACTCTCATAGAATAAATACACATAATTGAAAAGTAAATTTTCTGATTGGTGCAAAAAGTAACTGGTAAAATTGAACGTGGGTTTCCATTATTTAAAATGGTGATAATATAGGTACATGATTAAACACACGTATCAACCGCTATATCCAATGGTTACAGAATTATCCACTCTCAATGACTAAGATAGATCATTGGTAACAGCTAGCCATCGATGGATAAAATACATGTCAACAGTTATGGATTAGCTATTGATGCATATTTATTCATCAACTACTAACTTATCCGTTGAATTTTCAGATATTTCTTATGACTATCAATGGCTAATAATATTCATTGATACAGTTAAATTGGTGATCAAATTTTAACCATCTTAGTCTGAAAGAAGCTTCGGCTAAGAATCATAATTGAACATTTAGTTGCAATATTTATCTTTAGTAGATATCTTTAATAAACTATGAGAATTTAAGCATACATAGCTCTCTTACTAATCTTGTAAATGTTGATTCATCAAGTGGCTTGTAAAGATATCTGATAAGTAATTTTCACTTGGAACAAAATAAAGTTCCACAAGACCATTCATCACATGTTCTCTAATGAAGTGATACCTTATATCAATGTGCTTGGCCCTTGAGTGTTGAACTAGATTCTCAGTAATAACAATAACACTGGTGTTGTCATAGAAGATAGGATTTTTCTCGAAATTTAATCCGTAATCAAATAAATGATTTCTCATCCATAAAATTTATGCATAACAACTTCCAGCTACAATATATTCAGCTTCAGCGCTCGAGCTTGATACTGAATTCTATTTTTTGTTAAACCAAGATACCAGCTTGCTTCCTAAAAATTGACACCTCCATGTTGTACTTTTCCAGTCAATTTAGCAACATGCATCGTCTGCATTTTAATAACCAATTAGATCAAAACCAATTTCTCTAGGGTACCAAATGCCAAGGTTTGGTGTCCCTCTGAGATATCTAAATATTATCTTTATAGCTACTAAGTGAGACTCTTTAGAATCAGATTGAAACTTATCATAGAAACAAGTGAAAAATATAATATCTGGTCTACTCATGTTAAGTATAAGGGAGAACCAATCATACCTCTATAGCTAGTAATGTCCACTTTCTTTTCAGAATTTTTCATTTCAAGTTTAGTGGCACTTTTCATGGGTGTTTTACCAGTAGGAAAGTTTGATAAGTCAAATTTCTTTAAAAGAACATTAACATATTTTGTTTCACTTATAAAAATTTCTTATTTCACTTGCTTACCTTGTAAGCCAGGGAAATAGGTTAATTCACCCATCATACTCATTTCATACTTACTTTGTATTAGTTTGGAATTTTTTTTGCAAAGCTTCTCATCGGTACATCCAAAAATCATGTCATCCACATAAATTTGAACAAGGATACTAGAGATATAAATAATATTTAAAGAGAGTTTTATCTATTGTATCTCTAGTAAAATGATTTTCAAGTAAAAACTGAGATAAAGTGTCATACCAGGCTCCAGGTGCTTGCTTCAAGCCAGATAGTGCTTCTAAAAGAAGATATACGTACTTTGTGAATTTTAAATTTTCAAAACCGGGTGATTGGCATACATACACTTCTTCTTCAAGTTTTCCATTTAGAAAAGTACTCTTTACATCCATTTGATAGACTTTGAAATTAGCATAAGCTGTTTATGCCAGAAAAATCCTGATTGCTTCTAGTCTTGCTACATGAGCAAATGTTTCATCAAAATCAATTGATTCTTCTTATGAGTTACCATTATCAACCATCTTTCTTTGTTCCTTGTGACTATACCATTCTCATCCATTTTATTTCTGAATACCCATTTGATTCCAATGACTAATTTGTCTTTTGGCCTAGGTACCAGCTTTCGAACTTTATTTTTTCAAATTGGTTTAGCTCTTCTTGCATAGCTAAAATCCAATCTAAATCCTAAAGAGCTTCTTCAACTCTTTTAGATTCTTCCTGTGAAAGAAAGATGTTATTCACACATTCTTCTTGAGTTGCTCTTCTAGTTTTAAATTTGAAATATGCATCTTCTATGATTAAATCAAATGGGTTGTCCATTTTCTTTGCGAGGGCAAGTTTGATCTTGATGATGTGACTTCATTTTCTTTATTAAGCTACACAGAGTTTGAATTCATGTTCCTTGAAACTACCCGTGAGTTTGAGGTTTCAACTACATTAGCAATTGATGGAGTTCTAGGTTCTTTATCAACTGATAGGTCATTCTGAGCATCGATGGATAACTCATTTTGATCAACGGATGTCTTGTTGAGTTGATCAGCGGGTGCTTCATTTTGTTGATCAACTATTATTTCCACATCATTTGGATTGACAGACTCCTTGTTAATTCTTATAGGAACATCACCAGTTTCATCTTGCTAGTCATCCAATTTATCATCAAATACAAGGGAAACATTATATCCATGATCTATCAATCCTTGAATCTCCTTGTCAAAAAAACCACATGAATTGGTCCTATAACAATGTTGAATATCATATTGTAGACTCTATAGGCTTTGTCAGCTGCATATCCAATAAAAATTCCGTCATCTGTCTTTTCTTCAAAGTTGTCAATGTTTTATCCTTGATTTCTCTGAATAAAACATTTACATCCAAACACATTCAAAAAATCCAAGATTGGTTTCTTCTCTTTAAAAAACTGACAGGGAATCTTACCATGAGCTTGATTTATTAAAGAGATATACTGAGTATAGCATGCAGTGTTAATGGCTTCAGCCCAGAAGTAGGTAGGTAATTAAGATTCTCCAAGCATTTTCCTAGCAGCTTCGATGAGAGTTCCGTTTTTCCTTTCCACCACTCCATTTTGTTGAGGAGTTCTAGGTGCAGAAAACTCATGATAGATACTTTCCTTTTCACAGAATTCCTTCATGACTGAATTCTTGAACTTAGTTTCATTGTCATTTCTGATTTTCCTTACCTTCAGATCTGAACCATTGTTGATTATCTTAATGTGATTAGTATTGATTTCACTGGCCTCATTCTTTGAATGAAAAAAAAAGGTCCAGGTGAATTTTGAGAAATCATCAATAATCACAAGATATTTTTTCTTTTTAGAATTAGACATGATATTGTGTGGTCCAGATAAATCTGTGTAAAGAAGTGGCAAGGGCTTGTCAATAGAGATGACTGCCTTCTTTTTGAAAGAGGCTATCTTTTGACAAGTTGGCAACCATCACAGAGACCATCCTTGAAAAATTCTAATTTTGGCATTGCTCTTAGTAAATCCTTTTTGATCAAATCATTTATTGTTGAGAAGTTCAAGTGAGACAACTTCTTATGCCACAACCAATCTTCATCGATGCTTACCTTACTGAGAAGACAAGTGATAGAGATAACATCTTTTGAGTTTAAGTTAGCTACATAAACATTTCCTTTTTTGATTCTAGGAAACAACACATTATTTTTTTTCTTGTTGTAACAACACAGGCTTTCATATCAAATTCTACCTTAAAACCTTTATCACACTGTTTAATGACACTAAGCAAGTTATTCAAAAGTCCTTCAACCAGTGCTACCTGATCAATGATGACATTTCTTTTAGAAATTAAGCTATATCCCATAGTCACTCCTTTATTGTCATCTCCAAAGGTAATACTTGGGTTAGCTTTCTCCTCAAATACTGTAAGCAGGGATGAATCATCAGTCGTGTGTCTTGAACATCCATTATCCACACACCAGAGATTTTTCCTTTTTACCTACATAACAAAACCAACTCAATTTGATTTTGGTACCGAAGTATACTTGGGTCCTGTTAGATATTGAATACAACACAGGGGAGGTGAATGTATTTTGGATATTTTTATCCTTTTTCCAACTTTTATGGATGTATGAACAAAGCAGATAAGAGATGCAGTTATATTATGTTAGCAGAAATAAAACAACAAACACAATATTTCAAAACTCACTTAATTTTTGTATTAAAATCAAGTTATGTCTTGCTATAAATCCTGGCTTCTTTGCAAGTAAAGAACTCAACTTCTATCTTGAGAGAGTATAATTCAATTTAGATATGTTTTTTACACTTTAAAACAAAGGACCAGTGTTTACTTTATAGTTTGGTAAACACAGGTTTACACAACATGCAATAAGATGTAATAAACCTTACTTTAAGTTATCTCTAAAGCTTTTCATTTCTGGCTTAGTGAATCCTTGCAAATCTTGTAGGTATGTGACCTTCCTTTGTCAGTTAAACTTGACCTTTGATCTTGTACTCTCCAAGCTGCTTTTGTAGACTTTTCAATCTAAGTTATGAGATCGTTTGTTGATTAATAATCCTGAATCTTTAACTTGTCTGCATTCTGTACTTGAGGTTCATATCGAGATCTCCAGTTTGTTGTATAGAGAACTGACATCTTGATAAATATAATGGCTTATCGAGATCTCTTAGTTCTCTATTAATGTATTTGATTTGTCGAGGTCTCTGAGTTCTTCATAAGTGAACTTGGCTTATCGAGGTCTCCAAAACTCTGCATGTAGAAATGACTTGTCGATATCTCTGAGATCTCTATATGCATTTTAACTTGTCGATATCTCTGAGATCTCTAATGAGAAATTGACTTATCGATATCTCCAATCTTCATTTTGACTTATCGATATCTCTGAGTTCTCTATATACAGAAATGGCTTGTCAATATCTCAGAGTTCTCTATATGCATTTTGACTTGTAGATATCTCTGAGATCTCTAATGATAATTTGACTTGTCAATATCTCCAATCTTCACATCTTCATTTGACTTGTCAATATCTCTGAGACTTCTCTATAAGCCATTTTGGACTTCTCGATAAGTCATTCCGGAATTCTCGAATGACTTCTCTATATGACTTGATCTGTGATTTATAGATGTCTTGACTTCAAACATTTTTCTTAAAACATATTTATTCAACTCCAAGCTTATTCACCTTTTCTCTGAGGCATGATCTTATTGATCTTCTTCCAGAGTTTATTCTTACTTGAGACTGTTCACAGAAAAATACTCAAGTCTGATCTTTAGCACTATTACATACTCAAGTAATACAATACAAAATACAAATTTAGAATATCATACAACTGATTCTTAGGGTTGTCAGTGTGACTTAGTCTTATTATAATACAGGCATGTCTTGCACAACAATCTCCCTCAATTTGTGAGAAGATTGCTTATCACAAATTCATACCTGGTAACAAGACTAACCCCAAGTTACAAATAAATACACATAAACTGACAGATTAATAAATACTATTTTTATACACTAAGTGATTACATGAGTTCAATAAGTTCATTCATCACACAAACTTCTCACAATTTGATTCTTTTCTAATGAGGTCCTTTAGATTTACAAGTACTTAAAGTTTCTCTATGATTTTTGTCCCTCTTAGAACTTCCACAAGCTTGAGCCAATCATCCAAAGAATAACTATTCAAGTAATTCACTCTAAATCTTGAGAATCTGCGAGCTTGTAAATTTAGAAATATTCATCCTTAGATATTCTACTCAGCTCCTTTGTCTTGAGTTCATTTATTTTTGCTCAAACATTTATATCTCTTTTGCATATTTCCTTTCCCTTTCCTCTCTTTCAGCTTTTTCTTTTGCTCTTCTTTCTTATCTTACTATTAACCATACACACATCACATCCCTCAATGCCCTTGGACGTGTGTACTTATCCTTCATTAAGCTAATCAACCTCTTAATTTATGTGGTTGAAAATGTATCCATTAATCCCCTGCCAAGTAGAGTGAAGGAGCCATCTTGATAGTAGATTTTGACTTCTCTCAATGATACAACCCAAACTTTGACTATTTTTTCAGATAATTGTTGAAAGTAGTCATCATCTGTGATGCACCAATTTAATGGTAAAAAATCAGTTTGATCAAGGCAAATCCATTTAGCCCTCTCTTCAACTTGCAGCTTCTTTAGCTTTCTCCCAAATGTCTTATAATGAGTTTTGATTGGTGGCTTAAATGAAGGAAGGTTTGAGATTTTTTTTAGGGTGGATTGGCTAGAAGTGATTGGTATTTTGAGTAAGGTGTTTGCAGTTGGTTTGTACAAAAGTTTAGGCTTAGAGGTTAAAGGTAGTTGAGTGTTTGAGTTTGCAGGCTTAGTGACTTGAGTTTGTTGGATTTGGATTGGTAGGACAATTTTCTTGGTGCCTTCACCATCTTCCATCTTCTTCCTTCTCATTTCATCTCCCCTCTTCTTATCATCCTTTTTCTTGTCTTCTGCTTTGCTTCCAGTTGCTTTGAAAGATTGACTTGCATTTGATCCATAAGGTTTTTGATCATATTTCTTTAGCTCATCATCATTCAAGTCATCCTTAGTATTGATTTGAGTTTTGAGCAACTTGGTTTCAGCATTCTTCAAATATCTCCCCAATATCTTGATCATGTCTTCATCTTCAAACAGTTTTGTACAGCTTTGTTTTCAAGTCTGTTTCCAGAGTCATTATCAGCTTTTTGTTTTCCATGACACATTGCTTTGGAATTTGAAAGTGTTTGCAATATTTGGTGGTTGAACAGATGTATACCACTCCCTTTTTTGGTTGCAAATATGCTTCGGGAAAAGCAGCTACTTGAGCCTTCTTTAATTCATTGAGCAAGAGAGTGTCTTCATGAATCACTCTGTTAACTTTGTTATTCAGAATGTCCAATTCAGATACCCTTCTTGTTATGAGATAATTAAGGGACACCTGCACACATCTATCCACACCAGATTCATTTATGTTCGCAATAATTCTTCTCTCTTGAAAGCCATTTACAGTTAGCGTGATCACCCTTAAGAAATTTACTGTCTTGCCCAAGGTCTTTTTGTATGTGAAAAGGTTGTTATTTAGAGAATCCCTGAGAGCCTTTAGTAGTTCATCAAATTTTCTGCTTTGACGAGGTCCCTCAGCTGCTTTTAGTAGCCTCTTCATCCCAACATCAACTTGTTGTTCGGTTTCCTTGGATTTGTCTTTTTGAGCTTGGGCAGATGATTGTAGCAACCTAGCCTCTATCTCCCCCTTAGGCTTGTTAGCAGACAAGATGAAAGGTGTAGGGATTTCAGGCCTAATAACTTCTGGAAGTGCAGGCAATGGAATGTTTAGAGAACCCATGATAGCTCCCAAAGAGACTGAATTTTGCATTCGAAGATGCTTATGGGAGTCCACCAGAGTCTTGATGTCAGCGTGTTGACTTTATACCAGAGCTGTGAGTTGAGAGACTTGAGTTGTTAATGAATTATTGGATGGTTGTAAAGTGGAGACTTGAGATTGAAGAGCTTGGATCTGCAAGTTAGTTAATATTGACATTGGTTGTTGAGATCCTGAAGAGATAGAAGTACCAAATATAGCCTAAGCTGATTTATTGATGTCTTCCATCAAAAGAGCGGATGGTTCATATCTAGATTGATGAAGTTGATCCAGTTTGACCCTTATGTCATTGTTACTGGTGATATGATTCTAGACAACTTCATGAATAGCCACAAAGGACTGTTTGAGATTCTTGAGGCTTTGCTCCATGCTAGTCATATCAAACCTTTCCATTTGATCAGTGAATCTTTGAAATTTATTCTTGATCTCTACTTGAGTTTGCACAAGTTTATCAAGCTTGTCTCTCACCAACCTTCTTATCTTGTCTTGATGGCTATCCAGAGTCTGTTGGAGTGCTTTACTCATGAGATGAAAAGCTTTTAGTTGAGCTTTGTAGACTTCTATCATATCATCATAGACTTTCTGTGGACTGAGTGCTTTGGCATTACTTTCCAATATTATCATATTCTTTTATAAATCTTTCCAAGACCTCATCCATGCTCAAGCTAAAGTCCTTGTCTAATCAAGCATCAACATTTCCATCTTGTTCAGCTTCATTGACAATTTTCTGTTGTTGGTCTTCAACATCTATTTTGTAAGACAACAAGATTACTTGATAGTCCTGATTGGACATATCCGTTGTAAGAAGATGTTGGAAAGTCCAGACAATTTATCTACTAGAAGGTCATTTATAGCCTGAGCATCATGTCGCCACTGGAAGATTAAGTGTGAGGGTTGTTGAGAAAGGTTTGATGTAGAAGGTATGTTTGTTTGAGTTGAGGTAGATGGTTGAGATTCAGTAACATTACCTGTGACAGATGCCACAGTTTGACTCACAGTTGGAACTGTGGTTATGACATTGTATTGTTCACCACTTGTGGGAACCTCCAATTGAATTGGAGGGGATTTGACTAGGTTACTGTCATGTACCATGGCCTCAAACCCTTGCTCTTCTTGCAAAGAGCTAGCACTTGAATGTTCTTGACTTGCCCCCTATAACATGCTCATTGGAAATTGGACTCCTAGCTTCAATTGTTAAGGCAATGTTAGCTAGGGTTTTGAGGGGAGTTGTCCCTACATGAGAAACCTCTAATTGAATTGGAGAGGATTTAGATAGCTCCCCCTCAGGAGTACTACCCTCAACCCTATCAATCTGTGAAGATTATTTATCATATGAAGGTGTTTGAGAGACTACCACAGGGTCTTCAGTAAAAACTGATGAAACCCCTATGTTTGTGTTGGTGCCATCAAGGTCTACCATAGAGTCTAGCCTCTCACCAACAAAATGTGGTTTCTGGGTGGTGAGCATAGTTTCTTGAACCATGTCACTTGATTTTAGCAACACTTGAGAATCAGATGCAAGTGTCTCATTATATGAAGAAGAAATTTTAGAAATGTGATTTGAGATTTTAGAAATGAGTGTTGGCAGCTCCCCCTGAATAGATGAGGGAGATTCAAGAGATGTGCTCTCAGTGTGTGTGCCATCCTTATTTCTTCTTTCATACACTTGAATGTGTTCAAGTGATGGTGCAGACTCTTTACAGGGTGCACTAGGGAGAGTGCTCTTTTCAATAGAGACACCCTGTTGAGAGGATGCCCCTAGAGTCTGTTTTATTCCCTCTTTTTCAATAACATCCTTTTGGGAGGATGCAGAGGTGGCTTGAGTGGTCAACTTAGTTTACTTTGCTTTCTTTGGTTTCTTGACCAGGGTGGACCCTATTTGTGTTTGATCATTACCACTCTCATTAATAATATTTAGGGGTGCCATCTTTCTCTTCTTTTTACTCACTTCACCCTTTTGAGAGAATGAAGTGGTTGGTTTCCAAGCTGCTATTGGTAAGAAATAGAGATCTCAGTTTGGGAAGGCCCGTGTTGGTGTTCCTGTGTTTGTTCTTCCATAGGTACAGGAGCCATTACTGTACGAGTTGTGATTGTAGACCTCATGTTAGGCATAGAATAAGGGTAAGTCCCAAATCTCTCCAACATAAATGGAGTGATTCTGAGACTTACACTTACCTTGTTCTTTGTAATAAGTGAACCAAATAGAATTTTGGACACCGGTTTATAATTGCATATTTGTATTCTATCTATATCATTAAGTAAATGAATATCATAATCTTTATGATTTAAAGTAGACATTATAAACCTAGGAAAGAAAATTTCCTTACCTCTTGTAGCCAAAGGCATTGTGAACCTTGTGTTTAATTCCTCCAGAATCAGAAGCCCCATATTTAAGTGTCTGTTGTGAGCCATGGAGAATACCAGCTTTTGGACCATACTTGAAATGTTATCATACCCTGTCTTCCTATATGTGAAAGCTTCCACAATGGAAATGACCATTCCTTCCTCAAATTCTTCTTGTTCAGGCTGGCTAAGTTGATCATTTCACTGTAATTGATAAAGTCCATGAATTCAGCTAGCTCATCTTGAGTTGGAACCTCCATCAGTTTGTCAGTAGGGATTCCCAACGCCATATTGACATCATTTTCAGAAAACTCCATTTGTTGGCCTTAAATGGAGCAGTTAACCACCATGGACATAGACTGGTCCTCATGCACTATTGTCCTTACTATAGTTGTGTTCCAGAAATCCCTAAGAACATCCAAGTACAGTACTGGATTTGCAGTTAGAGCACCTGCAAAGTATGTTTCAGAAAGAAACTTCACAAAACTCTTGAAGCTATCATGAGCTTGGTTTGCATCGGTAAATGCAAGATAGTTGGTTCCTTCATTTGGGATAAAAGGTCTAACTGTGTTTGATGCCATTTGAAGTGTTTGAATTTGAGTGGGTAAGAAAAATTAGAGAGAAAGAGCTTGAAATGAGAGAAAATGGTTTGGATTTGGAGAAATTAGGTCACTTAGAGATCTCGAAGACGTAAAGAGGTGTATGTCGAGATGTCTGGGTATTTATAGTAAAAGATAAATGACTTATCGAGAACTCAAAATAAATATTTAGAATTTGCTTATCGAGAAGTCATATTGACAGAATATATACATATCGATATGTCACTTTCCTGACTCTTATCAAGAACTAGAAAATAACCTATCGAGATGTCAAATAAATACCCAGTTTCTCCTGAATGGACTGAATTTTCCCAATTTTTATTTGAATAAATCAAAATAAAATAAGAATGATTTAATCAAAAGTATTTTACCAAAATAATTTGTTAAATTAAATTATCTCAGTTCTAAGTTGTTGGTAAGTCTAAAATTCATACTTGTAGAGAACTCTATGAATAATCACTAATCGAGATCTCTTAAATGACTTATCGAGAAGTCATAATAATGCTTGTCGAGAAGTCCTTCGAGAAGTCAGAAAAATGATCTATCGAGAACTCACTCGAGAAGTCTTAAAATGACTTGTCAAGAAGTTACTTAGACTTATTTAGAACTCAGTTCTCTATATACTTTTATTCTTTTTGATTATGTCTTATGCTAATTTCACATATTGGAAATGTAAATTATCATTTAGACAGTTTTCTCAAAATTGAAAAATCCAAGCTATTTTTTTTTGAATTTGGAAAATAAATATACGGGAATTTCTGAAATATTTATAAATCATATTCCAGTTAATTTCTAATTTAATAAAATTAATTTTAATTTACTAGAAATCAATCTTCTGAGTTCTTGCCTTTAGGATGAAAAATTTAGCATTCCAATTTCACCTACAAGCCTAGTGAAAGTAGCTTCATCCAAAGGTTTAGTAAAAATATCAGCTAGTTGTTTTTTTGTTGGAACAAAAATGAGCTCAATGGTACCATTTACAGCATGTTCTCTACTAAAGTGGTACCTTACATCAATGTGCTTTGTTCTAGAATGATTAACTGGATTAGCCACAATAGATATAGCACTAATATAGTCACACATAATTGGAATTTTGTGTAACACTAGGCCATAGTCCATTAGATGATATCTAATCCAAAGCACTTGAGCACAGCAACTTTCAGCAGCTATATATTCAGCCTCAGCTATGGAAGTTGATACAGATTGTTGTTTCTTGCTATACCAGGATACAAGTCTTTGTCCAAGAAATAAACAGCTTCCACTAGTGCTCTTTTTGCCAACCCTGCATCCAACAAAAGATGCATATGTGTATCCAATAGCTTCAGTTCATGTTCCCTTAGGATACCATTATCCCAAGTTTGGAGTCCCTTTTAAATATCCGAAAATTCTCTTCACAACCATCAAATGTGATTATTTTGGATTGGCTTGAAATCTTGTACACATACATGTTGCAAACATAATTTCTAGTCTACTAGTAGTCAAATATAACAAAGATCCAATCATTCATCTATAACCTGAAATATCTACACTTTTTTCTTTCTTATCTTCATCCAACTTTGTAGCTGTAGACATAGGTGTTGATGCAGGTGAACAATCAACCATACCAAACTTCTTCAATAAATCTTTAACATACTTGGTTTGGCTGATGAAGATTCCATCACTTCTTTGACTGACTTGAAGTCCAAGAAAGTAACTTAACTCTCTCATCATACTCATTTCATATTCACTCTGCATGAGTTTTGAGAATCTTTGACATAGCTTTTCATTAGTAGCGCCAAAATTGATATCATCCACATAGATCTGAACTAGGATCATATCATCACCATGTTACGTGTAGAAGAGAGACTTATCAATAGTTCCTCTAGAGAATCCATGTTTAATCAAAAATTCTGACTGTGTGTCATACCATGCTCTAGGTGTTTGCTTTATTCCATAGAGAGCCTTTAGAAGTTGGTAGACAAAATCTGGAAATTCAGGATCTTCAAAGCCAGGTGGTTGTTGCACATAAACTTTTTCTTCTAACTCACCATTTAGGAATGCACTCTTTACATCCATTTGATACACTTTAAAGTTTGAGTGTATAGCAAATGCAAGAAAGATTTTATACTTCAAGTCTTGCAACTGGAGCAAAAGTCTCATTATAATCAATTCCTTCTTCCTGTGAGTAGCCTTTTGCAACCAACCTTGCTTTGTGTCTTGTTACAATTCCATTTTCATTCATTTTGTTCCTGAACACCTACTTTGTTCCAATTGTACTACTCTTTGGTGCAGGAACCGACTTCCAAACTTTGTTTCTTTTAAACTTATTTAGCTCCTCTTGTATAGCAGATATCCAATCAGGATCAAGTAGAGCTTCCTCAGTGTTCTTAGGCTCAACTTGTGAAAGAAAGCATGCATGTAGACATTCATTAGCATTTGAACTTCTAGTCCTCACTCCAGCATTTAGGTCACCAATAATTGCTTCTTTTGTGTGACTCATGTCCTTTTCCTGGTGTGATTTTGTTAATTTGAATTTTCTGCATTTTCTTCATCATTGGCATGACTAGAAGAACTTTCTGCTCTTTCTTCCCCTGAGTTTGTGCTATCAAATTCGGGTGTTTGAGATGAGCTTCTATTCTCATGATTTACTTGTTCAGTTGACTTTTCATCTATTCTGTTACTTGTGTTGACTTCAAATTCATCTTCAGAATCACTATCAATGTTGAGATTTTCAAATTTAAAGGCCTCGGCTTCATTATTATCAAGGCATTCCAAGCATGGACACTTGTTATCTTCAAAAGTCACATATGTACTTTCTATAATTTTCTTTTGTTCAAGTACATAAAATTTGTAGGCAGATCTCTCTAATGAATATCCCAAAAAAATTGCTTCAAAAACCTTAGAGTCAAATTTTCCCACATATTCAGAGTTGTCTTTTAAGATATAGCACTTGCTTCCAAATACATGAAGATGCTTCACAATATGCTTCCTTTTAGATAAGATTGAGTAGTGTGACTTGCCAAGATTCTTGTTAATGAGATATCTGTTTTGAGTATAACATGCAGTATTGACAGCTTCTTCCCAAAAACTTGTTGGCAAATTTGCATCTTGTAGCATTGTTCACGTAGCCTCTACTAGTGTTTTATTCTTTCTATCAACTACCCCATTTTACTGAGGTGTTCTAGCAGCTGCGAATTCTTGAACAATGTCTTTATCTTTGCAAAATTCAGTTAAAGTTGCATTTCTGAATTATGTGCCATTGTCACTCCTCAATCTCTTCACACAATTTTGATCTTCATCCTGCACCTCAATCTTCTTGATGTGTTCAATTATGATGTATGGAGTTTCATCCTTAGAATGCATAAATTCTACCCATGTGTACCTTGAGTAGTCATCCACCATCACAAGTGCATATTTATTCCTTGAAATTGATAAGACATTAATTGGTCCAAATAAGTCCATGAGAATAAGTTGCAAAGGTGCATTTATGGAATTCACAGTTTCACTCTTGTGACTTGACTTCTTTATTTTGCCTTTTTGACAAGCCTCATGGACCTCATTTTGAGCAAACTCCAGATTTGGCATGTCACCAGGGTATTGATTGTCTTGTAATTCTATTGAGAGAGCTTTTTGTGCCATAGCTTGCTTTACTCTATAGATGCCTTGGTGTAGAAGTAACAGATTCCTTCCTTAAATGCTGAGTGTAAATCTGTAACAAATATATTCCCCTTTATTGCTCCTTTTAGAGCAACTTCACTAGTCTTTTTACTGATGATTGAGCATTCTCCTTTGTCAAATGAAATATTGAATCCTTTATCTGTGAATTGACTAATACTTAGGAGATTCACTTCTAAACCAGCTACCAGTGCTACATATTCAATGAAAATATTCTCAGGAATTAACTTGCCATATCCCATTGTGAAACCTTTGTTGTTGTCTCCAAAAGTTACTAATGGGTCAGGCATCTCCTCAAACTGTGATAGTAGGGCCTTATCACATGTCAGATGTCTTGAGTGTCCACTATTTATGATTCATATGACTCTCTTTATTTTTCCCTACACACAATGAGGATTAAGTGTGTTTAGCTACCCAAGCAATGTTGGGTACTTTCTTCTTGCTGACAAAATTTACAGAATTATAATGTGTTGATTTAGAAGGAACAGTGTGAACAAATTGTTTTGCATTTTCCTTTTTGTCTGTAGATTCAAAATTAACATATTTCAAATTTACTCTTAATTTATGACAACTTGTCATCACTTTCATGTTGCAAGGTATGCAGTCAAATTTGTCACAAAAGAAGTAAAGGTCTTCTGCATTTGCTTCATTGTACTTGCAGGCTCCCAATTTTGGCTTGCTAATATCCTTTTTACAAAGGTGAGTTAGATGATTTGTTGAGCCACATTTTTGACACTTTTTTCTGGGGGCATCTGCAATAAATGCAAAGTTGTTACTTTTGTTTACTCCTATCTTTCCATTCCTGTTCTTTTTCTTTCTTCCTGTATTCTTAGCCTGGATTTCCTTGATGTGTGTCTTAGGGAGTTGGTTAACCCTGGGGTTCTTCTTTCTTTCAGTAGCAGGAGTGGTTTCTTCATTTTACATTTCTTTATCTTCATCTTCAAGTTCTTGCTTGATGACCAACTCCTCTTCACTGAAAGTGACTTCATATGCCTTTAATAAAGGTGAATCAACCTTTTTCATCATAGCTGGGACATCTTCATTTACAATTGATTTGCCTTTGTCACCTTCATTCTTCTTGTTGTTGTTCAAGGCATCATAGTCAAGGCCAATGGCTATATTAACACATGGCTTGTTCTTCTTATGATACTGACCAACTAACTGAGAAGCATTCCTGAAAGACTTCAACTTTACTTTATTATTTTCTATCTTTTCCCTCAACACAGCTTCTATTCACTAGCACAATTCAGCTTGTTTTTTAGATATTCATTTTCCTGCTTGACAATTTCTAGCTCAACAAACTGCAGTTCTAAATCTTTCTTCTCAACCTCAAGCTTCTCATTAGCTTTTGACAGCCTACTAACCTCCTCAATAGCTACCACCATGCTAGTGTGAATGTGGAACATCTCTATGCTTATCTTTTCAACAGTCTCTTTATATTAACTTGTATTTAAATCAATATTAGTAAGCGTGGGTACCTCTGTTTTTGATGAGGATTACTCTTCTTGCTCCAAGGACATGAGTGCATAGTTTCCAACCTCCTCATCTTCATCATTATCAGAATCATCCCAACTCTTTCCTTCGGCAATGTAAGCTTTACCCTATTGCTTCTTCAAGAGAGCTTCATACTTTGCCTCCAACTCAAGATAGGCTTTATCCTTTTTCACTTTCTTTGGATTTCTACATTCAGTGGCAAAGTGGCACAATTCATCACAATTGAGCTTTACCTTTCCGGCTACTATCCTTGTTGAATGTCTGTCCTTTATTCTTGAAGAACTTTGGCATCTTCACTCTAATATTAGAGAATTTCCTTGCTAGGTAAGCCATGGATTGATCCAACTCATCTAATTCATGCAAGGTACATAACTCATCTTCTTCAAGTTCTAGAATAACTTGCTTTTGTGGCTCCTTGTTCTTTTGCTCAACACTTGAGATAGTTGGAGTCTGAATTTCTTATTCATAATCAGATGAATTGTTATCATTAACAACCAGTGCACTTGATCCATCAACAATGTGCCCCTGACCAGCTCTTAAAATTTTCTTTGAATCATTTCCATTTTATAGGTTTTTAAGATATCATAAAAAACCTTCAGTGTCATTCTACTCAAGTCTCTTCCTTCTCTTATAGCTGAGATTTTTTGTTCAAGATGGTCAGGAAGGGTGAAGAAAAATTTCAAGTTAACCTCCTCAGCTTCATAATATTTATCATGAAGCTGCAAGTCCTTTATCAGCTTATTGAATCTTTCAAACACACAAGTTATACTCTCCTTTGTTTAGCCATAAAATCTCATATTGGGATACCAGTATCCATCTTTGATTTGACCTAACTTCCTCTGTTCCCTCACATAGAATCTCTATACTCTCCCAATATTGTTTGGTTGTGTCACGGTTGATAATGTTATTATACATTACATTGTCAAGTGACTCTATCAGAATTAGTTGCAAGCCACTATCCAGAGAGACTTTCTCCTTTTCAGTCCCAAAGTATTTTGAGGGGTCCTTAGGAGCATAATGATCTGGAATGACCATGTCTCCATCTGTAGATTCCCCAACTCTTTTCATGGGAGTGAAAGGGCCGTTCTTGAGAATCTGAACATATAATGGGTTGGTCATCCTTATAAACAGCATCATCTTCTTTTTCCATAATGTATAGTTGGCTCTGTCAAAGGCCGATATCTTGATACTGCTTAACTTCTGTGTATTCATTCTTCCAAGATCTTGATCTGTTTACTTTCAGATTTTGCTCTGATACCACTTGTAGATATTGAATACAACACAGGGGGTGAATGTGTTTTAGATATTTTTAGCCTTTTTTCGACTTTTATGGATGTATGAACAAAGCAGATAAAAGATGTAGTTATATTATGTTAGCAGATATAAAACAACAAACATAATATTTCAAAACTCACTTAACTTTTGTATTAAAAGCAAGTTATGTCTTTCTAAAAATCCTGGGTTCTTTGTAAGTAAAGAACTCAGCTTCTATCTTGAGAGAGTACAATTCAATTTAGATCTGTTTGTTACACTTTTAAACAAAGGACCGGTGTTTACTTATGTAAGTAAAGAACTCAGCTTCTATCTTGAGAGAGTACAATTCAATTTAGATATGTTTGTTACACTTTAAAACAAAGGACCGGTGTTTACTTTATACATTAGTAAACACAGGTTTACACAGCATACAATAAGATGTACTAAATCTTACTTTAAGTTATCTTTAAAGCTTTCCATTTATGGCTTAGTGAACCCTTGCAAATCTTGTAGGTCTGTGACCTTCCTTTGTCAGTTAATCTTGGCCCTTGATCTTGCACTCTCCAAGCTGCTTTTGTAGACTTTTCAATCTAAGTGATTTGATCGTTTGTTGATTGATAATCTTGAATCTTGAACTTGTCTGCATTCTGTACTTGAGGTTCATATCGAGATCTCCGGTTTGTTGTATAGACAACTGACATCTCGATAAGTATAATGGTTTATCGAGATCTCATAGTTCTCTATAAGTGTCTTTACTTGTCGAGGTCTCCGAGTTCTCTAAAAGTGAACTTGGCTTGTCGAGGTCTCCAAAACTCTACATGTAGAAATGATTTGCCGATACCTCTGAGATCTCTATATGCATTTTGACTTATCGATATCTCTGATATCTCTAATGAGAAATTGACTTGTCGATATCTCCAATCTCCATATCTTCATTTTGACTTGTCGATATCTCTGAGTTCTTTATATGCAGAAATGATTTATTGATATCTTAGAGTTCTCTATATGCATTTTGACTTGTAGATATCTCTGAGATCTCTAATGATAATTTGACTTGTCGATATCTCCAATCTTCACATCTTCATTTGACTTGTCGATATATATGAGACTTCTCTATAAGCTATTTAGGACTTCTCGACAAGTCATTCTGGAGTTCTCGAATGACTTCTCTATATAACTTGATCTGTGATTTGTAGATGTCTTGACTTCGAACATTTTTCCTAAAACAGGTTTATTCAACTCCAAGCTTCTTCACCTTTTATCTGAGACATGATCTTGTTGATCTTCTTCCAGAGTTTATTCTTAGGTTTGAGACTATTCACAGAAAAATACTCCAGTCTGATCTTTAACACTTTTATAGACTCAAGTAATACAATACAAAATACAGATTTAGACTATCAAATAACTGATTCTTATGGTTGTCAGTGTGACTTAGTCTTGTTATAATACAGGCATGTCTTGCACAACAGGTCCTATTTTTTCAAATGCCTTCTTTGCCCTCTGACCATTTTTTTCTTTAGGTTTTGTAGGATTTAAATCCACTTTTGCCTTAGATGTTGGTCTTTAAACAAAGTGATTGATGTTTGAACCAGAATCAAAGTTTCGAGAATGCAACATATTCATATGAGGAGTAAACATATTATTCATTCCATGAATGTTCTGTGGCATGCTATAAGTAGAAAAGTAAGGACTGGGAATGAATGACATGTTATTGCAGTTCTGACCAAATAAATTAGGCATAGACAAAGAATGCATAGAATGCATGGGCATTTGAGAAACATGCATAAAAAGCATGGATACAAATTTTCAATTAGCATATAGATGATTAACACTACCACACTGAAAATATGTTTGTCTAGGAGCATATTTATCAGGTTTGTAGTTGATTTGCTTGGTGCCTATATTAGTCTCAATCTTATCCTTCAATTTCTTATTGGGTAAGTGACATATGTTCTTCTGCTTAACATCCTTCGTCTTACTGCTCTCACCAGTCATAAAGTTCTTGTTGACTGATCCATACTTCTTTTCAAGTTTTTCCAACTTAGAAGTATTGATCGGTTTCTTCAATGAATAGCTTTATCCATTGATATTTTATCCTTCAACGGAAAATCACAATTTTTTGACTCACATCCTTCACTAAGATCATTTTCAAGTTTCGTTTTATCTCTTTTCCAAGCATTTTCACAGAAAAATTCAATGCCTTGAACTTCCTTGATCTTGTTAGCTAGAATTCTGGATTCTTTCCAATTAGCAATAACAGATTTTTCAAGTTCAAGTTGATTTTTCAGAATTTCATCCCTTTTTAGCACATCAAGCAAATCATTTTTAACAACCAAGTAATCCTATTTCATTTTCACAAAATCAAGCAACTGAGTTTCTAATAAAATATTTCTCTCAATTAAAAAAGCGTTAGATTCTTTAACTATAGAATTTTCCTTTTTGAGAGATTTTAGAGTGACATGCAAATTAACAGTTCAGAAGACATATCATTTATAGTTTTTTGCATTCACTCTTACTCAAATTAGAAAGATCAGTAGTGATTACCTGAGTGATGGGCTAGCTTCAAGACTATCATCATTAGCCACTAGAGCCAGATAAACATATTCTGCTTCCTCATCATAATCGCATCCATCGGCCCAGTTTTTTCTTTTGTGATGAAAGGTTTCTACTTTTATCTCAGGAAATCAAAGTATTTCTTCTTGTAATCAACAGTTTCTCCATTTCTAGGATTCTTTGTCTTCCAACATTCATTGGAAAAAAGTCTAATTGTTCTACAATTATAGCATTTAAATTTGGATTTATCAACCAAATTCTTGTTTGTACTGAACTCCTTTTTGAATGGCTTGGAGAAAAGATTTTCTTTTGAATTTTAAATTAGAAAATATTTTTGACAGAAAAACCACATAATTATCCAACTCCTCTAACTCATCTGTTAAAGATGAATCCCTTTCAGCTTCAACAGCTTTAATTTTTCTTTTTGATGATTTTGGTCTTATTTCATAAGCTTCATTGGTTGCAGATCCACTTGGTTCTCATAGTGGCTAGATGCAACAAAAGCTACAGAATTGTCTTTCCTTTGGCTCTTTTCTATATTTCATCATGTTATATTTCCAGCTTATAAGTTTTCAAGACACCATCCAGTATGTCAAGAGTGTATTCTTTGTACTCAAATGAGTTTCTAACAGAGACTGTTATTGATTTTCATTCCTTTGGAAGAGATTTAAGAATTTCATATTAGAGTCTTTGACTAAATAAACTCTATCATGTAACTTTAAGCCATTCAACAGCTTTTGGAATATGTTGAAAGTTTCACTTAAGCCTTTACCAGGAATAGAGTGAAAGTACTCATACTATTTTTTGAGAAGTTGCATTTTGTAATCTCTAACCTGCTCAGATCCTTCACACAATATTTGAATGGTGTCTCAAACATCCTTAGCTGTAGAGCTATTCGTAACACATTTAAACATGTCAGAGTCTATGACATTAAAGAGAATGTCCATATTCTCTTATCTTTGTTGACTTCTTCAAGATCCTATGATGAATAATCATTGAGATTCTTTACAACATCCTATCTACATAAATAGTTCCATCAGTAGCAGCTAGTCATGTGATTGTCTCCATAGGAACATGAGGATAAATATCAGTACAATTGACAAAGCTCTCATCTTGAGACATCAAATGATGTCTCATTTTCACTTTTCAGTACGATTAGTATTCTTTGTCCAACATTAAAATCTTCACACCAACATCCTTTTTAACCATGATTGATTGAACATCTTTAAAATCTTTAAACCTTTTATAAGTTGAAGGCATTCTCTGATACCAATTGTTATTTATTATCAATTAATAACAAGGTAATTTGGAGAAGGGGGGTTGAATACAAATTACAATTTTCTCAAACTTGAACTATAACAATTACCAAATAGAAATATAAACACAATATATAAAAATTTCAAGTGATTTATTTTAGAACTTACCATCTGATCTAAATATTATAGCAGAAATAATCTATGTAAATTATAAAGTAATCTCACAGCTGCTTTTACAGTATTTCTCTCATAAATATTGCTCTCTACTAGGCTTTATGAAAAAAACTCTATAATCTCTTTTCTTACTTGAAATACTCGGTTTATATATTACCAGCTTACAAATCTAATTGACAAAAAAATATTATATGTCTCTATGTCCAGTTAGATTACTTTTGCATTCCATCTTGTGACCCTTGACTAAATTGAGTTTTTTTATCTTGATTCTTGAACCTTGAATGTCTTTTCAATTTGTCATGCATAAAAATGGAATATTTTTTCTTTTTCAGATTCCAAGACAATATAGAACTTTTGTCTTTGGCTTCCATTTTCAAACTAAGATCTCCATCAACCCATGTGCTATATCAGATTGAATAATTGTGTTATGTTAAGTCACTATCAATTGTTATGAGTAATTTAGCCGTTGAATAATTTATGAATAATTGTACACCTTCAGTAGTTGATGAGTTGATTCATTTAGCCGTTGATAAACTCTAGCGGTTGATAGACTCTAGAAGTTGATGGCTTTTAACCATTGATGGTATATTCTCCTAAGCCGTTGATGACTCACTTCACTTAAATATAATTTCATGACATTTTATATTTATAAATAATCATTCTATTCTATTTATCCATTGGGTCAACATGACTACAAGATGAACATTTGCATCAGTGACTAATATTGAGATCTACATGAAAATGTTGCTAAGTTTTATCAGTTGATAAGTTATTCTGTCAACAGTTATCAAAAAATGATAGTTGGCCATTGATAGCTACATCTACTTAATGAATAAAGTTGTATGTTGTTTATCATCAAAAATATATTTGATTCCTAGCATAAGCCCCTTTTTCTTATATTACGCTTGATTTTTTTTACATTTAATTAATTAATCTCTCTTTGTTGAGAGTATTTTCTACCAAGTAATTGAGTATTTTCATCCCAGTAATTGGATTTTCTCCACAAGTTTGGAAAATTTATTTGTCTCTTCTTGTGAAAGTTTGATTGGTTTAGAATTTGGTTGTGTTTTCATGTTCGGGGTCGTACATCTCTGATATATTAATCATGATTCATTAATTGAGGTTTGTATGGTACTGTACTTATGGTTGATTTCTCGAATATGTTTTGATAAGTCAGGTGTATATAATCCTCACGGTTACACCAAATCGTTAGATTGTCTCTTCAAAAAAGCTGCATATTTCAGCAATAAGAGTGAGAGATGCGCCATAATGAAAGATATGATCAACGATGATATTTTTGATGAAGTAAATCTTGATTTGTTCTTTATAATATATTCGTTAAATTTTGATTATTATTGTAAATGTTGTCTGACTTATAATTAATGAATTGTTTTACCTTCCCAAAAAAAAGACGTATACTCAAAAAGCAGTTGAGTCGGCCGAGTACTTGGTCCGAGTAATTATTTTTAACCCTTCATCCAATCCAAACTCCGAGTAATCGGGTTTAAAAATGATTTTATAGAGAATCGGTTAAAACTCGGTTTGACTCCGGTACTTGAGGTCAAACTCGAGTTCAACTTTCTCAATTTTTACTCCTCTGTCCCTACCATTTGTTTACGATTTCCTTGTTGGGATGTCCCTTCCAATTATTTATATTTCAAAAAAATTCAAAAATAATAAAGTTTTTATAATATAAAAAGTAACTACATCCACTAATTCTCTCCACTATACCCACTTTATACATATAATATTAATCGTCTTCTACTTTACTCACTTTTTTAACTTTTCTCCGCTACTTAACATTTTTCTTAACCTCCGTGTCCAACCCAAATGTAAATAAATGGGAGGGACGGAGGGAGTATTATTTTATTTTAAAAGTATCTGAAAAAAGACCAAACATGAAATTTTGTATGTTTTAACTTTTTTTCTCCAGAAGTATTGACTTTTATTAGAAATGATGTGTGGTTCAATAATCCTCCGTTCGACAATACAAATCTCTTTTGAAAAAATAATGTATATAAATAAAATATTAATTTGTTGATGTATTTCCACCAATATCCCTTATAAATGCATAAATGTAGACTGTAACTCAATTCTCATTAATTGTAATACAACTTTCAAGAAGGATAATTTTGAAATAATGCTAATATATTTGAATCGGAAATTAAAAGTGAACATGTATATTATGGGATTTCTTTATAAAAGAGAGGAGACTACTGTTGTGGGATGGAGGAAGTATTAAAATTTATATTTGATTATTCGGTCGAACAGATTTCTGATTTTACAACCTTGGTTAAAAGAATATAGCTAACTTTAATCAATTAAATTGTAAAAAGTTAAGAATTTTTAGCTAATAGCTCCAATATGGTTTTATTAAACTGCTCTTATGAGTAGTGTTGTAAAAATCGTGAATCGGGGAATATCGGTTGAACTACCGATCTAGGATTAATTAAAAATCGAAAATTAATCGGAAGGATTAATCGGATATATTATAATATTAAATTATATTTAATATATTATTATCATTATATTAGCTATTTATTAACAAATATATATTTATTATATCATAATGTATATACTTAATCATATCTAAATTAATATAGTATTTTAATTTTAATAAATAATTATATATACGTCAATAAAAAATTATAAAATTAATCAGATTTCAAACATCGAATCGGTCAGATACTTTGTAGGGGATTAATCGAGAATTAATCGGTTAAATCGAGGATTTTTAGAACACTCTTGCGAGTATGAAATTAAATACACAAAAAAAGCAGATGTGGGTCATGTGCGGTCGTAAATTAAAGAAATCTATGCCAGAGATGTAGGGTCACAAGTAACATGAACCAAAAGGTGGAGTATATGTTAATAATAATATAGCTAAATCTGATATCTCCGAGTTTTATCTGAAATATAGATGATTTTAATTAATTTTTTCAAATTTCTGGGTAACTAAAAAATTAAATGTTAAGACACAGTATGCAATTATTTGTTAAAAAAATAAAATCTGGTATGATTTTTTTAAAACTTACTGCATTGAAACTTGGATAATCAATAAAAGTTGATAAAATGACAAGTTAAGTGATGATCAAGTGGCATTCTTTTCGGGGGTTGGTGAAAGGTTGTTGAACTGGACAAAATAGTCATTCCAATACTACTCCATTTCTAATCTTGTAATAACAAATTTACATTTTACTACGTCCAATTTTGCAACGACACCAGCTTTCAGTCTTTCACCAACCACAGATCCTGTATTTTATGTACATCAATAAAGGTTAATAACATTTTCAAAATTAGGAATAAATAAACACGAGGGTAAATTGGTCAATTTAGGTGCACTAACCTTTCTTCCACTTCTCTACCACTCCTCGACTGGGTAGGTGCACGTTTCAATCACTAACGCGCTCACGTTCCTGTTTGATCTTAATCCTATGTATGGGTTTTGCTAATTTTCGGATAGAAAATATGTTAATTTATAAAAAATAAAGATTTACAACTGTATAATCATTAAATAGATATTTGGCGATCAAAAAAATTATGAAACTTGATAGGGCATAATAGACCCGGGTAGGTGTCAACCTGGACTAAAGGGAGGCATGATCAACCAACCTGCTAAGACCCCCCTCTCCCAGGCCAATCAAGCATAGGAGCCCAGGCCCGGGCCTATCCTACTTCCCGGATCCGGATCCGCCTGCATACCCGGATCTGGATCAAGGCCGAAACCACAATGAGGGAAGTCCCAGCAAACACATGCACATCCCACAACCCGCCAAGCAAAGATACGTGGGCACGTGACTATGACAGCTATCAACAACCAGCACACCAGACAAGCACGGCGCGTGTCAGATGCCGTTAGGGTACTCTGGAGGTGGTCCTCCCCTGGACACGCGTAAGCAATCCACCCAAGTCAGGCGTCCTCTGGTCCCAGCATCCAACGGCCCAGATTTAGAGGTAACTACCCCTAAACCCTACCTTGGGGCTATATATACCCCCAAGACTGAAGGGTTTAGGGGTTGTAAAATATTTTTACTCTTACACTCACACACTCCCTCATCCACTACACCAGATCCGGATTGGGGGGCAACCAGGACCAGAAATTTTTCTGGAGCAGCTATTCTACCTTAATCCGGATTGGTATCCACTACACCAGATCCGGATTGGGGGGCAACCAGGACCAGAAATTTTTCTGGAGCAGCTATTCTACCTTAATCCGGATTGGTATCCATCACACCAGATCCGGATTGGGGGGCAACCAGGACCAGAAATTTTTTCTGGACCAACTATTCTACCTTAATCCGGATTGGTATCCACTACACCATATCCGGATTGGGGGCAACCATGACCAGAAATTTTTCTGGAGCAGCTATTCTACCTTAATCCGGATTGGTATCCACTACACCAGATCCGGATTGGGGGGCAACCAGGACCAGAAATTTTTCTGGAGCAGCTATTCTACCTTAATCCGGATTGGTATCCATCACACCAGATCCGGATTGGGGGACAACCAGGAGCAGAAATTTTTCTGAATAAACTACTACACTTTAATCCGGATTGATATCCATTGCACCAGATCCAGATTCAGGGGCAGAAATTTTTCTCTAAGCCAAATATGCGATCCTAATCTACTCCCTCATCCACTACACCAGATCTGGATTGGGGGGCAACCAGGACCAGAAATTTTTCTGGAGCAGCTATTCTACCTTAATCCGGATTGGTATCCACTACACCAGATCCGGATTGGGGGGCAACCAGGACCAGAAATTTTTCTGGAGCAGCTATTCTACCTTAATCCGGATTGGTATCCATCACACCAGATCCGGATTGGGGGGCAACCAGGACCAGAAATTTTTTCTGGACCAACTATTCTACCTTAATCCGGATTGGTATCCACTACACCAGATCCGGATTGGGGGCAACCAGGACCAGAAATTTTTCTGGAGCAGCTATTCTACCTTAATCCGGATTGGTATCCACTACACCAGATCCGGATTGGGGGGCAACCAGGACCAGAAATTTTTCTGGAGCAGCTATTCTACCTTAATCCGGATTGGTATCCATCACACCAGATCCGGATTGGGGGACAACCAGGAGCAGAAATTTTTCTGAATAAACTACTACACTTTAATCCGGATTGATATCCATTGCACCAGATCCAGATTCAGGGGCAGAAATTTTTCTCTAAGCCAAATATGCGATCCTAATCTACTCCCTCATCCACTACACCAGATCCGGATTGGGGGGCAACCAGGACCAAAAAATTTTCTGGAGCAGCTATTCTACCTTAATCCGGATTGGTATCCACTACACCAGATCCGGATTGGGGGGCAACCAGGACCAGAAATTTTTCTGGAGCAGCTATTCTACCTTAATCCGGATTGGTATCCATCACACCAGATCCGGATTGGGGGGCAACCAGGACCAGAAATTTTTTCTGGACCAACTATTCTACCTTAATCCGGATTGGTATCCACTACACCAGATCCGGATTGGGGGCAACCAGGACCAGAAATTTTTCTGGAGCAGCTATTCTACCTTAATCCGGATTGGTATCCACTACACCAGATCCGGATTGGGGGGCAACCAGGACCAGAAATTTTTCTGGAGCAGCTATTCTACCTTAATCCGGATTGGTATCCATCACACCAGATCCGGATTGGGGGACAACCAGGAGCAGAAATTTTTCTGAATAAACTACTACACTTTAATCCGGATTGATATCCATTGCACCAGATCCAGATTCAGGGGCAGAAATTTTTCTCTAAGCCAAATATGCGATCCTAATCTACTCCCTCATCCAGAAAATCTGCATAAGGGAGTGGGGGGCAAATGATAGGGCATAATAGACCCGGGTAGGTGTCAACCTGGACTAAAGGGAGGCAGGATCAACCAACCTGCTAAGACCCCCCTCTCCCAGGCCAATCAAGCATAGGAGCCCAGGCCCGGGCCTATCCTACTCCCGGATCCGGATCCGCCTGCATACCCGGATCCGGATCAAGGCCGAAACCACAATGAGGGAAGTCCCAGCAAGCACATGCACATCCCACAACCCGCCAAGCAAAGGTACGTGGGCACGTGACTATGACAGCTATCAACAACCAGCACACCAGACAAGCACGGCGCGTGTCAGATGCCGTTAGGGTACTCTGAAGGTGGTCCTCCCCTGGACACGCGTAAGCAATCCACCCAAACCAGGCGTCCTCTGGTTCCCAGCATCCAACGGCCCAGATTTAGAGGTAACTACCCCTAAACCCTACCTTGGGGCTATATATACCCCCAAGACTGAAGGGTTTAGGGGTTGGAAAATATTTTTACTCTTACACTCACACACTCTCTCATACACTCAAAAACACACAGCAGCCATCACATATAAACACACACACAACAGCCTCAAAATTACATAAACACATATACCTTCATCTTCTCCAAAGCCTGTTCTTACTCTCACACCGGAGGCGCCGTGGGAGCCAAACCCCCCTTCCGGTGTTGTTTTGCAGGTGCCCAACCTGCAGCTACACCTCTCTCACGCGCACAAGGTCCAGGAACGCCGACGACGGAGCCGCCCGCTCACCGGAGTTATCAGTAATATAATTAAATAAGTGAATCTTTTTAATTTACTTAAATTTATAAATATTTCTTAATGTTATTTTAAGTATTCAATAGATAAAAATAAATTATTATTCTGAGAATTGTATACATTATAACATTTTAAATAATATATCTCGATAAATTAATAAATTATTAATATATTGATAAATTAATAAATTAATAATTAATCAATATTTATTAATTTATCAATATATTAATATTTCAATTATTTAAAAAAAATCATGGTGCTAAAGATATTAATTTATCGAGTTTTTACTGTATAGGAGTAAATGATATCTAAAATTATCCAACCAGGCTCATTAGAAATAGATGATAAATCTAAAGTCTTACACTCAGAAATTATGACCGTCGCAAGAACAGAAGAAGAGGTAACACAAAAAATAGCAAGATGTCTCGGAATGAAGTCATCCTTCCTGTTTTCATTTTATTAAATCCTATATATACGATTCAGGATTGTACTTTCTCGAATCTCAGATCCACCGACATGTTCATGTCATGGTCACGAATCCCGTTGTTTTATGCGGCAAACCTTCAACCTAAAACATGGCAATTTTAATGGAATTTCCTCTTTTACACTAACATGGATTTTTCATAACCGACGTGAACAAGACACATATTTTAGACCCCTTTTACAGTATAATTTTGTAATTAATTTATTTTTCTTCTAGATAATGTTTGTTGTTTAAAGTTTAATATAGGAAAAAAATATCGAAAATAAATTATGAAAGTATAATTTATTTTCACCTTAAAATGCGTGTCGAATATTAAAAAACTATATACAATTAACATATATCATAATCAAAATACCGAATTTATTAAATGCCGAATTATTTGAGAAGAGTCTACCCGAAATATTTCTCAAAATGATACATGTCATCTTTTCATTTATCAAATTTATATTAATACATAAAGAGTTCATCTCATTATGAGTATTCAATATTACAATAACAACTCATCATTCAAAATTCGTTTCGGAAACCATTTTTTAAAACCTAACATTTCTTATTTGAGAATGTTGAACTATTTGAGATTACATTTATTTATACTAAGCTATAATAAATCAAGTGTAGTAAAAATAACTATAATAACTCAGGGTATAATTTATGATTAATTAGTCAATTTTTTGTATCCTCTTAAATTTAGTTATCTGTTTTAATCACAACCAATCGATTTTTTTAATCAAATAATAAAATTCATTAAAATCTAATACATACTATCAAAAATCTCAATTTCGAATTCCGTTAACAACATATTAAATTAAATAATTTATATTTATTTTTAGAGATACAAATAAAGATGCATGATTCAAAATCTCATCAAGCATATATTATTTTATACAATTTGATCATAAATATTAACAATGCGATTATAATTATATAATTAGTAATCTCTCTGTCCGATAATATTAGTGGTCGCTGTTAAGAATTTTTTTCCCATATAATACATGTTGATTTTCAACTTTCAAAGCAAATATATGGCCAATTTTCATAAACTACACTTTTTAAAAATTGTATAACAATTAATTATATGTGAGTATGAGAATATTTTTATAGAACCAATGCATTTATGATGAATATAAGTAAAAAAATGTTGTCAAATTAATGCTTTTTTAATATACGTAACTTTTTTAAAAGAGACTTGTATTTTGAAATGGGAAAAATAATTTTTAATTTTGTTTTATTAAATTATAATTTTCTTAAAATTATATATAATTAAATGAAAATTATAAAATTTAAATGGAAACATGCATTACCACAACGGTAAGTTAGTGGTAATTAAGGTAGCGTTCGGGGATTTCATTTTGAAGTCGACTTATATCTTATAAACCCGATGAAGTTTGTGGGAAGTGTTTGCCAACCAAAATTATCAACCCAACTTATGACTTATAAATTGAAAGTGAAATATTATGTGCCCATTTGAGAAATTTTAAAATTAATGAATTTATATTAAATAATTGATTTATAAGTGATAAATGGATGAATAATTATAAGTTATATAAATATTTGTATAATTTTAATTGTAAGTCTTTTTACTTAAATGAGCTAAAATAAATAATTTTTAAATATAATTATCTTACTTCATAAATTTTAAATAAAAAATTATTTATAAAATATATTTTATAACTAAAATTAATAAAAAATAAAAAAATAAAAAATAAAATAAGTTAAAAAAGGCATGTCGTTATTAATACTCAACTTATTAGCTTATAAGTTAAAAATTATACATATAAGTTAGGTCGACAAACACTCGTTAACAAGTTGTGACGAGTTTGTAAACCATAAGTGACTTACAAGTTGTTCGCCGAACACGCCCATAAGTACTTTTATCCCAACCTATTTTCTATTACTTGACTCTTTTCATCTTTTTAATAATTTAAAATTTAATAAAAATGTATTTAAATATGAAAGTCATAAATACATATCCTTATATGGATTAATATAAATTCTTTAATAATTTTTTATATTGTTGATTATTATGGCTGAGCATTATTGCTCACACTTGCTTTTTTTTAAATGTCACAACACAACAGATTACCAGTATGCCGGTGTGGGACTTAGTCACTTGCAATCGTGGGGAGAATCCCTTGCAGCTCTGTCCTAGGTGGACCAGCATATTCAGACAGGTATAAAATGTTAGTAGTAATTATTGTGACCTCATGTAGAGGTTACACATAATTGATTTAGATCCTGTACAGTATATTTGAGTTGTAATAAAAGAAGATTATATTTTTGTACATCATTTCTAAAGCTATAACTTGTGTGTGTGCGTGAGAGAGAGATTGAGGTCTGTTGGATTATTGAAGCAATACATGTTATACGTGATTGAAGGATAACGTGACGACTAAGATTCCTGACCCCCGGATTTGGGGGTGTTACAAACAACCAACTTTTAATATTTTGTTTTTAATAATAGTATAAATATAATTATATTGCGAGTATTAGTCTATTAAGAAAGTGTTTTATGTTAAATATAAAACATAAAGTTGCCAAAATAAAGGCGACCAAGGACCAACAACCAAATTTTCAACATTTCGTCTTAAATATAATAGTACATATATATATAACCTAAAGTAATTTTATTTTATAAATCACAAAACTAAATTAAAATTATTTGTTAAATCTTATCAAATTTTTAGTTATTAACTTATCATTCATATCAATCGGTTCATCACTTTATCCGTATTAGGTACATAACTTTTGAATAAGTAAAAGAATTTTATATTACATTTTTCGTCCAACATATTTTATTAATCTAAGTTAACTGTCAGGTTATTAAACCTAGTCATTTAGCATTAAATAGAGAAAGTTAACCAAACCAATTATGATTATTATTTTTGGAAGAGAAAACAACATGTCTCTCAACGACTCTCTCATCTCCCTTAACGGTAAGAACTTTCAATCGGAGCAAGATGGAGCTATATGAGGTAGGGATGGTGGAGCTAAGGTAGTAGGGAAGTTAGCTCAGAATGGTGGAATGAAGAAGGGCAAGTTTGATGATGGTGAGCAAATTCTTAAGGATTTTGTGTGGGCTCATAAAGATTTGTTGGATAAGAAGACTAGTGAGAGCTTATTTAGGGGGAAAAGCAAGCAGTTACGGAAGCGTTGAGTCAGATTCACTGGAGAAGCTTGAAGGTCAGTATGCGGATGGAACGGAAGGCAAAAGAGAAAGTGTCCTCGAGTAAGAAGGATCTTTTGGGTGCAAAGACATATGCTCAAGTTCTAGAGTCTACAATTATTAACGCTGATGTTAATTGTGTGAATAATAATAAGGAAGGGGATTGGCAGGTGGTTTAAAGTAGGAAGCATAAATATAAGGTGAGTTCTAAGCCAAGCTTTATTGTCTTTTAGTATGATATTCCTGAGAATGTCAAATCCTAGGAGATATGGAATTGTTTTAAATCGACTGGAAAGGTATTGGACATAATTTTACCCGAGAAAATGGATAAGAGAGGTAAAAGAATTGGATTTGTTAAGACTATTTCAGAATTAGAGGCTGGGACAATTATATTGAACGCTAAAGAGAAAGGGGGGTTGTGTTCTAAGATTAGGATGAGTCTGAATGAAAAGACAATAAGAAGGGTTCATGTTGTAGAGGATAGAAAGATGTTGAATTATAATAATAGTATGGTTTATAATTAGAAGGGAATGAATTTAGGGCATGAGAAGAAGGTTGTTGAGCAATATAAGGTCAAGGTGATACATGAAAGAAAGTTGTTGGACCGGAGTTGGGTGTAGAAATGTTTGAATACATTGAGGCGGTAGTTGACAAGGATTTTGAAGAGGGTCTATTTGAAACAAAGGTTACTTTCTTTAGGACAGAGAAATCAGCTAGATCTCTGCAAAATAAGTTACAACAAGAAGGTTGTTAGGCCTCAATGATACTATAGAAGGGGGTTGAATATAGTATCTATAATCAATTCGATTATGAACACAAGTATGTAACTAAAAGCAAGTTTATTTAATATATCAAACTTTGTTACAATAGGTTTAATCTGCTCTCTCAGTGATGCATGATATCACTAAGAGCTGCTAGGGTTACAAAGAATAATATTCTCGTGAATGATAACACATATAGTGTAAACCCTAAGCTGTGTTTATATAGTATACAGTTACAAGATATCTTCTAATTGATATGAAATATATCTCTTCCTAAAATATATCAATAAGATATTATCTTCTGTAGTCCTATAGCTGTCCAACTCTCCATGCATATCTTTATTCGTTTAATCCAGATCCTCTCCTGTAAATCAACCGCTTTTCATCCCTGAAGTGTATCCGCACTTAAGTTCCGATATAAGTTCTGACGCCTTAAGTTCTGATAACTTTATGTCTTCAGTAAGTTCAGATTTCCAGTTAAGTTCTGATAATAAGTTCTAAAACTAAACAAATCAGATTAGACATGACATCACAAATATATCTAAGAATCTCCCCCAACTTGTAAATTATGAAAAATATACAAGTTAATAGATTTGATGATGTCAAAAACATTTAAGTACAAATGGAATGAGATATTATTTTAAACAGCTAAATATAACTTACAGTACATGTAGCTTTACCAATATCACTGGATCAATCTGAATCCAAAGTGATTCCTTGTAAAATCTGTTACCAGCTTGTCCTCGGCATTTCTCAGAACATCAACTAACTGTGCTTTGACTTGCATCAGATCTTTATCTTCATTATCACCAATCTGATAAATGGCTGCTCTGAGTAATGGAATTGATGTTCTTTCAAGCCCATCTCCAAGTCTGATAACTCTGGGATGTGAAGAGTCTTCATTGGAACAAAAGCATCTTCCTTTCAGAATTACTTCTACCTTAGCAGAATTCTTCCTCATAGGAATTTCTCTTCCATCATCTTCAACTATCTTTGGAATAAATTCTACAACCCTTGATCCAGAGATTCTGGCTTTATCCCTTATGGTCTTCATCAAGAAATTTGACCATCTTCTGGTAACCTCAGACTTTATCTTCAAAAGATAATGAATGAATTGAAGTTCTTTAAGAGATTTGTTCAGCATATCTGATTCTGACATTCTGTATGTTCTTTCATCTTTAAGAAATAGAATCAGCTTTTCCTTGACTTTACTCTTATCATGAGTATTCAGTACCACTTGAGCAGATATAACCTTGTCAAGGTGTTTATGTGTAACTTCCTCAAGTGGTTTGTCAGTTAATAAAAATGGATCTTTGATAGTTACTTCAACTCCTGTTCTGATCTTGGCTTCACTTGATCCTAACCCAGATTTGTCTCTTGCTTCTCTGGCATTCAATCCAACAGTCATGAAATCAGATAACAATTGACTTTTCTTAGGATCTGATGGTTTAACATTTTTCCATAGGATTTTCTTCTTATCAGCAGTTGTCATCTTGTTCAAATTAACTTGAGCTCTGTCAGAGGTTGATGTCTTGATGACTTATTCAGGATTTGCAGATTCTTCTGTAGCTTGCTGTTCTGAAATTTCTTCACTCTGAACAACTTGAGCTATGTCAGAGGTTGTCTTAGATTCTTCTTTCATCTTTCTTCTTTTCAGAGTTTCAACAGTTTCATCTTCAGCAACTGTATCATCAAAGACTTGAACCATCTTGCACATGGGATTCATCATAATTTGAGGAATCTCCATCTTCTGTTTCTTAACTGTCTCCCCAACTTTTCCCCCTTGTCTTTGGGATCAGTAGTAGTTTGAGATCTAGTACTTGATCTAGGAATCTCTGTGGCATATCTTTCTTTTATCACTATACCTTTCTCCTTAGGTCTGGGAGGCTTCTTTGCATTAGAAGCTTTAGATTTAGGATTTGTCTTCACAGCAGCAAATCTAGCTTCTTCCTCCTTTACAGTCTCTAAATCCATTCCAGGATTATGCTTGTGAAATAATCTTTTAGCAATTTCTTCATCAAGAGTCTGAATCTTGGGATCCTTATAGTAGACTGAATAAAGAGAAAAAGAGAGAGAGTAAAAGAAATAAGAGATAAAGTAAGAGAGAAGGTAAAAGATTTGTATAATCTTTTATCTCTAATATTTATACTCTTTCCACTCAACGGCTCTTTTTGGAAGTAAAACCGGCATAATTACACCTGTCATGCAGTAAATAGTCAAGGCAGTCATTAGTGAGCACGAGAAATGTGCAGTAATTATTGCACACATGCATATGCAAAAACCAACACGCAACCCATTAATCAAATGATTATCACTGTTTTTATCTCACTTAATTATTTTCTAAAAATATGACCGTTACAGTAAATATCAAAAATAAGTCAAGTAAATAAATAATGTCACGCAAGCATCAGAGTTTGCATCAGAACTTGACTATTATCATAATTTAACGGTCATCAGAACATGGCTTCTGTACTCAAAAAGTGAATGACTGTTTCTGTGATTTTTCACACAAATACTGACTGGTTTCTTCAGAGTTTAATCATCAGAACATAATCAGAACTTGTCCTCAGAATTTATGCAAATAATGCTTAACCATTTATCTGAAACAACTTTATCACCACATTAATTTTCATCATTCATATGGAATGATAGTGTGTGTATGTGCAAATAATCATATAAAGATTAAAGTCTGATAAACTTCAGTATATCTTAGAAATAAGGCATAACTAAGAAAAATGTTTAAAATCTGTCTTGAATTGTGAAGTCTACTATAGAATAAAGTTATGCAAGAATCCACCTCAATTGTTTGTGCTTATTTATGCATCTTTTGAAATTCTTTTGACAATGGCTTCTCAGTGTAAATGAGTCATAACTGCTATCAGAATTTATGCTATTATCAGAATATTTCTCCAGTATTCAGAGAATGTGAAAAGTCACCAAGAAAAAAATTATTTGCTTTTCTAATACATATAACTTAATACCAGCAATGCACTTGGGTCTTCTATTTCACATATTTACTCAAGATCTCAAAGGAGTACCTGACTTCAATTTTTCTTTTCTATTGTTTGCTTCAGATAAGTGAGGCTTATCAAGCATATAGTTCATCCTTAAGATTACTGACATCAGAATTTGACAGATAAGAAGAAATAATCTAGTTTGTGACTTAGTAATAAGATATAAGAAGTAAATTTGACTAAGATCAAAATCAGAGTTTGCTTATGTTATGTATTTTCACATAAATAACTAATTCAAACATGGGATACATAGTTTGTTAAAGACTACTAAGAAAGCATCTAGCAAAATAATCCTCATTGGATTGAATAGTCACAGAACATTCAAAACACTATCAGAGTATATAGAATCACATCAGATAACAATCAGTATTTAATATGATACATGTAAGCACAGATTACATTGAGATAAGACAATCTGTAAACACTGATCATAAAGTCTGATACATGAGAACAAAAACTAAACAGATTTTGAGAAAGAACCTGAAACTATTCCAAGTTCATTTACTAGTCTGGTAAAAGTAGCTTCACATAGTGGTTTTGTGAAGATATCTGCTAGTTGTTGATCAGTTGGGACAAAATGCAATTCCACCGTACCTTCTATCACATGTTCCCTTATGAAATGGTACCTAATGCTGATGTGCCTACTCGGCTCATCTGTTTGCCCGAGTTAGACCTTTGTCATTGAGTGTTGAACTGGATTACCTGTCATAGCAATAGCACTTTGATTATCACAGTAAATGGGTATTTTAAAAAATTCTAACCCATAGCCCAGTAACTGATTCTTCATCCAAAGAATCTGTGCACAACAGCTTCCTGCAGCAATATAATCTGCTTCTGCAGTTGATGTGGAAATTGATTTCTGTTTCTTGCTAAACCAAGAAACCAATCTGCCTCCAAGAAATTGGCAGCTTCCACTAGTGTTTTTCATGTCTATGTTGCATCCTGCAAAATCTGCATCTGAGTAACCTATTAGCTTAAAATCTGATTCCCTAGGATACCATAATCCTAGATCAGCTATACCCTTGAGGTACTTGAAAATTCTTTTTACAGCTATTAGATGAGGTTCTCTTGGATCAGCCTGAAATCTTGCACAAAGACAGGTAGCATACATGATATCTGGTCTACTTGCTGTTAAATAGAGTAAAGAGCCAATCATACCTCTGTAGTTAGTAATATCTACTGATGCTCTAGTATCTTTATCTAACTTGGTGGCAGTGGCCCTGGGAGTTGATGCAATAGAACTGTCTTGCATTCCAAATTTCTTGAGTAAATTTCTGGTGTACTTGGATTGATTTATAAAAGTACCTTCTTCAGTTTGCCTGACTTGAAGTCCCAGAAAATAACTCAACTCTCCCATCATACTCATTTGATATCTTGACTGCATTAATTTGGAAAATCTTTCACAACGTTTTGTATTTGTAGAGTCAAAGATGATATCATCAACATATATCTGTACCAAAAGTAAGTCCTTTCCATGGTTGAGGTAGAATAAAGTCTTGTCAGTTGTGCCTCTGTGAAATCCACTTTCTAGAAGGAATTGAGTCAGAGTCTCATACCATGCTCTAGGAGCTTGCTTAAGTCCATAAAGTGCTTTGTCAAGCCTGTAGACATGATTTCGAAATTTTGGATCTACAAAGCCTGGAGGTTGTTCAACATATACCTCTCCTTCCAATTCTCCATTGAGAAAAGCACTTTTCACATCCATTTGAAAGACTTTAAACTTCTTGTGAGCAACATAAGCCAAAAAGATTCTTATGGCTTCCAATCTAGCAACTGGAGCAAATGTTTCATCATAGTCAATACCCTCTTGTTGAGAGTAACCTTTAACAACCAGCCTTGCTTTATTCCTTGTTATTATGCCATCACTGTCAGTTTTGTTTCTGAACAACCATTTTGTACCAACAATTGATTTGTCCATTGGTCTTGGTACTAGGGTCCAAACTTTATTTCTTTCAAATTCATTTAACTCTTACTGCATTGCTTGCAACCAATCAGCATCTTGAAGAGCTTCTTCCACTTTCTTTGGTTCGGTCTGAGATAAAAAGGAATGATAGAGACATTCATTTATTGTTGTTGTTCTAGTTCTGACATCTGCTTCAGGATCTCCAATTATTAAGTCAGGTGTATGTGATTTAGTCCACTTCCTTGCAGATGGAAGTTGATCTCTAGAACTGGATCCTCCCCCATGATCCATGCTATCTCCATCAGCATTTTCTGATGCTCCCCATGAAGTTATGCTCTCTGAGATTCCAGAATTTGAGTTGGATCCTTCAGAAATTGAAGAATTAGAGTTTCCAGAATTGTCAGAATTTGGCTCATCAGAACTTGATGAATCAGAACTTGAAGAGCCAGTGACTGGTTCTGATGCTTCTTGAGAATCTTGAGGTGTGGTATGATCATCAGCTTGCTCCCCCTGAACAAGTGCGTTTTCCTTTGGAGCAATTACCACAGTTTCAATGACATCAGAATTTAACCCGTCAGAATTTACAGGATCAGGATTTAGGTCATCAGAATTTACAGAATCAGTATTTATATCTTCATTGTCAAATCTCAGCTGATCATGATCTTGAAATTTTCAAGTCCAGTAATCTTCTTATCATCAAAAGATACATCGATAGATTCCATGACAGCCCTGGTTCTTGAATTGTAAACTCTGAAGGCTTTTGTGGAAAATGGATATCCAACAAAAATTCCTTCATCAGATTTAGATCAAATTTTGACAGCTGTTCAGGACGAGTCTTAAGAACAAAACACTTGCATCCAAATACATGAAAATATTTTAGATTTGGCTTCTTTTTCTTCACCATCTCATATGGTGTTTTTCCATGCTTGTTTATGAGTGTAGCATTATGTGTAAAACAAGCAGTCTGCACAGCTTCGGCCCAAAAATAGGTTGATAGCTTTGCTTCATCAAGCATAGTTCGTGCAGCTTCAATAAGAGTCATGTTCTTTCTTTCTACAACTCCATTCTGCTGCGGAGTTCCAGGTGCAGAAAATTCTTGCTTTATTTCTTGCTCTTTGCAGAACTCTTCCATGATTGAATTCTTGAACTCAGTGCCATTATCATTTCTTATTATTTTAATAGAATCTTTGACTAACTTATCCAGCTGTCTGACATGATCAGTTAGAGTAGATGCAGTTTCATTCTTCTTGTGCAAGAAATACACCCAAGTGTATCTTGTGAACTCATCCACTATAACCATAGCATATTTCTTCTTTGCAATAGACATGACATTGACTGGACCAAATAGATCAACATGCAGTAAGTGATAAGGCTTAAAAATTAAGGATTCAGTTTTGCTCTTGAATGAAGATTTTATTTGTTTTGCCTTTTGACATGAGTCACAAAGACCATCAGGAGCAAATATTGATTTTGGCAGTCCTCTCACAAGATCTTTCTTTACTAGCTCATTTATGTTGTTGAAATTTAAATGAGAGAGTCTCTTATGCCAATTCCAACTTTCTTCAATTGATGCTCTGCTTAACAGACATATTACAGATTCATCAGAATTTGTTGAAAGTCTGGCTTCATATATATTACCATGTCTGTAACCTTTCAGAACCACTTTGCCTATAGAATTTCTTACAACTTCACAGTGTTCTTCAAAGAAATCCACATGATAACCTCTATCACAGATTTGACTCACACTTAGCAGATTATGTTTAAGTCCTGAGACAAGAGCTACTGATTCAATTATGACATTCCCAAGATTGATATTGCCATATCCCAGAGTCTTTCCCATGTTGCCATCTCCATAAGAAAAACCTGGGCCAGCTTTCTCCACAAAGTCTGATAGCAGGGCTTTATTTCCATTCATATGTCCTAAACATCCACACTCCAGAACCAGGATATTTTTCCTGTTACCCTGCAATCACAAAGACCACTAATGATTAGTTTTAAGGACCCATACTTGCTTGGATCCTTTGGCCTTATTAATTTTGTTAGCATTTGCAGCGGATTTAGTTTTAGAGTTTAGCTAACATGCTTTTTATCAGACTTTATATCAGACTTTGCATCAGAATTTACACTAGAAGGAATTACACTAACTTTCTTTAAAGAAGGTTTTATTTCATAATAATCATAGTACAAACTATGATATTCCTTACAAGTATAAATAGAATGCCATAAACTACCACAATGAAAACAAGGATTTTCCTGCAAAAAGAAGCAAGATGGTTAGAGTTTCCACAATTATAGCATTTCTTTCTAGGAGCATTAAGAACAGGCATATCATTATTACTTTTATTCACACCTTCCTTTCCATTCCTATTTTTCCTAGCTTCCTTTACCTTGTTTATATTTTGAATCTCTTTCAGCTTATACTTAAGCCGCTTCTTAGTCATTAAGCCAATGTTTACCATAGCTGGTTTATCCTGTTTTAATTTGTCAGAAGTTGACTTCTCTTTGACTTCTGTTTTAGAGTCTTTCATCTCTTCAGAATCAGACACAACAGTTTTTGCAACAAATTTAACAGGATTTACCTTTGGCTTAATTGGCAAAGTCTCTTTCTCACTTTTACCATCCTTATAACCTAACCCCTCTTTCCAGTTTCCACTACTTAGAATATTCTGAGTTGTTTTGCCTGAGTTAGTCCAAGTCCTAATGATTTCTCTTTCTTTTTCTAATTCAGTTTTTAGATAATCATTCTGTTTAACCAATTCATTCTTAACATACACAGCATTATCTCTCTCTGTCTGAACAGTGTTCTGGTGGACTAACTCTTCTTCAAGATAGTTATTTCTGTTTTTGTACTTTAGATTTTCAGATTTTAATCTTTCATTCTCTAAAGTCTGATCTCTATAGCTAATATAATTTTTTTTCCAGAAATAGTCTCAACTCAGCAATATCATCTATATCAAAAGCAAGAGTAGATAGAGGTACCTCAAGTTTAGCAGCATCAGAACTGCTATCAGCATTTGCCATTAAGGCATAGTTCACATCTTCTTCAGATTCTGAAGTGTCTGCCCAGTTTTTCTTCTTTGTGATAAGTGTTTGGCCTTTATCACCTTTTCCTTTCTTGCAATCAGGAGAGATGTGGCCTCTTTCACCACAATTGCAGCATTTGACATTTGAGTTATCTCCTCTGTCAGACTTTCCTCCTTTGCCTTCATACTTTCTGAACCCTTTCTTGTCAGAACTTCCACCTTTCCAGGAAAACTTCTTACCCTTTCTGAATTTCTTGTAGGCTATCTTTGTGATAACCTTCACCATAAAAGCACACAGTTGCATCATCTCTGCATCAACATCCACTTCAGATAAATTTTCAGGTTCTGAATCATCATCATCAGAATCTGATGACTCTGAATCAGACTGTATGATGAGAGCTTTTCCTTTTGCCTTTCTAGAGACAATTGGCTTTTCTTCAGCCTTTAAAGCAACTGTCTTAGACTTCCTTCCATGCCTCTTCTTTCTTTGCTCCATCTCAAGTTTATGAGACTTGAGCATCCCATAGATTTCATCAAGAGACATATCAGCAAGTTCATAGTTGTCTCTTATTGTAGTAGCTTTCAAATCCCACTTTTCAGGAAGAGCTAGTAGGAATTTCATATTTGAATCTTGTGTATCATATTCCTTATCCACTAGTGACAAATTATTCAACAACTTTGTGAATCTGTCATATGTCTTAGTTAGTGACTCATCAGATTTTGAGTTAAAGTGCTCATACTCTTGTGTGAGTATTGTCTTCCTGTTCTTTTTGATGGCATTGGTTCCTTGAAATCTCACTTCCAATGCATCCCAGATTTCTTTTGTAGTCTTGCATGCAATCATCCTGTTTGACATGACATTGTCAAGTGCACTATGAAGCAAGTGTCTTACTTTTGCATCCTTGCCTAGTGAAGAGATGTCTTCAGTGGTGTATTCTCTCTTTTCTTTGGGAATCATTCTTTGTGGCTCATTCCCAACTGCAACAAAAAGCTTTGTGGGCTTGTGTGGACCATCATAAATTCTGTCTAAATATTATGGATCTGTAGCTTCCAGAAACATGGTCATCTTCACACTCCATACAGGGTACTCAGACACCCTGAGCAAAGGAACCCTGTTGGTTTTATATCTACTGGTGTTATGAATGGGTTGAACCTTTGCAGGTTCTTGAGGTTCTGGTATTTTTGCTTGATCAGACATGATTGATTATTTGTTTGGATCTTAACTGTTTATAAGTTTAATAGATTGGCTCTGATACCACTTGTTAGGCCTCAATGATACTATAGAAGGGGGTTGAATATAGTATCTACAATCAATTCGATTATGAACACAAGTGTGTAACAGAAAACAAGTTTATTCAATATATTAAACTCTGTTACAGTAGGTTTAATCTACTCTTTTAGTGATGTATGATATCACTAAGAGCCGCTAGGGTTACAAAGAATAATATTCTCGTGAATGATAACACATATAGTGTAAACCCTAAGCTGTGTTTATATAGTACACAGTTACAAGATATCTTCTAATTGATATAAAATATATCTCTTCCTAAAATATATCAATCAGATATTATCTTCTGTAGTCCTATAGCTGTCCAACTCTCCATGCATATCTTTATTTGTTTAATCCAGATCATCTCCTGTAAATCAGTCGCTTTTCATCCCTGAAGTGTATCCGCACTTAAGTTCTGATATAAGTTCTGACGCCTTGAGTTCTGATAACTTCCTGTCTTCAGTATGTTCTGATTTCCGGTTAAGTTCTGATAATAAGTTCTGAAACTAAACAAATCAGATTAGGCATGACATCACAAATATATCTAACAAAGGTATAGAAAAGGTAAATGTAATTGGCTTAAGCCCTCGCAAATTTTTATTGCCAACATGAGTGAAAGCAAATGGGAGGATTTTTGGGATAAAGTTTTTCAAAAATGGTTCAGCCACATGAGAAATGTTGTTGATAAATATTTAATTATACCTAGAACAGCTTGGATACAAACTTTGGGGATTCCTATGAATGCTCGGTTGGAAGAAAATCTTAAAGGATATACAAGATGGATGAGAGATTGGATAATGTGGTCTTGACAAAAGGATGGTGAAAGTGAGTTTTTTGATCCAATAGTTTGTGTATCTACTGATAGAAAAGAAAAAATTAATGAAGAGATGAATATTTTAGTTAAAGGAAAAATTTATCCAGTAAGGTTTGATGAAATAACAGATTTAGGCAATTTAAAAGGTAAATTTGATCCGATGTATGTTCCAAGAAGTGAGATAAATTCTATTGTTAAAGAAGGTAGTGCTAAACAAGTTTCGGAATTTGAGGAATCATAGGTTCTTAAAGTATTTAATAAGGATGGGGCAGTGTGTGCAATGAGAAAGTTGAAAAATTCTAGTTCTTCTGCTAGAATAGGTGAGGTGACAAAATCAATGATGGTAGATACTGAGAACATGAATAAGAAGATTGATAGTACAGAAAAGCTAAATAAGGGCAAGAAGCAGAGGAAGGGAATGAGTTGGAAAATAACATTTTGAAAGAAGCAATAGAGCAAAGTAGTATACTAGTTGAAAGGTCGAAATTTGAGGATAGTAAAGAGATGGTAGGAAATGAGTGTTGGTAACCTTATAATGTATGAAGGATTCAGGTCAAAGCTCTAATTCATCTTGTCAAGAAGTGATAGCGGAAAAGTATGCCAATGTTAATTCTGTGGAATCAGTTGCTAACTCACAGGGTTCGCTTTGTAATGAAATTGTAAACCTCAAAGTAAAAGGCGTGGGTCGACCTAGGAAAATTTGTAGAAAGATCAGGAATCCTTTTCATTTAAAATGCAAATATGTTTGGGGTACATAAGTAGAATTGGGAAATGTAGAAGATTGGGGCCATATTTTCGAAATGCTGATAAATTGGATAGAATAAAGAAAAGGATGAAGGGACTGTTGATGATGTAGCTAGGGAGATTATTTATTGTGCGAAGCTAATGGGGCTGAAAATGATAGGTAGTAAAGAAGTTGCTTTGAGAATGGTAGCAGATCCTTTACAAAAGGGAGATCTTTAAGTGGATTCTGGGATTGACTGGTTTGATTAGTAGTAAAGATCAATTATTTATGCCAGTTAAGAACATCAAGGTAGTATCATGGAACTGTAGGGGTATTAATAATAGTGTAAAAAGAAGGATGATTAAGGATTTGATCAAGGAAGTGGATGCTAATATACTATGTCTGCTGGAAACAAAGTGTGCAAGTTGGAATAAGTTCCGGGAAAGGACAATTTGGGTTAATGATCAGTGTGGATGGTTGATTTAGAACTTAGTAGGTTTGTCAGGTGGGATTTTAATGGATTGAGATGAGTTATGTTTTTCAGAATATTGGGATGGCTACATGCAGAAATTGGAAATGGATACAATTTAGGAGTAAAGTCTCTAAAGAAATATTTCATGTATTAAATGTTTATGGTCCTATGAGTTTACATTGTAAAAGGAAGTTATGGGAGGAACTTTTAGCTGCTCTAGATAGTGCTAACAATGATATGGTCTGTATAGTGGGAGATTTCATTAGTATCAAGGATGACAATGAACGTGCTAATTGTATTTATAGAAGGCTGGATATTTAAGGTTTTGGGTCTTTTATTAAGAATAATAATTTGTGTGACATTGTCTTGGTAAATGATAAATACACTTGGTTTAGTCCTCATGGAAAATATAGTAGGTTAGACAGGTTTTTGGTGAATGTCAATTGGTACTCAGTTGACCATTGGGTAGCTTGTGCTCTTAGTAGAATGGTATCTGATCACATGCCTATAATGTTATCTGTTAATCAATTTAGAGGAGGTCCTATACCTTTTAGAGGTTTTAATTGGTGGTTAAAAGATGAAGGGTTAGGAAAGCTATGGAAAGCTTTTGAAAACAGATCAAGGATTCTGGTTCAAGTGAAAACTTTCAAGTAATGTTGAAAAACTTCAAGTTAGGATTGAAGCAGTGGAGTAAAGGGTCTAAACATAGTTTAGAATTACAGATTGAAGGTTTAAAATACAAAATGGAATATTTTGATAAAAATCATGAATATGGTGATACAATTTTAAGGTGTAATTTGGATTTGGCTTTGTGTTATAAGAAAAGAGATTCCATGTTGAGGCAGAAGGCAAGGCTTCAATGGAACTTGCAAGGGGACAAAAATACTAAGTTTTTTCATAAGGTTATTCAGAAAAGAAAATGTAGAAATAAAATTGAGAAGATTATTTTGGGGGAGAAGCTGGTGAGTAATTCTAGGGAAATCAGAGGTGTCTTCTTCAAATATTTTAGAGATATTTATAATAAGAGGAAGTTGGAGGTTTGTCAATTGGACTCTTTACTTTGCAAAAGACTGAATGTTGAGGAACTGGTTCAGTTAGAGCAAGATTTTTGCATGAAAGAGTTAGAAATTTCCTTGAAGTCTTTCAATAATGATAAAGCTCCAAGCCCATATGGTATGAATATGAGGTATATCAAGGAGTTTTGAATTTATTTGAAAGATAAAATTCTTGAAGGGTTCATTTCTTTTATCAAGTCAGGAGTGCTCCCCTTAGAATGTAATTCTTCCTTCATAGCACTTGTCCCTAAGGTCAAGGTGCCAACAATGTTAAAGGATTACATGCCAATAAGTTTAATTAACAGTGTGGCTAAATTATTAACTAAGTGTTTATAACACCCTCCAAATCCGGGGTATAGATTTGGGGCATATTAACAACAACTACAAACTAAACCTGCACAAGCGGAATATAAATATAATAATTACCCCGAACTATTACTACTCAGGATCTTTTAAGGGTTGAGTTGAAAACAAGAACCACATACTACACTTTATTATAAACCCAAATAAAACAATCTGTCTTAAGAACTCTCTTTGTTACAAAACTTTATTCTATCTACATCCTCACCACACCACTTTTATTCAAACTACACAAAACTTTTATTCAACCCAACATTACTACTTTTCCTGTTACACCTGATCTGGTAATTCAAAGCTCTCTTCGAAAATAGGAAGGAACACTCTTGGTATAAGAGGGTCCCGCTGCTTGACTCGCTTCTTGACTACGCGTGTCCTGATGGGTTTCATTCTCTACCTTAATTGTAAAACAATAGAAATAACAATAAAAAGGGATGAGCCAAAATTGCTCAACAAGCCTGCAACAATATATATAGTATAAAGAGAGAGAAATAAGTGAACCAATAAGCTGCTGGTTTGAACAACCATCTGAATCTGTATAAGATAATAATTTGCCAACACTGGCGAGTGCCAAATGAACAAGACTGGAAACAAGAACCAACATATGCACTATAACCCGCTGATCAGTCAGGATACAGTACGGATCTATACCCAACTGCATAGACCCAACCAACATAAAGAGTACTCAGGCAACTATGGCCTATTAAATAATGGTCTGGGTAAAACCCGGCCCGTATAGTAACCATCCAGTCCAAGGTATACCATCCGGAATAATCGGAATGCTTTTGATATATCTCAACACCAGGACATACCAGAGTATATGTAACAAGGGTAAAAGTATTGGAATATGAATAGAGGATTCAATAAATTGGGAGAAATCAATAATCAAAATGAAATTGAAACAAGCATTAATAAATGGGTAACAGTGTATATGAGCAATGATTATCAAAGGTAACTGATATGATAAAAGAAAATATAATTCACTATTCTGAATATAGAATAGGGGAAAAACTTGCCTTGCGCGTACTTAACCTGGTTCAACTCACCGCCTTCTGTCCCTAGCTTGCTCTGCCTTGCTAACACTGAACCAATCATAGAAAGATATTCGTTTAGATAACTTACTATATACGTGTATCTCGAATTGATATCACGTAACCTTATTAGTCTACCCATGCGTTTCTATCTTACTCGCATATATACACATATAATTAAATAGCACGTAAGGTTCACATAATCACGTAAAGCACATAGCACATAAAGCACATAATTAATTTTTAGACTTATAATTATTTTTAGAATCGACGCCGGCAACGTTTCCCGGGGAGAATCCGGCGAACCAAAACACGGTCAAATCGAGTGATTCCAGTTCGATTCTTCTGCATTTCTGAGGCACAGCAACACAGACGACGTCCCCCCAACCTTTCTCCTTCGTCTTCGTCGACCACCAACCCAGAAACCCAAACACAGCCGCCGTTGACGGCGTTTTCCGGCGACCACGAACTCAACACGAAACTCAGCAAACCCGGTACCAATCGACAGGAAAAACGACGATCTAAACGTCTCTAACAACCATAACATCAAACAATAACTAGAAATCAAAACCCGAATTCAAGAATTAAAACCGAAAATACGAATCAAAAATCAAGAAATCAGACAACAAAAACATTTGCATAATCAGAAACTACAGATCATAAGCTTCAAAACGAGTACTCACACGACTGATTTGGATGCCAGAATCACTATCAAAATTAGCTTTGATCCTGCTGCCCTGTTCTTCACCACAAACCCTAATCCCCTTTTCTTTTTATTATTTTCTGATTTTTAATATTAATTAACTGAAAAATTAATAACAAATCTGGTATTTATATTTATGAAAATAATACCCCTAAATAAAATTAAGGGTCTAATTACACTCCTAATAAAAATATTTGGCCCCAATTTTTATAATTTTTGGGTATTAATAATGAATTTTTAAATATCCAATAAATACAAAATTAATGCTAAAAATTCCCAAAAATTGTGAATATTACAAAAATGCAAAGAAAATGATGTATGATAATTTCATGATCATATAAAAATAAAAATGTGATTTTTGTGTTGTTTTTGGTACCCGAAGGGGTCCGGAAAAGTCGTTTTTCGCGAAAAAGGTAAATTTGTAAAACGTCTAAGGGTTCAGAATAGCGATATGATATAGGGCATTTTTTGACAAAATAGGGCCAATGATTTTGTTTGAAATATGGGCTTTTAAAACATGGTTTTGAGCTGTATGGGTTTTGATATAAAATATATAACTTACGATAAAACACTCAATAAATATCCAAAACACGTTTGGATCAAAACAGACAACACGTAACACATAACAGTTAGGGTTTAATGACTCAACACATTTAATCACATACATAATCTATCATTATTATGATATAATACAAGCGTAATTTCTCGGTCGTTACATTCTCCCCCCCTTATAAGGATTCTGTCCTCAGAATCATACTATGCAAACAACTGAGGATACTTTTCTAACATTTCACTCTCGAGCTCCCAGGTTGATTCTTTAACCACTGGGTTTCTCCACAAAACTCTCATTAGTGACACAGACTTATTTCTTAATACCCTCTCTTGCCGATCTAGAATTCTTATCGGCTGTTCTACATATGACAAATCTGCCTGAAGTTCTACTGGTTCATACTCTATTACATGTCTTGTATCAGGGTTGTACTTCTTAAGCATAGATACATGAAATACGTTGTGAATATGTTGCATATGGGGTGGTAAAGCTAACTCGTACGCAACCTTCCCAATTTTCTTCAAAATTTCAAATGGTCTGACGTAGCGAGGTTTCAATTTGCCTTTATTGCCAAACCTAGTTAATTCCTTCCATGGTGATACCTTTAACAATACATGTTCTCCTTCCTGGTAGTCCATATCCTTTCTAGATAGATCTGCATATTTACGCTGTCGATTCTGCGCCACTTCAAGTCGCTTGCGAATCAGTTCTACTTTTTCCTTGGTCTGCTGAATCAGTTCTGGACCTAGAATTTTACGTTCTCCCACTTCATCCCAACAGGTAGGTGATCTACATTTTCTTCCATATAGAGCTTCATAAGGTGGCATCCCAATACTTGCTTGATAACTGTTATTGTAAGAAAATTCCACTAGCGGTAAGTGCTCGTCCCAATTGCCTTCAAAATCTATTGCGCATACACGTAGCATATCTTCAATTGTTTGAATTGTCCTTTCGCTTTGCCCGTCCGTTTGTGGATGATAGGCTGTACTCATGTTCAACTTCGTTCCTAGACATTCTTGGAATTGTCTCCAAAATCTCGAATTGAAACGAGGATCTCGATCCGATACAATCGATACTGGTACTCCATGACGCATTACAATTTCCTTGAGATATAAGTGCACTAACTTGTCCAGTGAAAATCTTTCATTAATCGGAAGAAAATGTGCTGATTTCGTCAATCAATCAACGATAACCCAAATTGCATCGTGATTTACTTTCGTCCTTGAAAGTCCCACTACGAAATCCATAGCTAAGTGCTCCCATTTCCATTTGGGAATGTCTAGTGGCTGTAGTAGTCCGCTCGGGCGTTGATGTTCAGCTTTCACTCTTTGGCACGTATAATATTTGCTGACCCATTCCGCTATTTCTTTCTTCATATTCGGCCACCAAAAACTTTCCTTCAGGTCTCTGTACATCTTTGTGCTTCCGGGATGAATTGAATATCTTGAACTATGAGCATCTTGCAAAATTTCCGCTTTCAGTTCCGGTACGTTAGGTATCCAGATCCTTGAAGCAACGCGAAAAATTCCCTTAACATCCTTCTGACTGGTAATCTCTTCTCCTGTCAAATTGTCGATATCCTGGTCCATTACTTCTTCCTGACACCTTCTTATTTTCTCCAATAGTTCTGGCTGAAAAGTCATAGCGTAAATCATTTCGGTAGAATTTTCTGGTACACGAACTTCAATCTCCAATTTATCGAATTCCTTGATTAAGTCCTCTGAAGACGTTAACAGGTTCAATCGTTCCTTTCGACTTAACGCATCTGCTACTACATTGGCCTTGCCTGGATGATAATTGATTGAAACGTCGTAATCCTTAATTAACTCTAGCCAACGTCACTGTCGCATGTTAAGTTCCTTCTGGGTAAAAATATACTTCAAGCTTTTATGGTCCATGTAAATCTCACATCTTTCACTGTACAGATAATGTCTCCAAAGCTTCAGTGCGAACACAATTGCTGCTAGTTCAAGATCGTGCGTCGGATATTTTTGTTCATGCGGCTTTAGCTGTCTAGAAGCATATGCGATCACATTTCCATGTTGCATCAAAACGCATCCAAGTCCTCGATACGAAGCATCGCTGTATATGACAAAGTCTCCTTGATCATCAGGTAACATAAGCACAGGTGCAGTTACGAGTCGATTCTTCAATTTTTGGAAACTTGCTTCACATTTCTCGTTCCATTCGAACTTTTCATTCTTTCGCGTCAACTTCGTCAATGGTGTGGCTATCTTTGCAAAATCTTTAACGAATCTTCTGTAATAACCGGCTAATCCCAAGAAACTTCTGACTTCGGTTGGCGTCTTTGGTCTTTCCCAATTTAAAATAGCTTCAATCTTTGCTTGGTCCACTTGAATTCCTTCAATACTGATGTTGTGTCCTAGAAACTGCACTTCCTTCAACCAAAATTCACATTTTGAAAATTTCGCATAAAGCTGCTCCTTTCGTAATATCTCCAGTGTCGTTCTTAAGTGCGCTGCATGTTCTTCTTCCATTTTGAATAAATCAAGATGTCATTAATAAATACAATGATAAACTTATCCAGATACTTCTTGAATACTTGATTCATCAAGTCCATAAACGCTGCAGGTGCATTTATCAATCCAAAAGCCATCACAAGAAATTCATAGTGTCCGTATCTCGTTCTGAACGCCGTCTTTGGAATATCTTCTGCCTTGATCTTTAACTGATGATAGCCTGATCATAAATCGATTTTTGAAAACCATGCTGCTCCTTTTAGTTGATCAAATAAGTCATCGATGCGAGGTAAAGGATATTTATTCTTGATAGTTAACTTGTTCAGCTCACGATAATCAATACACAGTCGCATACTATCGTCCTTCTTTTTCACGAACAATACTGGTGCACCCCATGGGGATACATTTGGCCTTATGATTCCTTTGTCGAGAAGTTCTTGCAACTGCTTTGCTAATTCCTTCATTTCAACAGGTGCCATTCGATATGGAACTTTTGAAATTGGTTCAGTCCCTGGCGTCAAATCAATAGTGAACTCGATTTCTCGATCCGATGGAAGTCCTGAAAGTTCATCTGGAAAAACATCAAGAAACTCACAAACTACAGGAATATCTTCAATCTTCGGATTACCCTTGTCGGTATCCAATATATAGGCTAAGTAAGCTTGACATCCTTGGCGTAGCAATCTTCTCGTCTGCATCATTGTTAGGAATTTCTGCTTTTGCTTCTCACCTTTAAATATTACCATTTTATTTTCTTCAGTTTGCAATTTCACTTTCTTATTCGCACAATCAATCTGAGCATTATTACTAGCTAGCCAATCCATTCCTAAAATAACATCAAACTCTTCTAGCCTGAAAGGTATCAAATCAACTGAGAAATGACATCTCCCTATCTCAATATCACAACTTGGGCATACTCGATCTACCGTAACCTGATCATCAATTGCTAATTTTATGACTAACACTTCATCTAACCACTGAGTCTCACAATCTATCTTAGAGATAAAATCTTCAGAAATAAAAGATCTAGTAGCTCCTGAATCAATCAATACTAGAGCATTTACGGAATTTACAGGAAGTGTACCTGCAACCACATTCGGACTCTGTACTGCTTCCTTCATTGACATGTTGAAAGTCCTTGCCCTGGGCTGATTTTGTAGTGGTAGTGGAGGTGGAGGTAATGCTAAAACTCTTGGAATACTAGCGGCCATTGCAACTCCTCTGCAGTCTTTGGCAATATGTCATTTTCTTCCACACTGGAAACAAGTGACTTCTGCTCTTCCCATCGGACATTCTCCAGAGTAATGTCCCCTTTGCTTGCACTTAAAACATGTGACATTTGGCTTGTTGCAAATTCCCGTATGCTTTTTACCACACGTTCTGCAATCAGGTATAGGCGGTCGAATAAGTCTTTGCTGAGTTGGGGCAGGAAGTCGATTATCCATCCTCTGGTTGTTTTGTTCTGGTCTCCTGAAGTTTGCTTTTCCCCGGGCTTGAAATCCCGGCCTTTTGTTGAAACGATTCTGGAAATTTCCTGGTCCTTTCTCTTAATGAGCTGCTTCACTTTCACCTTCAATAATCATGGCCTTCTGAACAACATCCGTATAATTCGTCAGTTCAAACACAGCTACTCTGCTACAAATCCATGGTTTCAGTCCCTGTTGGAATCTCTTGGCCCGCTTCTCATCCGTATCCACTTGCTCAGGAACAAATCTGGCCAATTCAGTGAACTTGGTCTCGTAATCCGTAACTGATAAGTTATCTTACTTCAGCTCCAGGAACTTGATCTCCATCTGGTTCTTCATAAAGCGAGGAAAATATTTCTCCAAGAAAAGATCAGTGAATCTATCCCAGGTCACCACACCTTCTTCTTCCAAAGCTTTCTTCGATTCCCACCAGTAGTTAGCTTCGCCTTTTAGAAAGTAGCTTGCAAAATCCGTCTTCTGTTCTTCCTCAACTTTCACCAACGAAAAACCCTTTTCTATCTCTTTTAGCCAAGCTCTCGCCTTTGTAGGATCTGTGGAACCAGTAAATTCCGGAAGCTTTACCGACTGAAATTGTTTGAAAGTAACCGTAGGTGCTGCTGGTGGTACTTGATGTCTTGGATGAGCGGCTTGCTGTAACATCTGTTGTTGGAACTGCTGCAGTTGCTGCTGTATTTGTTGTTGCATCATCAACATCTGCTGTTGCATGAGATTAAACATCTGATCCATCTGATTATTATTATTTTGGCCCTCGGTATTTCCATTTGATGAGTCGGGTCGTGCTTTTCTTTTAGGTGCCATCTTTCTGGTATTAAAACAATGGGTTCTCTTAATAACAATATATTAAACAGGTGTTATGAAATGGAAATAATCTTTATAATATTAAAACAGTGTTAAAACAGTTGATATGAGAAAAAATAAAACAATTTAGTAAATATTCAAATAAATAAAACAGTATAATGTATAAATAAATCCCTTTTTAAAATACTTTAAAATCTTTTTGAAAACATAAAGGGTACACCATGAGCGTAAATAAAACAACATTTGTAAATATGCAACGGTAAAATAATGAAAATAAATGTAAATACTTAAATGACTGGAAATAAAATAAAGAAAACGTTCAAAAGACCATCTCATATATATAGGTAGGACACCAGTTGCAGATGTCAGTGCTTGATACAAAAGCCTATGATATATCAGTCGTACAGCTACTACTATCAGTCAAAGTTAGTAGCTACACTCATACAACTAGTCATACAATACTATGTTGCATCTATCTACAAAAATGTACATGATACAACACTCCTCTATCTGCTAGTCTCAGAATCGTGGTGGAACGTGACTCAACTCCTCCTGCAATGCCTCTAGCACTGCCTCGGTAAGTCCCAACGCTCTACGATATGCTGTCTCTACACTAATATCCTGCTGTCTCAGATCCGTAAGCTGCTGAGAACTAACTCGGTGAATCTGACGTAACCTCTCCCTTAATATGTAATCTGATCGTAATGCTCGGACGGGACCATCCGCCTGCGTCTCAAACAATCCAAGGATCTCTCTGCACTGGTTCTGCCATCGAATCCTCTCCTCTCTCTCCGCCTGAAAACGCTGATAAGTCACTATTTGATGCTCACGAAGATCCGTGCTAGAACCTCGAGAAGGTAACGGCCCATCTACTACTATCTCATCCATGAACTCCGGCTGTGGAAACTGATATACTCCGGGAACAGGGGCATAAATAGCTAATGGGGCAGGAAATAAGACAGGTTGCTCCATAGGTGCTACACTGGTGGCTCTGCCTCTGGCTGCATCTGTGGAATATCTGGAATCTCAGGCTGCGGTACTGAAATCTGCGGCTCTAGGTCATCCCACTGTGGAAGATCAATCATATCAGGAACATCAAACATCGGTAACTCCAAAGGTGGAAAGTCAGGCATCTCCGGCTCATAATAAGGAAAATAATCAACAAAGTCTGGTACCTCTGGTGGAGGTGGTATCTTTGGCACTGGTCCAGGTGGTAATGGTGGAGGTGGTGGCAATGGAGGAAATATCTGCACTGATACTGGGGCTAGTACTGGTGCTGCTACTGGGTCTGACTCAGTCCGCTCTGACGAGAAGCCATCTAATATACATAACAATATTAACACAAAAACAAATCAAACCACATTCCTAAAATCATAAATTCTAATCACATAAACAGACAATCCTAACACTCTTACTTCTATCCTATCTAATTTTCCTATCTTATCTTATTCCTAACGTTCTTGTTTTCAAGGGTCAATCCTAGGCTCTGATGCCAACTATAACACCCTCCAAATCCGGGGTATAGATTTGGGGCATTATTAACAACAACTACAAACTAAACCTGCACAAGCGGGATATAAATATAATAATTACCCCGAACTATTACTCAAGATCTTTTAAGGGTTGAGTTGAAAACAAGAACCACATACTACACTTTATTACAGACCCAAATAAAATAATCTGTCTTAAGAACTCTCTTTGTTACAAAACTTTATTCTATCTACATCCTCACCACGCCACTTTTATTCAAACTATACAAAACTTTTATTCAACCCAACATTACTACTTATCCTGTTACACCTGATCTGGTAATTCAAAGCTCTCTTCGGGAATAGGAAGGAACACTCTTGGTATAAGAGGGTCCCGCTGCTTGACTCGCTTATTGACTATGCGGGTCCTGATGGGTTTCATTCTCTACCTTAACTGTAAAACAATAAGAATAACAATAAAAAAGGATGAGCCAAAATTGTTCAACAAGCCTGCAACAATATATATAGTATAAAGAGAGAGAAATAAGTGAACCAATAAGCTGCTGGTTTGAACAACCATCTGAATCTGTATAAAATAATAATTTGCCAACACTGGCGAGTGCCAAATGAACAAGACTGGAAACAAGAACCAACATATGCACTATAACCCGCTGATCAGTCAGGATACAGTGCGGATCTATACACAACTGCATAGACCCAACCAATATAAAGAGTACTCAGGCAACTATGGCCTATTAAATAATGGTCTGGGTAAAACCCAGCCCGTATAGTAACCATCCAGTCCAAGGTATAGCATCCGGAACAATCGGAATGCTTTTGATATATCCCAACGCCAGGACATACCAGAGTATATGTAACAAGGGTAAAAGTATTGGAATATGAATAGAGGATTCAATAAATTGGGAGAAATCAAGAATCAAAATGAAATTGAAACAAACATTAATAAATGGGTAACGGTGTATATGAGCAATGATAATCAAAGGTAACTGATATGATAAAAGGAAATATAATTCACTATTCTGAATATAGAATAGGGGGAAAACTTGTCTTGCGCGTACTTAACCTAGTTCAACTCACCGCCTTCTGTCCCTAGCTTGCTTTGCCTTGCTAACACTGAACCAATCATAGAAAGATAGTCGTTTAGATAACTTACTATATACGTGTATCTCGAATTGATACCACATAACCTTATCAGTCTACCCATGCGTTTCTATCTGACTCGCATATATACACATATAATTATATAGCACGTAAGGTTCACATAATCACGTAAAGCACATAGCACCTAAAGCACATAATTAATTTTTAGACTTATAATTATTTTTAGAATCGATTCTAGACTCATATTTATAATAACTAACCCTATCTGATTTTATTACAATTTTTCGGGATTTATTCGACTCGATTCTACTTCTAATAGAGCCTATGAATAATTAATTATCACAAAACCACTCTCTTCCGGAAGAAATTATAACTTACAACTATTTTTATTGGATTCGTTTCATTTTTCTGAGTCTAGGGGTCTTCGTTTCGCTCAAATCGGACTAACGGTTTAATTATTATGAATTAAACAAGATTTAATTAATTAATAATTAATTATACATAATTAATTATAATTAAATAATCCTTAATTACATTTTTTTAAATAATTATCTAATAATTATCATATTTTAAAATAATTAATCCCTAATTATTAGGATTAATTACTATTTATTACAATTATTCACAAATTAATAACACTTACTCGATCAGATCGATTATTTACAAATAATCAATTGATTCAATTAACTGATACGGTATTTATCGAATAACTACTAATTACTCGAATTATAATTTACTCAACGATTAACTACTCATACAAATACGAGATACTCGCAATCCTCACATAATTATCGAACCATTATATTATTATTGTAACTTATACGATTCGTTAATTAATTATCGATATTTAATTATACGATACAAATAATTATTACGACATTCTTCGAATAACTATCGCTCGAATAATAATTTTAATTATCGAATCACTACTCGTATGAATACGAGTTACTCATAATATTAACTAATTATCGGATTATTAATCGTATTATTTAATTATTTTTAATCCTTATTTATTAATTAATTACCTAATTATTAATTAATTAGATAACTAATAAATAATTAGATAAATAATTAAATAATTAATTAAATAATTAAATTCGAATTTATAATTTAATAAAATAATTTAAAAATTAATAATACTATTTTTCAGAATTCAAAACCAATTTTTAATTAATTATTAGAATTATTAAAACTAATTTCTAATTTTTAGAAAATAAACTAAATATATAAAAATGCAGAAACACAAAATAGAATTCAGGGTTTGGGTTTTTAGGATCAAACCCGGGTCGTTTCCGGGTTGCAAACCGGGTCGAACCCGGGTCGCGAAGAACACAACCCTGCAACCCAGAACCCGACGCCGGCAACGTTTCCTGGGGAGAATCCGGCGAACCAAAACACGGTCAAATCGAGTAATTCCAATTCGATTCTTCTGCATTTCTGAGGCACATCAACACAGACGACGTCCCCCCCACCTTTCTCCTTCGTCTTCGTCGACCACCAACCCAGAAACCCAAACACAGCCGCCGTTGACGGCGTTTTCCGGCGACCACGAACTCAACACGAAACTCAGCAAACCCGGTACCAATCGACAGGAAAAACGACGATCTAAACATCTCTAACAACCATAACATCAAACAATAACTAGAAATCAAAACCCGAATTCAAGAATTAAAACCGAAAATACGAATCAAAAATCAAGAAATCAGACAACAAAAACGTTTGCATAATCAGAAACTACATATCATAAGCTTCAAAACGAGTACTCACACGACTGATTTGGATGCCAGAATCACTATCAAAATTAGCTTTGATCCTGTTGCCCTGTTCTTCACCACAAACCCTAATCCCCTTTTCTTTTTATTATTTTCTGATTTTTAATATTAATTAACTGAAAAATTAATAACAAATCTGGTATTTATATTTATGAAAATAATACCCCTAAATAAAATTAAGGGTCTAATTACACTCCTAATAAAAATATTTGGCCCCAATTTTTATAATTTTTGGGTATTAATAATGAATTTTTAAATATCCAATAAATACAAAATTAATGCTAAAAATTCCCAAAAATTGTGAATATTACAAAAATGCAAAGAAAATGATGTATGATAATTTCATAATCATATAAAAATAAAAATGTGATTTTTGTGGGGTTTTTGGTATCCGAAGGGGGTCCGGAAAAGTCGTTTTTCGCGAAAAAGGTAAATTTGTAAAACGTCTCGGGGTTCAGAATAGCGATATGATATAGGGCATTTTTTGACAAAATAGAGCCAATGATTTTGTTTGAAATATGGGCTTTTAAAACATGGTTTTGAGCTGTACGGGTTTTGATATAAAATATATAACTTACGATAAAACACTCAATAAATATCCAAAACACGTTTGGATTAAAACAGACAACACGCAACACATAACAGTTAGGGTTTAATGACTCAACACATTTAATCACATAATAATACACATAATCTATCATTATTATGATATAATACAAGCGTAATTTCTCGGTCGTTACAGTGTTGGCTCAAAGACTCAGCAGAATTTATAAAAAAATGATAGATGATAATCAGTTTGATTTTGTGAAGGGGAGGCAAGCAACATAGAGTATAATGTTAGTGAATGAAATTTACCGTACCATAAAATTTTCAGGTAATAGAGGTCTAATCTTGAAGTTGGATTTTGAGAAAACTTTTGACACTATCAATTGGAAATTTCTCTTCAAGACAATGAAGTGCTTAGGTTTGGGTAGCAAATGGATTAAATGGATGGAGGATTTATTTAAATCAATTAGGATTTCTGTACTGGTTAATAAGTGCCTTCTAAGGAGTTCAATATTTCAAATGGACTTAGGCAAGGGGATCCTTTGTCTCCAATGCTCTTTAATTTGGTAGGGGAAGTGCTAAGTAAGATGTTAAATAAAGCAAGTGAGTTGGGGTTGTTTGAGGGATTACAAATTGGGAAAGAAGGAAAGAATGTTACCCATTTGCCATTTTGCTGATGACACAATTGTGTTCTTAAAAGGTAGTTTGAAATCAGTTTCTGGGGTGAAAAAAGTGTTACAGTGCTTCCAGTTGCTCTCTGGTTTGAAGATAATTTTTCAGAAAAGTAATTTATATTCCTTTCATTTATCAGGAAAGGAGTTGGATCTATTTGCGGATAAGCTTGGGTGGTAAGTGGCCTCTAACGTACTTGGGCAGTCAAATTGGGGTAAGTCATAGAAAATTCATATTTTGGAAACCTTTGATTGAAAAGTTTAAAAACAAACTGGCTAGTTGGAAAAGAGATAGTCTGAACCAAGCTGGGAGGTTGTCTTTGGTGAAGTCAACTTTGGATAGTCTTCTAGTATATTGGTTTTCTCTGCATAAGGTTCCTGTTGAAATTTGCAAACAATTAGAAAAGATCAGAAGATATTTTTTTTGGGGTAATGTTTCTGAGAAGGGAGGGATTTGTGTTAAGAAAATGCACCTTAAGGCTTGGAGTCTATTATGTAGCCCAAGAAGTTGGGAGGATTAGGCCTAAGTTCACTTCAACAGAGGAATCTAGTTTTATTGTGTAAGTGGTGGTTTAGGTGGCAGGATGAAAAAAATGCTAGTTGGAAATTCTAGCTAAGAGAAAAGTATGGTTGTGTTAAATGGAAAGGTATGGATAAGTTGAGTAGTTCAAAATCATGTTCAGTCATAGTGCAGGATGTACTAAAAGCAGTTGCTAAACTATCTGCATTAAGTTTATTGGGTCCAGGTAGCTTGAAATGGGAGGTATTTGATGGTGAATCAACATTATTCTGGGAAGATTTATGGTATCAAGATAAGCCATTGTTGGAGAAATTTAGTAGACTTTATAATATTTCTAAGTTGAAACATAAGGAAATTAGAGTTGTCAAGGTTTTATGGGATTGTTATGATATGGATGGTGAAGTCTTCTGGACTAGAAAATTAAGAAATTGGGAATTGGATGAGCTGATGGAGCTAGGTAAGATAATAGATTTAGTTCAATTGAGTAGTAAGCAAGATGTGTTAATCTGGGTTCCTTTGGGTGACAAGTTTAATTGTAAAGCAGCTTATGATATGATAAATGAAGGAGTTATCCCCTCTAATGTTTTCAGGGAAGTCATTTGGAAATGTAAGGTGCCTGAGAAAGTGAAGTTATTTTTATGAAAAGTCCAGTCCAGGATAGTTCCAGCTAATGTAATGTGATTTGGAAAAAGAATCATTTGATCATCTGTTTTGGAAATGTACCTTTTTTAAGAAAGTTTGGATCTTTGTTCTTAGTTGGCGGGGTATAGTTTCAAAAGCATATATAGAAAATTTGGAATCTATGTGGAGATCCAGGAATCTGTTTCCTCAAGAAAGTATTAAGCATGTATGGACTACCGTTCTTGTGTCTACAATTTGGACTATTTGGCTGCACAGAAATCAGTGTTTTCTCATAACAACTTTTTGAGTTTAAATCAAGTTAACTTCCTGGTTCAAAGTCGAACTCTGGAAGGAATGGTATTTAACAAATAGAATTTTAAGTAAGAAGAGAACTCAACGGTGGACTAGAAACCCAGTTGGTGTTGTTATTACAAGTGAGAAATGTTTTTGGTGGAATTTAATTACAAGGGAGAATTATGATATTATTGCTTTCATTGATGGTAATTTAAGAAAAGATTCAAAGGGTGGAATTGTAGCAGACATTGGAGGAGTTATTTAATCAGTAGTATGTGAAGTCTTGATGCAGTTTGTTGGTCCCTCAACAGCTTTCAATGTTTTTGGGGTGGAATGCTTTGCTTTGAAAATTTTGTTCAAGATTTTGAAAGATAGTAGTTGGAGGTAAAGCCATATTCTAGTCCCTTCAGACATTGAACAGTTGGTTAATCAGACTGATATTGCTGCTCTTCAGAATAGGTTATGGAGTTGCAAGATTTTAAAAGTCCAAGTGAAGCATGTTAACAGATAATTGAATGTAGTGGCAGATGAAAATGCAAGTAGAGGTGTTTTTTTGGAAAGCTTGGAGATAAGTGGAGTATGAAGTTAATTTTGAATTTGTCATGCAGGTAAATTTAAAGTGGTAGTAAATTTAGAGGTGTGGTATTTTTGGGGTGTGAATTTAATTAGTAAGATTATGGTTTATAGAGTTTTATAGGACTTTAGGAATAATTAATATTTTTTATAGGGTCATTATGTTAACTTGGGCAAATGAAAAAGCTAACAGATTCTCCTTGGGAGACTAAATATTTGCTTATGGATATGAATTGAGTCTATAGGACTTTTATGATAGTACTTAGGGGGTCTCATTAGAAGTCATATATATAGCAGTGCACTGCATGCAGTTGTTTTAGCAACAATATGTCTCATTCTTATATCAATTAAAAGAGAGAGAGAAAGATATAGATAGTCTAGTTGGGGTTTCTTGTTAGTCTTTTAAAACACGATGGATGCGGAGAATGTTAATGTTAATGTTAATGCTAGATGGTTGATGCCTATCAAAAGGGTAATCAAATGCAATGTTCACAGTTTCTTTTCGCAAGAAGCTTTGCCGAATGGTAACCACTCTGGGATTGGGAATGTGTTCAGAGATGGAGTTGGAGTTATTCTCCACATGACTGCGGGTTCCATGGGTTTTGAGGATCAGAGGGAAAGTGAGTTTCATGCTTTGTTGGGGTGGGGGGGTCTTAAGGAGGCATATTATAAGGGCTATAAGAAAATTATTTTGGAGACGGATCATATAGATGCTTATTGGGAGTTGTACAACTCTACGGTGGTAGGAGGTCGGCCTCAGTATGCTCATGTTTTGTGACAGTTGAATCAACGTAAGGCTGATAAGGATTACAAATGTGAATTGAGGCTTGTTGACAGGAAAGCTAATGCTTTGGCTGCTTATTTAGCTGAGTATGCTGCACATCACTGGGAGCAGATGGTGATAATTGAAGAGGACTTTGGCAGAATAGAGGAGCTATGAGATTTGGATATGGGTTTAGGTGGTATTGAGCCAAGGTTCAGAGCTGTAAGGCAAAAGGAAGCCTGCTTTGCTTCAAGATGAGGTTGTTGACCCTCATGAGGAGGTTCTGCCTATGGATGATGGAAACAATGAAGTTCAAGGTCTGGGCATGCAAGGTAATGTGGCTGTTGATGGCGGTGCTGCTGACGACAATGAAGATGCTGCTGAGTTTGTTGATATGGAAGTAGTAATTGGCCTTCCGGCTGCATATGTTGTTGAAGGTAATGGGGAAGCTCAGGAGGGGGAAACAGCCATTGAGTTTTGATTCAGGGAAGATGTAAGTTTAGGCCTCCAAACAGTTCTTTTAGTTTTTTTATATTATTATTAAGTTATTATTTTGTTTGGGCTTTGAAGTTGAAGTGGGTTGGTTTGATTGCGAAGATTTGGTTTATTGGGCCTATTTTCCAATTGGGTTTATTATGTAATGATGGATTGATTGGGCTTTGTCCCTTATATATTTTGCTTTTCAAAAAAAAAAATTTAGCATTAAATATAAGTGATTAAATTTCATGGCAAAATATTTTTTAATTAATTATACACATTTTGAGAAGAGAAATTTAAATAAGACCTATCATTTTAAATCGTTAAAATGCACTGGTCCGAATTGACTAAAACTAAAATGAATTATTTGGCCTGCAATGGTTGGCTCAGTTGTTAAAGAGGGGATGACTATCCTCTTGGTCACAGGTTTGATACCCACGGGAGGCGAATTTATGATTATGCCAGAACCAGTCGCTAAAATGCGGTTTACCTTGATTCACGTGGTTTGCAGGCTATTGCGTGAGCCCGTAGGGTTTACCCAGTACAAACCCGAAGGGTAGCGGCTGCGGGTTACCTACGATAAAAAAATGAATTATTTGATATTTTTTAATTAATAAGTTACCAATTGATTTAAATATTTTAAAAATTGTTATTAATATGATTTAGTTATAGTTTGACATCACACTGTAAATAAATCAAACTGTAATAATCACTTTATTTTTCCGATTTTTTCCCAAAAATATAATAAAATTATATATTCACGCAATCCTAGCATCAAAATTATGATATGAATTATGTTGACAATAATAAATGTTAAAGTTTAAGATGAAGAAAATACATGAAGGTTCATAAAATTCTTAAAATATTTAAAGTAATGTTATTATACTTCATAAAGTGTATAATGTTTAAAGAATGGCCATATTTCGTGGATATGAACCCGAAAAACTTCCCAAATATAACATTTTATTAAGAAAATTGTGATTTTACTATTATATTTTCTTATATGTCTATGACTCTTTATTTAATAAATTTTTTATCTCTAATTTTTGCAACATTTCCTAAATTCACTTCACTATTAACTTAATTTTCACTTTTTTAAAATGAAGGGTTTAGTAACATAAAATCATAAATGTTGACTTCACAAATAAAGAAAATATAATGAATCGAGTATGCGAGCCCCAGAAATGAACACAAGTGTACGCACAGGCACAGTGACTTGAGATCTGAAAGTTGGTGGGTGAGCCTGAAATAAAAATATCTCTTAAACCCCAAATCAAAATCCCAGCCGTTGATCTCACATCTGAAAACTTATTTATACCCCCTCCCACTCTCCACCATAACTTGTGCCTACACCTCTTTCTCTCTCTATACGTATACTTTAGAGAGCGAAAGTTTTAAACCAGATCTAAACCCTATCCTCTTAAACCCCCATGGCTCTTTCTGTGGAGAAAACCGCTGCTGGCCGTGAATACAAGGTCAAGGATATGTCCTTGGCTGACTTCGGCCGTCTCGAACTCGAGTTGGCCGAAGTGGAGATGCCCGGTCTCATGTCATGTAGAACCGAGTTTGGCCCCTCCCAGCCATTCAAAGGGGCCAGAATCACCGGTTCCCTTCACATGACAATTCAGACCGGGGTCTTAATTGAGACCCTTACAGCCTTGGGTGCTGAGGTGAGATGGTGTTCCTGTAACATCTTCTCAACTCAGGACCACGCAGCTGCCGCGATTGCTCGCGACAGCTGTGCAGTGTTCGCCTGGAAAGGCGAGACTCTTCAAGAGTACTGGTGGTGTACTGAACGGGCTTTGGATTGGGGTCCTGATGGCGGTCCCGATCTAATTGTTGATGATGGAGGTGATGCTACCTTGTTGATTCATGAGGGAGTGAAAGCCGAGGAGGAGTATAAGAAGTCCGGGGCTATTCCCGATCCGGCTAGTACTGATAATGCGGAGTTTCAGATTGTTTTGAGTATTATTCGGGACGGACTTAAGTCCGACCCGATGAAGTACCATAAAATGAAGGATAGATTGGTCGGTGTGTCTGAGGAGACTACTACTGGTGTTAAGAGGTTGTATCAGATGCAACAGAATGGAACTCTTTTGTTCCCTGCTATTAATGTCAATGACTCTGTTACCAAGAGCAAGGTATGTTTGCACACACTCATTTGATTTAGCTGTTTGTATTGTTGATTTGTTTATATATTGCTTGATTTGTTTTAGATCTGAAGATTTAAGAATAATGTAGATCGTAATTGTGTTTTCAGTTTAGTTCTGCATATATAAATTAGATCGGCTAATACTTGTTCGATTCTTGTTTAATCAGCTATGTTTGTAGTTTTAGATCTTTAATTTGGTTTTGATATGTTGCTCTCCAGTTCATTGTGTTACTGATCTATATTAATCACATTTGTGTACTGAATGTAGCAGGTCTTTAGTTTGATATTTGTTTGAAACGTGTTGAATTCAATCCTGTATGTTTTGTAGATTGAAAAGCTTAGTTTAAACTTGATTTATTGCTTACTAGTTTATTGTTTTACTTATTGTAGATTTACGAGCTTAATTTAGATTTTATATATTGCTGACAAGTTTATTGTTTAATGATCTGAATCAGGAAGGATCGATTTTGATTTAGATTTGTTTTATATGTTAACTTTGAAATTAGTTGTTTGTTATTAGTAGTTGATATTGAATAATACTGACAATTGGTTCTATTACCAATGTGCAACAAACAGTTTGATAACTTGTATGGATGCCGTCACTCTCTTCCTGATGGTTTGATGAGGGCTACTGATGTTATGATTGCTGGAAAGGTTGCACTAATTGCCGGATACGGAGATGTCGGAAAGGGTTGTGCTGCTGCCATGAAGCAAGCTGGAGCACGTGTGATTGTTACTGAAATTGATCCAATCTGTGCTCTTCAGGCTACCATGGAAGGTCTTCAAGTTCTTCCATTGGAAGATGTTGTGTCCGAGGTTGATATCTTTGTTACCACCACCGGTAACAAGGACATTATCATGGTCAGTGACATGAGGAAGATGAAGAACAATGCTATTGTTTGCAACATTGGTCACTTTGACAATGAAATTGACATGCTCGGTCTTGAGACGTACCCCGGTGTCAAGAGGATCACCATTAAGCCCCAAACTGACAGGTGGGTGTTCCCCGACACTGGCAGAGGTATCATCATTCTGGCTGAGGGACGTTTGATGAACTTGGGATGTGCAACTGGTCACCCCAGTTTTGTGATGTCTTGCTCTTTCACTAACCAAGTGATTGCCCAGCTAGAGTTGTGGAACGAGAAGAGCTCAGGAAAGTATGAGAAGAAGGTCTACGTCTTGCCCAAACACCTTGATGAGAAGGTTGCCGCACTTCATCTTGGAAAGCTCGGTGCCAAGCTCACTAAGCTCAGCAAGGACCAAGCCGACTACATCAGTGTTCCAGTTGAGGGTCCATACAAGCCTGCTCACTACAGGTACTGAGCAAGGAAATGCCTGTTAGGATTGTGTTAACGGCTCGAATGTTTGATTCGGATACTATGTTTTTATTTTGAGAATATTATTAGCTCTACTTATTTTGTGGGTGGTTGTTGGGAAGTTTGGTTGAAAGAAGACACTGGTCTGTGTAAAAGATCATGGTTTTAATAAAGCTGTTTGTGTTTAGGAAATGAATTGTTGGGAATGGGGCAGATTTGTAGTTGCTGCACTTGTACTGCATTTGGTTTTTGAGCGTTTATTAAAAATGAAATGAAAAAGAAAGTTATGTTTTCATTTCCCACTCTGTTCTTTTGTAGTATTTGTTAAGTTATAACCTCATGAAATTAAATTGCGCAACCATCTTCATTGTTTTTCTTATATAGAGACCTACATAAAGGTGAATTCTTGTTTCTTTTTTTATTGAAACTTACCAAAAACATTGACCATGGATAAATGGATAATGACATGGAAATAGGCCCTGATTTTGCTTATACTATAATTTTGGTAGGTGTCTCGTTAGGTTGCAATTATTGACTTTTTAAGTTGAGTGTTACACTTTGTTATAAACTTATCCTGCTATAAAACTTGATGAAACTGTCAAAAGTGTGTAATTCTCTCCACATAAACTTTATTTGTATTTTTCTCTACCTCTAACCAACTCGGTTTCTTGAGTGTGTACGGCATTGAATTTGAGGCCAATACTTGGTGTTTTTTGAATTTGAGGCCAATACTCGTGTTTTTTCTACCCTTGTTTGATTGACACTGAATCACTGATGTTATAGATTTGTATTAGTCATTTTTTTGGAATTAATTTGTAATAATAGTCTAATAGTCGATGTGAATTTTGCTGAAGAAAGTACATAATTCTAGCTGGAGACTTCGGAAGCTCACAGCCCATGAAATCTTAATTTTACTAAAAATGACTGAAACAAATATAAACGGGGGGTAAGGCTGTACAAATTTCTAATAGGCTGTACAAATGACCCAGCGGTGTTTTTTTGGGTTCATAATTAGGTAATGGTTCACTATTCGGGCCAACATTTAAGTGGGTGTGATTATGGTTCATGATCACGTAGGACTATGGTGTCTTTCTTCCTTCAAATTTATCTATATAATAAATCTTGATTATAAATCCTGATTCCAAATCAAGTCTTTGTTATATTCCATATTCTTCAACTTTTATATTATTTACGTACTATATCACTACAATCACTACCAAAATATGCACAACATCATTACACGTCTGTACCCTTTTGTAGAGGTGGCCATCCGTGCGGGCCGGACCGGGTTTGTAACGGATTGGAACCGAAAAATCTGAACACTGAACTAGCACTGGAAGTGAGCGAATCGGGCCGGGCTGTGTTCGAGCTTACAGAAGGTAACCCGGATTCGACACTGAGCTCGTGTGCGTGCCGGGCGGTTCACTGGTTCACGGGTTGCAGGCACACGGGCTGGCACGCGGGCTGACGGTTGTGCGGGTTGAACGGGTTGAACAGAGTCTTCCTTCATGTTTCAAGTACTTACCATTATAAAATATATAGCATTTGACTGTTTAACCATGTACACTCTCTCTTACTAAATTGTATTTTGATTTGTCCAGCTTATAATATTCGAATTGTATTCTGATTTAAATTCATGTATTGAAGATGTATAATAAATATTTTTTACTATTTAAAATTAGAAATTAGCATATCAACGTTTATTAAAATATAAGCTCCTAATATAATTAATAAAATGTAATACTATTTTCTATTATATTACATATTTTATCCGAAATATTATAATTATAATTAATTAATTTTATTATTTTAAATTTTTGATTAAAAAGAGGACGGTACCTCTTATAAATCTGATGTCATGAATCCAAGGAATTTGTTTTAATCTGTTTGGCTAATAGAATCATATTTACTGCATTCTTATTGTGGAAACTACCATTTAGTAATGTAATTCGTGGTGGGACTAATACAGATGATCATATGCGGGCTGTGCGGGCTGCTCGTGCGGGCTTCGCTTGTGCGGGCTCGTGCGGGTTAGTGCCGGTCCCGGTTTTTCAAAACTATATTCGTATTCGGTTCGTTTCTTTTGGCGAGTTGGGCGGGTTTGAACCGGCACTAATCGGGCCGAATATTTTACGGGTTCTGTACGAGTCGGTCCCGAATGAGCGGTTCGAACCCGCACATTTGGTCGGCTCTACCCTTTTGCCAAAAAACAAGGCTTACCACCTACATGCACACAAACTTCTATTCAAAATCTTTTATTCCAGATTTAAAATACACATATAACAATGCCAAATAAACAACTAATACTTTAGTGTACTAAGTGTAAGAACCCATATGTCTATGAATTAGTCTAGCAATTTCAAATTTGAAAAAAGTTGAATTGCCATCTACAATCTAAAACATTCGCTTTTCTCTCTTCTCGATTTTGACAGAGGAATGAAAGAGGTGAGTTTCCTTACCATTCATGTTTTTTCCATTCTTCTTTCATGTTTTTATGATACGCTTCCTTGCTCCTGACCCATTTTCTTTGCTTTTTCTTATATTGCAGGTCAGGAATTATAATCATTTAAAACTTGATAATTTCAGTTCTTTGTAGTCAGATGTTGTTAATAACACGAAGAAACTAAGAGCTCAACTACTGTTGATGGTTCATATAATAGCACCAAGAAAGCCTTTACTATGAATGGTGAAAATAATAATGTTCAATCAAGAGGTAACATATTACTTTCAACCAAACTCTGACCTTTAAATACATTTTAAGTATTTACCTTTGAAGTTTGTCAAATTTTGAGATCTTTTTGGTGCTACATACTGATTATCTTGATGTATGATATTAATCAGGTGTTACTTTAAGTAATCCAAACTCGACAAATAGCACAATGACCGGTGATGGTATATTTGCTGTGAATGGTACAATTTTTTGTCTGATAAAAAATTGCTTTTCCTCTAATATGACCAATATAGCTTTATTTCGCAGTATAATTGTTACCTGAAAATATAACTGTTGATTTAGTGTTTGATTTACATATTTTGTTACTTTATTTGGTTTGTAGAATCTTGCCTATCCAACGAACATTTTCGCACACGGATGCAACAGAAAACAGACACCAATGTAGTTGGGTTGTCGAGGTCTATTTCTTTTGAACAAGATTTCTCAAGCAATGATAATGATAGTACATGTTATAACCATAAATTTCTTAAGCATTCATACAGTTATGTTTATCAATTTTAATATAACAATGTAGCATTTTCAGATGGAGAGTATACAACTAATTGCAGACCGTAACATGATGATGCTGAGTTATTTTGGGACGATGGTAACTAATTATCATTTTGCCTTTTTGGAAAATTAGAAAATGCCATACCTTCCTTTATTTCATGATTGCAGATATTGATTTTGATGATACGATGATTGAAGATGTTGACATTTCCAGTTTTACAGGTTACCTGTTTTATAGTTGTACATTTAAGTTGTATATTTTTTGTAAATAAACCGAATTGGAAGCCTTACTTTTACAACTCCTCAAGGTTATGTTTCATTAGGACCTCCAACTGAATTTTTTTCAAAGTGTAAAGCTGTAACGTGGAAGGAAGAAAGGGCAAACAAGCATGTGAAGAAAGGTCCTGCAAAATTCAGTGTATGTTGTGGTCAAGGTACGATTAAACTACCATCCACTCTCGTAACTCCCGAGTATTTGCTCAATTTGTATAATCATCCAAAGAAGGGCCCTGCTTTCAAGCATAATATACGGTTATATAATTGTATGTTTGCCTTTACGTCCATGGGTGGAAAAGTAGATAACTCTATCAATTCTGGTAGAGCTCGTTATGTGTATCGTCTGAATGGAAAAAATTACTATGTGTTTGGCTCTCTAATACCTAATAAGGGAGATGATCCAAAAATTTGCCAGCTATACGTTTATGAAACTGAGAATGAGGTACATAACAGATTAAAATGGATTAAAGTTGATGATGGTCAGGGTGTGGATGTTAATGTTGTTGAAGGTTTAGTGCAAATGTTGGACAAGACGAACCCGTTGGTGAATAGATTTCGTAAAGCCCGTGATCGTTTCAGAAATGACCCTGTACAAGATCTGCCAATTAAACTAAAAGTTCACCATTCCGAGAGTGGCCGTCCGAATAATATCGGTCCTTCCAACGAAGTCGCAGCTATCATGATTGGCGACATTGAAACAATATACGGTGAGCATGATATTATACTACAAAAGACCAACAATGATCTTGAACGGGTAGCCAGTGTTCATCCGAAGCTCATGGCACTACAATACCCTTGCTTGGAGAAGACGAATACCACAATAAAATTCCATATATTGACTTGGAAACGTAGAAGAAAAAGAAGTGTAAAAGAATAACAATGAAGGAATACTATGCCTATAAGTTACAAGTCAGAATTCATGAAGGTGTGCTTTACTTTTTATTTTGTTTGTATTGAATGATAAACTATGTCTATGTAGTTATAAAATCTAAATCAATGAAATTATATATGCAGGTCTGCATGTTCGTTTAACAGGTAGATTGTATCAACAATATGTTGTAGATACTTTTCATGTGTTGAGCAAGCACGTTTATGGTGGCTGCGTACTCACCAACAAAATCTGCGCAACGGTTTGTACAGTAGTGTTGTTAATAAATTTGTTAATGGTGAGACTACAACATCGAATGTTGGTAAATTTTTTATATTACGTGCTAATTTTCTCGGTTCTAAAAGGTACATGCAGCAAAATTTTCAAGATGCCCTTGCTGTTTGTCGATCCGTTGGACATCCTGACATTTTCCTCACCACGACATGCAACCCAATTTGGGATGAAATCTTACAAATGATGAAGCATTTACCTGGTTGCTCTCCCCAAGACTCTCTTGATATAATATCACGCGTGTTCCATTTGAAGCTTGAGCAGCTATTGGATGATATAAAAAAGAACAGTTTTTTGGAACATGTATTGTAGGTATTTTGTACACCAAACTAAATAAAAATGTCTACCTATATATTACATTGTTTGCATTTTCGAGTTATATCGAATTTTTTCAAAATTTATTATTTATAGTGATGTACGTCGTCGAATTTCAAAAGAGAGGTTTGCCTCACGTGCATATGCTAATTTGGTTGAATGCTGAATCAAAAAAGGAGTTGACGTCAAATATTGACAAGTTTGTATCTACTGAGCTTCCTGACCCTGTTTCTGATCCTATTGGATTTGCTGCTGTGAAGTCCTTAATGATGCATGGACCCTGTGGTCTTCAGAACCCCAAATCACCATGCATGAACATAATGAAATGTACAAAACATTTCCCAAATAAGTAATATTTTTTTCCACTGACATCCACCATTTTTCTTAAAATTAATATATTAATTAATTGTCATGGCTTTCGGTGTTAGGTACTATTCTGAGACCTACTTTAATCAGTATGGTTTTCCAATTTATCGAAGGCGTAAAACCGGGATCACTGTCTCAAAAGGAAAGTGTGAACTTGACAATGGATGGGTCATACCTTACAACAGGGACCTGTTGGTTAAATACCAATGTCATATGAATGTCGAGATCTGTTGTCATGCACGTAGCTTGGAATATATATTCAAGTATTGTCTAAAAGTCTATGATCGTGCCACTATCGAAATTACCTCTCAAAGAGTAGATAAGGAAAACCAAGATGAAGCTCATGTTGACGAGATCAATGCTTATTTTGATGGGCGGTATATATGTGCCTCTGAAGCGGGTTTCGAATTATTAGTTTTCCTATCCATTGTCGGTCTATATCCGTGCTTTGTTTAGCATTTCATCTCCCCGGAGAGATGATTTGTACTTTTTCAGAGGCGGAGGTCCTTGCTAAAGTTGTTCGCCGTGAGAAGAATAAACACAGCCAGCTTGAAGCATTTTTCAATCTAAATAGGAATGATCCAAATGCTAGAAAGTACAATTATGATGAAATTCTAGAACATTACGTTTGGAATGAGACTGAAAGGTTGTGGACTTTACGAAATAAAGGACAATAAATTGGCCGGCTATTGTATACGCACCATACTGCAGGTGAGCTGTGGTATTTGCGTTTGTTACTTTCAAACATAAGAGGTCCTACTTCCTTTGAATCACTGAAGACTGTAAATGGTATACATTACAAGACATTTAAAGATGCATGCAAGAATTATGGATTACTAGATGATGATAATGAATGGCACATTGTGTTAGAACAGTGTACAATAAGTGGATTACCATGTCAAATTAGGCAGCTTTTTGTTCATATAATAGTTAATTGTCAAATATCTGACTTGACAATTTAGTGGGAAAAACATTGGAATAACATGGTTGACGATCTTCTCATTCAAAGAAGGAACATCGCTGGAAATGAACATACAATTTTCTCTGATAGGCAACTTCAGTATTTTGCTCTTGCTGGTTAGTTTATAAAATATATCCAAATGTCTTCAAGTTCAAATATTTACAAATATAACAGTACTAAGTCTGATATATTTATTCATTTTAAAGTAATTTTTCGCGTATAATTTAACTTGTGATGGTTTCATTTTAATAGAGATTGATAAGGTGTTGAGGTCTATTGGAAAGTCATTGAAACAATTCAAACAACTACCTCAACCTCCTATGGACTATCTTCATACCGGAAAAAATAATTTGGTGATTGATGAAACATCATACAACCTGTCTGAAATGGAAGAAAAGTTTAATAAACTTTTTCCAAATTATAATCCCGAGCAATTACAAGTTTTCAATGATGTCGTAAATAGTGTGCAAAGTAAGACTGTCGGGGTTTTCTTTGTTTATGGAAACGGTGGATGTGGCAAGACATTTTTATGGAAAACCATAATATATAAATTAAGATCTCTTGGCTTAATTGTATTACCGGTTGCTTCTTCAGGGATAGCCTCAAAACTAATGTCAGGATGACGAATGGCGTATTCACTATTTAAATTTCAATTGTGATAGATGATTGTTCTTCCTGTGCCATTTCTCATGATTCCAACATAGCGGAACTTATAAAGCATACCAGCCTTATCATATGGGATGAAGCCCCAATACAACATAATTATGTCTTTGAATGTCTTGACCGGTCTCTATGAGATAAAATACGAGCTATTTGTTAGGTCACACAATACTGTAGAAGGGGGTTGAATACAGTGTTTAATACAATCAAATCGATTTCGAACACAAGTAACAGTAAACAGATATATTTAATATAATAAACGCTGTTACAATGGAACTGTTCTCTCTCAGTGATGAACAAATATCACGAGAGCTGCTAGGTCACAATGAATAATGTATCTCGATAATGATAACATATATAGTATAAACCTATGTCCGTGTTTATATAGTACACAGTTACAAGATAACTTCTAATTGATATGGAATATAATTATGTCTCCTAAAATATATCAATCAGATATCTTATACAAGTCTTCTTATCTTCTAACTCTTTCCATACATATCTTCTTTTGTTTTAGTCTCGATCTTCTATCCTGTAAATCAGCTTCCTTCCTTAACTGTAAGTTCTCCCGTACTTAAGTTCTGATATCTATCTTCTAATATTTATCTTCTGATAACCTAAGTTCTGATATCCTTAAGTTCTGACTTCCAGTAAGTACTGATTCCAGTAAGTACTGATATTTCTTGTTTGTTAAGATCTGAAAACTAAACATGAAACATATTAGACATGACATCTCAAATATATCTAACAATCTCCCCCAACTTGTAAATTGTGCAAAAATATATAAGTTAATAGATTTGATGATGTCAAAAACATTTAAGTTCAAATGCAATAAGAGTTTAATAGGACTATTAACTACAACTTACAGTCCTTGTAGCTTTACCAATATCAATGGATCAATCTGAATCCATAATAATTCTTAACAAAATCTTTTACCAGCTTATCTTCAGCTTTTCTCAGAACTTCAACTAACTGTGCTTTGACCTGCATCAGTTCTTCATGTTTACTATCACCAATTTGATAAATGGCTGTTCTGAGAGCTTGAATTGATGTTATTTCAAGTCCATCACCAAGTATGATAACTTTAGGATGTGAGGCGTTTTCATTATAACATAAGCATCTTCCTTTCAGAATAACTTCCACTTTAGCAGAGTTCTTCAGCATAGAAATTTCTCTTCCATCACCTTCAGTAATCATTGGTATATACTGAGAAGTCTTTGTACCAGAGATTCTAAGTAGATCTCTTATAGCCTTCAAAATGTATTCTGACCATCTTCTTGTAACATCAAATTTTACTTCCAGAAGATAGTGAATATGTTGAAGCTCTCTGACAGACTTCTTTAGCACATCAGTATCAGCTAGTCTGTAAGTTAGTCCATCATTGAGAAATAAGATCAATTTCTCCTTTAGATTATCCTTATCATGAGCATCTATCACAATTTGAGCAGACATCACTTTGTCAAGGTGCTTTTATTTGATTTGTTCATATGGTTTGTCTGTCAACATGAAAGGATCTCTTAGAGTAACTTCTACTCCTGTTTGTATCTTCTCTTCATAAGAACCTAATCCAGCTCTATCTCTAGGTTGCTTGGATCTCAACCCAAATGTTGCGAGTTGATTAATCATAAGATTGGATTTTGGTTCAACTGGAGTAGATTTCTTCCATAACAGCTTCTTCTTATCAGCAATTGTCATATTTTTCAAATCAACTTGATCAGAATTTGTTGTTTCTTCTGTAACTTGCTGTTCTTCATTCTGAACAACTTGAGCAGTGTCAGAGGTTATTTTAGATTCTTCAATTATCTTTCTTCTCTTCAGAATTTGAACAGTTTCATCTTCTATCAAATCATCATCATGCATTGTAGTTTGATAGACTGGAACGGAAGAACTTATCTTTTTCTCAATCTTTAAAGGTTCACCAACCTTTTCTTTTCCTTTTGACTTAAAATCAATATCAGTTTGTGATCTAGTTTTGGACTTTGAAGTCTCAGAATTTGACTTTTCTCTGATCACAATGCCTTTTTCCTTAGGCCTTGGAGGTTTCTTTGTATCAGAAGCTTTAGACTTAAGATTTGTCTTATCAGCTGCAAATCTGGCTTTTTCCTCCTTGAAAGTTTCCAAATCCATTCCTTGATTTTGTTACAGAAATAATCTTCTAGCTATCTCTTCATCAAGTGTCTGGAGTTTAGGATCTTTGTAATAAATAATAGTCTGCTTCCCCTTTAGCTTCAGAGTTTGTAAAAACTTCTGAGAGTCTTTAGATCCTGACTGAATCAGAATATCAGAACTTGACAACAGACTTTGCTTATCAGAAATTGACTTTTGACTTTTAGCATCCGCAACATCATAACTTCACTTGTTATGTGTAGAAGATTTTCCTTTAACTTTTCCTTGACCTCTGCTCTTATCAGAGTTTCCCTGGTCATCACCTTTATCATCCTTCTTCTTCAGTATTTCAGTAGGTGAGCATTTGGACTTAACTACCTTATCCCCCTTTTTGGCATCATCAGGAAGTAAGAGAGAAAGAAGAAGTTCAACTGAAGATTAGATTTCATCCATTTGAGCTTTCTGAGAAGCTTGGTTAGCCAGGACCTCATCAATTTGGGCCTGTTGCTTCTCTTGAATCTTCTCGATGGCTTCAATTTTCTCAAGAGTAGGTCTGATATATCTATTCTTGTCAAGCTTGAGCTGTAGATCTAGCTTATCAGCATGTTCCTTTAGTGTATCAACCTTTTCATGAGTAGAAGAATGTAGACCTTGAAGATGTTTGGTAGACAGAGCTGTGATCTTGAGGTGTGTCTTGTAATCAGCATTTGTGAGCAACTCATCAGCTTTAGCAATATGCTCTAACAGAATTTTAGGGCTTGGAATGAAATCAGTGTCATTGCACTTCTTGGTCCACTCCACACCTCTGTGAGTATCCTCCCAAGGAATAGGTGCATCCTGTTCAACAAATTTCTTTACCAATGCTTCCTTGCCTAGTATGGGAACTAGAGTCTCAACAGAAACACCGTCTTCAAAACTTGAGGAAGACTCATTATGTTCTGACAGCACAAGAGTGTGTGATGCTACTGGAGATTCAGGAATAATATTACCTAAATTCTGAGCATCAGAATTTAACTCCAGAGCTGGTGTGGTTGGTGTAGATGGTATCTCAACATTTAAAATTGGAGAATGAGTTGGAGATTGTCGAGTTGCTGTGGATGGAGCTTCCAGATAAAGAACAACTGGTATATTTAAATTATGAATATCTATCTCAGAGTTTTCAGTTTGTTCTTTAGCATCATATGTAGCTTTAATAGGAGAGACATGAGGGGTAACCACTATATCATTAACAGTGTCTTTGGCTTGAGCTGAAAGGGCTTCAATAATAATTGGTTCTTGTGAGATTAGAGATTCCTGATCCCCTTCCTCAGCTTCTTCAGTATCTTCTGATGGAGCCTTAGCCAAATACCTCCTAGCCTTCATTTTCTTCAATCTCCTTGCCAATGAAGGAGTTGCTTCAGCAGCAACAAAACTTATAGATTTCTTTCTTTTCAAAGTATCAGAACTTTGAGCTGCTGTTTCTTTCTGAGAAGTAACATTCTCAGCTTCAACTATCACAGGTTCTGATGTATGAACCTGTGCTTCAACTGTTTCTCAAATCATCACAATTTATTATTGACCATAATTTTAATCAAAATATTCATCAAAAGATATAGTTCAAATAGATGAAGTAAAGATTAACAAATTACAATTAGAACATTCACAGTCACATAATATGAGAGAAATAGAGACTAAATCTTACAATTAAAGGAAATTTCATTAATATATCAAACGAGTACATTTCATCAAATTTATAGATTATATGCAAAAATTACAAGATAGTCCTAGTCTAAGATGCTTAACATCAACAGTCTTAGTCCTAGAATAAAACCTATCGACTAGTTTCTCCTGCTGCTGACAAAGAGCACTGCAAGACGGATGATCCGTTCTTGCTGAAGGAGAGCCTCTCTCCTTTTTTTTTTCCAATCGATCAAGATGGAGCTGCTAGTCCATCGAAAAGAACAAGAGGTCTGTGTGAACCTCTTGTGGAACAGAGTTCCAGATCTCTTAAGGAATGGCGGTGACATGCCACTCCTATTGCCAGTCATCACAACTCAACTCTACATTGAAATTTTCATAGTTCATGAACAAGTTGAAAAGAATCATTTTTGTTTATGAAGAAGAAAAATGATGAGAAGTAAAAGAGAGAGTGAGTTTGTGAGAAAATGGAAGATGATTTGGCTGACATGAATTGTCGGTGTAAATAGCTATCGGAATACCAAGGGACTCGGGACTATTTAACGATTAAGAGTAAAAATAATGATGCCTCGTCTCCCTAGACCGATGTGTAATAATAACAGTCAGTAAAAAGTTAAAGCAGGAGTTAATGGGCACTGGAAATAAGTAACAATTACTGTGCACATGCAGTTTTTCAAGACAAACACGTTTACCACTAACCCTTAATGATTATGACTATTTTATCTCACCTAAATATATTCTGATTAAATATGACCGTTTCAGTTTTTACCACAAATAAGTCAAGTAAAGAATAATGCCAAGTAAGCATCAAGGATTCCAACAGGATTTAATATCAGAACTTGACTATTATCAGAACTTTATGATCATCAGAATATGTTTTATCAATTCAAAAAGTGAATATCTTTTTTTGTTATTCTTCATACAAATACTAACTTGTTTTCTTCAGAGCTTAATCATCAGAACTGTCATCAGAACTTGTCCTCAGAATTTATGCAAATGACACTTAACTGTTTGTCCAAAACAACGTAATCACCACAGTAATTTTCATCATTCATATAGAGTGAAAGTGTGTGCATTCAGCAGAATATCAGATAAAGATTAAAGTCTGATAAACTTCAGTACATCTTAGAAATAAGGCATAACTAAGAAAAGTGCTTAAAATCTGTCATCAATCATGAAGTCTACTATAGAACAAATTTATGCAAGAGTCCACCTCAACTGTTTGTGCTCATTTTATGGATCTTTTGAAATTCCTTTTTACAGTGGCTTCTCAGTGTAAGTGAGTCACAACTGCTTATCAGAATTTATGCTGTTATCAGAGTATTTCTCCAGTAATCAGAGATTGTGAAAAGTCACCAAGAAAAAATTATTCGCTTTTCTAATGCATATTACTTAATACCATCAATACACTTGGGTCTTCCCTTCCACATATTTACTCTAGATCTCAAAGGAGTACCTGACTTTTATTTTATTTTCTTTTCTTTTGATATGTGAGGCTTATCAGCATTTAGTTCATCCTTAAGATTTACTGACATCAGAATTTGACAGATAAGAAGCAATAATCTAGTTTGTGACTTAGTAATAAGATACACAAAGTAAACTTGACTAAGCTCAAAATCAGAATTTGCTTGTGTTAATGAGTTTCCACATAAACAACTAGTTCAAACATGGGATGTCTAGTATGTTAAAGACTACTAGGTCAACATCTAGCACAGTTATCCTCATTGGATTGAATAGTCACAAAACATTCAAAACACTATCAGAGTTTAAAGATCCACATCATATAATAATCAGCATTTAATGAATTTCAATTTAAGCACAGATTATATGAAAATAAAATAATCTGTAAACACTGATCATAAAGTCTGATGCATGAGAACAAAAACTAAGCAGATTTTGAGAAAGAACCTGAAACCATTCCAAGTTCCTTTACCAGTCTTGTAAAAGTAGCTTCACATAGTGGTTTTGTGAAGATATCTGCTAGTTGTTGATCTGTTGGAACAAAATGCAGTTCCACTGTACCTTCCATTATATGTTCCCTTATGAAATGGTACCTAATGCTGATGTGCTTTGTCATTGAGTGTTGAACTGGATTACCTGTCATATCAATAGCACTTTGATTATCACAATAAATGGGTATTTTAGAAAATTCTAACCCATAGTCCAGTAACTGATTCTTCATCCAAAGAATCTGTGTACAACAGCTTCCTGCAGCAATATATTCTGCTTCTGCAGTTGATGTGGAAATTGATTTATGTTTCTTGCTAAACCAAGAAACCAATCTGCCTCGAAGAAATTGGCAGCTTCCACTAGTGCTTTTCTTGTCTATTTTGCATCCTGCAAAATCTGCATCTGAGTAACCTATTAGCTTAAAATATGATTTCCTAGGATACCATAATCCTAGATCAGTTGTACCCTTGATATGGCACCCTCCAAACCCAGGTCAGAAGTTTGGGGTCCACACACACACCTTATATATAACCTGCTTATAACAATAATAAAGATAATAATAATATGCAGTGACCCTACTTACCAACTACCACGGACCGCAACAGGTTAAAGTATGCACACAAGCCAAACACACACTTATATTATAAACCGTTCAAATCCCAACTATCCAAACTCAAAATTGAGTATTAAACATTATTACAAACTTTTACAAACTCAAATTATCCCAAAAGAAGCCTACTAGCTTAACTCGATCAACCTGAACCCCTAACTCTCGCGCTGGACTGGGGATCTTCGTTACCATATGGTTCCTTCTTAACTGGAAAAGAACATAAACAACATCGCACAAATGAGCTAACTAGCTCAGCAAGCCACAATAACAAAACTGAGAATAATGATCATCAAATAAAAAGGGTTATGATATCGAGTGAACAATGAATTATGATTTAGAATTGAATATTATATTTTCATTTTAAAAACCAAGGTTAGGCTGCTGATCAGTCATGCACTAACCCCGAGCAATGCACACATCACTGCTCTAACTACTGGATCCAAGGCACACATTGGCCTAACTTGACCATTATATGGGCTGACCACGAATCTGGTCCACAATTTTATAAAAACAATCCAATTCTAACATAATAATAGAATAAACAGTAATAAGCAATAAACAGAATCATTAACAACATTGGATGTTCAATAATGAAATGGTTTCAATCTGCATAAGGATTAATATATCATATTCAAAGCTTGGATGTTAGGTAATGAAAGAATTGAATAACAAAGGAATCAATATTTCAGGGTTACCAGGAATTGGTCTTTCAAATCATAAGGTACAATGGTTTGAGTATATAAGTAATTCGGTTCAGTGTTTGGTATTTAGTTTGTATGTATTTGTGGAGTAGTATCGTATGTTTATGGTTCGTATCTGGGTGTACAATAATAAATGGTTTAGAAAGAATAAGGTTTACGGCTCAAGATCAATAACTGGAATCAGGGTTTAGGGTTCAGTGCTTCAAAGCACTTGCAATATAGAACATGACTATCAATCCACTACAATATATCTTGAGAAAGTTCAGAACACTTGTCTGGTACTAGCTTGCTATACTGCACTCACTTTCAATCACAACTGTCTTACTCCTCGACTATCTGTTTCCCTTTCCTACGCCTTACCTCTGCTGCTCACATATCACAAGCATCTATCAATATTTAACTCATACGATTCTATTGGACATGTACTTCTATCTACCCTTCGTTTTACCCAAATCCGATTAACGGATTGAAAGTTATACTATAAACAAGTAAACATCGAATATATAGACCGACAGTTAACCAACAAGTCACATATAGCACATAACACGTCAAATAATCAATGATATATCATTTATAAAGAAGTCTCGGGTCATAAACAGGCTTTCGGGTATTTAAAATGATTTTTAAAATATTTTTCAGAATTAAAACGGGTCGTTGGATCAATTTTAGAGTAATAAATAGGGTTCGATTGGCCAAATCTGGCTTCAAAACAATTTTATAATAATTATCGAGCTTTGAAAATAATTTAAAATAATATTTTAAAGCTCGAAACTATTTTTTAGAATTTTTAAATTATTTTAAATAATTAAATCTAATTAAATAATTAATCAAAATCAATTAATTATTAATTAAATCAATTAATCAATTAAAAATTAACTGAAATTAATTAACTAATTATTTCAGATTTATTTTTGAATTAAAATGATAATTTTTAAAATTTTCAGAAATTAAAAATGAATTTTCATAATTAAAATAAGTAGAAAATATGATTTTTTGAATATTTTTAAAACAGGAATCCTAAATTTGCAAACTCTGAAAAGTTCATGGACTAAACTTCATCGTCCCCAATAATTGAGGTACTAAACTGTAATTTTACAGTTCTAGTCGCCGGAAAACACAGGGGTGGCCGGAGAACACGATTCCGGCACCCTCACCTTACCATCTGCTCCAGATATACTCTACACAACACCAGGAACCTATTCATGCAATCAAAACACATCAATCATCCCTGTCCTGGCCGGAAAATGGCCAAGAACATCGCCGGTTTCCGGCGAAACATCGAAAACTTCAAAACACAACTCCCTTCGATTCAAACATCCTCTGTTAACGAGCTATATACCAATCGATTGCAAATTTCATAAGGAACACAGCCCGACGTCAACCGTTGTTACGTTTTTGGAACCCGAAACTCTTTCGAGGACTCCTTCCTAACCTAATTGTAATATTCCGAGCATATTCCATGTTTCGACTTTTTCGATCCGGCGTACGGTTTGTCCTGCGCGGGTCCCGGCGCAACATTTTCGATACAATATTCGTTTCGGTAAATCAATAAAACCCGTATTTTCGATAAACGGGAGCTTTTTATTAAACTATCCCAATTATCACTTCGTAATACGTGTAACCAGGCGCTGAGACCAAGACCGCAGTACAAATTGTACTGATTTGGATAAATATCCCAAAAACCGATACCGTTTGGATCAGTTTTTACAAATAAACGTACCGTTTTATATCGGGAAAGATCCAATGGGATACTAATTTTCCGTAATTATAAATAGCCTTTACCGTATTTTATTTCGTATCAAAATCATTTGCAGACAGATAATTATATAATTTTTAGAGAAAAGCCCTAATTACATAAACTGTTCTAAGAATCAAACAGCAAAACGAAGGCGTTACCGATCTCTGTTTTCAAAGCTTGAGTAACCAAAACGAAGGATTTGAGGTGTTCTATCAGATTCTGAGCTTTGTTTCACTGCAGAAATCAAGGTTATTTTTCTAAAAATTTATTTATTTTCGAATTTATTTTATTAAAAATATGAATTTTTGTTCGGATGATTGTTAGTATGATTTGATGATTGCATGTTGTAGAGCTTGTTTTCCTGATGACTTTCATATGTCATACGTCTGATTTGGAGTTCAATAACATGCTCAAAAGTGGGTTTAATTTTCGAATTTCAAAATTAGGGTTTATAACCCGTATGAATGTTCTTAATTGAAATTTGGGGGTTTCTTATTCTGTGATAGATTGATGTTGTGTTATAGTGGGTTGTGTTCTCTGTGAAATTTGCAATCTAGTCGTATAAGTTTCATGAACCAACGAGGTCTGTAGAGAAGGGAGTTGTGTTTTGAAGTTTTTCGATGTTCGCCGGAAACTGGAAAACTTCCCGGCCAAATTCCGGCCAACTCAGGGATTGTTAGGTTGTTTTGATTGCATGATTGTATTCCTGGTAATTTGTAGATGTGATCTGGAGCTTGTGGTAAGGTGAGGAGGTCGGAATCGTGTTCTCCGGCGAACCCGACTGTTTTCCGGCGACGGGGTGTAAAATTGCAGTTTGGTCCCTGGACTTTTGGGGACGATACAGTTAGGTCCCTGAAGTTTCCAGACTTTGTAAATTTAGGATTCCTGTTTATAAAATGTTTAAAAATCATATTTCCTATTTATTTTTATTATAAAAATTCGTTTTTAAGTTTTGAAAATTCTAAAAATTATTATTTTAATTCTGAAAATTATTTTTAATTCACAAATAAATCTAAATTAATTAGTTAATTAATTTCAGTTAATTTATAATTGATTAATTGGTCAATTAATTCAAAAATTAATTGATTAATTGATTTAATTAATTATTAATTGATTTTAATTAGTTATTTAATTAGATTTAATTATTTAAAAATGATTTAAAAATTCTGAAAAATAGTTTCGAGCTTTAAAATATTATTTTAAATTATTTTCAAGGCTCGATAATTATTCTAAAATTATTTCGGAGCCAGAATGGGCCAACCGAACCCTGTTTATTAACCCGAAATTGATCCGACCCGTTTTAATTTCGAAAAATGTTTTAAAAATCATTTTAAATACCAGAAAGCCTATTTATGACCCGAAACTTCTTTATAAATAATATATCATTGATTACGTGATGTATTATGTGCTACATGTGATTTGTTAATTGACTATCGGTCTATATATTCGGTGTTTACTTGATTATTGCATAACTTTCAATCTGTTAATCGGATTTGGGTAAAACGAAGGGTAGATAGAAGTATGTGTTGAATAGAATTCCATGAGTAAATTATTGATAGATGCTTATGATATGTGAGCAGAAGAGGCAAGACGTAGGAAAGGGAAATAGGTAGTTGAGGAGTAAAACGGTTGTGATTGGAAACGAGTGCAGTGTAGTAAGCTAATACCAGGCAAGTGTTCTGAACTTTCTCGAGATATTGTAGTACTTGATAATCCTGTGATATTGCAAGTGCTTCGAAGCACAGAAACCTAAATCCTGATTTCAGTTATTGTCCTTGAGCCATGAATCATATTCTTTCTAATCCATTGATTATTGTATACCCAAACAAGAACCACAAATCTACGATACTACTCTACAAATACATACAAACTAAATACCAAACACTGAAATGAACTATTATATACTCAACCCATGGTATCTTATACTTTGAAAGATCGAATCCTTGAAACCTTGAAACGTTGATTCCTTTGTTATCCAATTCTTTCATTACCCAGCATCCAAGCTTTTAAATTGCCTTATTGATCCTTACAAGGATTGAAACCCTTTTATTGTTAAACATTTATTGTTGTTAATGATTTCGGTTATTGTTTACTATTGCATATTCTGTTATTATGTTAGAATTGGATTGTTTTTATAAAATTGTGGACCAGATTCGTGGTCAGACCATATAATGGTCAAGTTAGGCCAATGTGTGCCTTGGATCCAGTAGTTAGAGCAATGCTGTGTGCCTTGCTCGGGGTTAGTGCGTGACTGATCAGCAGCCTAACCTTGGTTTTTAAATTAAAAGTATAATATCCAATTCTAAATCATAATCCATTGTTCACTTGATATCATAAACATATTCACCTGATGATCATTATTCTCAGTTTTGTCATTGTGACTTGCTGAGCTAGTTAGCTCATTCGTGCGATGTTGTTTATATTCTTTCCAGTTAAAAAGGAACCAGTTGGTAAAGAGGATCCCCAGTCCAGCGCGAGAGCTAGGGGTTCAGGTTGAGAAAGCTGAGCTAGTAGGCTTCTTTTGGAATAATTTAAGTTTGTAAAAGTTTGTAATAATGTTTAATACTCAGTTTGAATTTGAAATAGTTGGGATTTGAACGGTTTGTAATATATTAGTGTGTTTGGCTTGTGTGCATACTTTAACCTGTTGCGGTCCGTGGTGATTGGTAAGTAGGGTCATTGCATATATTATTATTATCTTTATTATTGCTATAAGCAGGTTATAATTAAGGTGTGTGTGTGGACCCCAAACTTCTGACCCGGGTTTGGAGGGCGCCACAGGTTTGGTATCAGAGCCACAGGTTATAAGTCACTGACACAAGCCTAGGTTGACGGGAATGGGTAGAGGGATATGATTAGAAGTAAGGTATATGATGATAGAACGTCGAGAGGTTGAGTGTTATGGTATAACCGGTATTAGTATAGTTTGCGTCGTGGTACGAGATTCTTGTATTACGATATGATTTCAGATAGCAGAGATGGCCGACTCTTTTATTCCCATATCAGCTGATCACTCAGAGCCTTCAGTTGGAGCACCAGCATCGGATCCACGTCCTGTTATTCCACCAGCATTGGCTATTCTACCTCCACTGGTGTTGCAGCCCGTACCATTGCAGGCTATTCCACCTCCAGGCATGAGGCCACCTGTCAGAGGACCCCCACCAGCTGAGTCAGATTCCACTGGGCATTCAGTAGCGAGTGCCCCATTCCAGTCTACATTGTCCCCAGTTCCTTATTACCGGTATGAGGCTCTTGTATTGGAACGTGATTCCTTGTTGGCTCAGATTAGAGAGTTACAGCATATCATTAGGACTACAGATGTTGATCGTGGTGTGAGGGAGCTTCGAGAGGAGATTCATGTGACACGGAGGGTTCTTGAGGCTAGGCTACATGGAGCTACACTACCTGGCAGAGGCCCTGATGCACTGCTGGGCTGGGCTACTGAGGTAATGGAGGACTTTGAGAGGCTGGCAGGACCAGAGTCTCCTTGGAGCTGAGTTAGAGATTTTGAGATGGAGATGCTGAGCAATGTTGTTATGGTTATGTAGTATGGACAGTAGTGTGTAGTGTGTATCAGTAGACTTTTGAGTTGTATTTATAGACTAACGATGCTGACTAGTGAGTAGGTTGTTGTACCCTTTTTGCTTTTACTTTCGAAGCGTCTTTACGCTTGTACTACCTAAAACTTTTGATCTATATATCAGTACCTTTTCCATTCCAACACTGTCATTTATTTTATTTTATTGCACCTGTTTTACTTTACCTTATTTATTGCACCAGTATATCCTGTGATACCATGTACCCTATTTTCCATAACTGTTTATATTCTATAAAGAAGCATGCAATTTACTTAGTTACAACTGTTTTAAAAAAAAGAGATATTTCTATTTTACAAAACTTTTCTTTTATACAAAGATTTGATTCAAAAGCTAAATAAATTGATTGATTCTTTACAAAAAATGCCTCCCAGAAGAAATACCCGCACCAACACCCAGAATGAAGAAACCAACACCAACAACAATAACAACCAAAATGATATAAACCAGAATGTGAACCCAGGACCCATGAACCCAGCAATAGCCCAGATTCTTCAAATCTTGGCCTAACAAACAGTTCACCTGGCACAACAACAGCAAAGACAGACCAATCCCCAGGTAACTTTCAAAACTTTTCAGGCAGTAAACCCACCAGAATTCAAGGGTTCCTTAGAGCCAATTGAAGCAAATGTGTGGTTAAAGGAAATAGAGAAGGCTTTTGCCTTGGTAAAAGTGAAAGAGAAGCAGAAGGTTGAATTTGCAAGTTACTATCTGAAGAATGAGGCCACCTATTGGTGGGAAATGGTGAAAACATTGGAAAGTACAGATGTTATTACTTGGGAAAGGTTTAAGGAGTTGTTTTTAGAAAAGTATTTTCCTCAGTTTGTTCAGGATCAAATGGAGCTGAAGTTTTTAGAATTAAAGCAAGGGAACATGTCGGTAACAGATTATGAGGGGAAGTTTGAGGAATTGTCAAGGTATGTGCCGTCGTATGTTGATACTGATAGAAAGAAAGCTAAGAGATTCCAGCAAGGCTTGAAGCCATGGATCAGAGGGAAGGTAGCTATTACTGAATTGGATACCTATGCCGGGGTTGTACAGAAAGCTATGATCGCAGAGACAGAGAGTGAGATGTTCCAGAAAGAAAAGGAAAGCAAGAAAAGGAAAGTTGAGGGAAGTGAGGGTCAGTCACAAACAGGGAAGTTTCCAAATTTTAAGAAGGGCAAGTTTCAGCCAGGGAGAAATTTTAATTTCAGGAGACAAAATGTAGGAGACGGAGGCCAGGGCAATCGTTCAGCTAATGTGAATCAGCCGAATCAGTTGAGATTAACTTTTCCAGATTGTCAAGTATGTGGAAAGAAGCATGGAGGAGTTTGTAACAAGTTGAATGTGGTATGTTTTAAATGCAGCCAGAAAGGGTACTACTCGAGGGAGTGCCGAAATCAGCCAGCAAGAGAGCCAGCAAATAAGGATCAGCCTATCCGGAATCCAGCAGTGAAGGTTCCAGCCATTGGATTTACATGCTTTAAATGTGGGAAGCCAGGACATATGGCTAGGGATTGCAAGACACCAGCCCCAGTCAGTAATGCATTAAGGATTATGGGATCTACCCCAACAGTGAATGAGACTCCGAGGGCTAGAGTTTTTGACATGTCGGTGAAGGATGCGATCCAGGATACGGATGTCATGGCAGGTACGCTTAATGTGAATTCTTTATGTGCCAAAGTGTTAATAGATTCGGGAGCAACTCGATCGTTTGTTTCACAAGATTTTGTTAGTAAGTTAAATTGTCCAGTTGGGTATTTAAATGAAATAATGACTGTGGAATTAGCAAATCAAGAACGTGTAACTGTTAATCAAGTTTGTGGGAATTGTGAGATTGAGATTTCTGGTAGTAAGTTTTGTGTAGATTTGATACCGTTTAAGCTAGGAGAATTTGACGTTATATTAGGAATGGATTGGTTATCTAAGCATGATGGTCAGATAGATTGTCGAAATAAGAAAGTAATGGTGAAAACGCCAGATGACAGAATAGTAACGTTCAAGGGACAGAAGCAGGTAAAGAAGTTCTTAACGATGATTCAAGCTAAGAAGTTACTACGACAAGGATGTGAGCATTTCGTAGCATATGTGATCGACAGAAATCAGGAGCCAGCAAAACTTGAAAATATTCCAGTTATGATGGAATTTCCAGACGTATTTCCCGATGAGTTACCAGGACTTCCTCCAGATAGAGAAATTGAATTTGCAATTGATTTAGCACCTGAAACCGAACCAGTATCCAAGGCCCCGTATAGAATGGCGCCCGTTGAGATGAAAGAGTTAGCAAAACAATTGCAAGAGCTGTTAGAGAAAGGAGTAATTAGACCCAGCGTATCCCCGTGGGGTGCACCGGTATTATTTGTTAAGAAGAAAGATGGAAGCATGAGACTGTGCATCGACTATAGGGAGCTCAATAAGTTGACGATCAAGAATAAGTATCCGTTACCCAGAATTGATGATTTGTTTGACCAATTGAAGGGAGCCAAGTATTTCTCCAAAATCGATTTAAGATCGGAATATCATCAACTAAAGATCAAACCAGAAGATATACCAAAGACAGCTTTCAGAACAAGGTATGGGCATTACGAGTTTTTAGTGATGTCTTTTGGATTGACCAACGCCCCAGCAGCGTTTATGGACCTGATGAACAGAATTTTCAAAGAATATTTGGACAAGTTCGTTATAGTATTTATAGACGATATTTTGATCTATTCAAAGACGGAGGAGGATCATGTGGAACATTTAAGGACAACTTTGGAGATTTTAAGGAAAAAGAAGTTATAGCTAAATTGTCGAAGTGTGAGTTTTGGCTACAGGAAGTTCAGTTCTTAGGACACATAGTCAGTAACGAAGGGATCAAAGTGGACCCGGCAAAGATCGAGGCAATTACGAATTAGGAAATACCGAGAACACCCACTGAGGTAAGAAGTTTCTTGGGATTGGCAGGATATTATCGACGATTCGTTCAGAATTTCTCAAGAATTGCAACACCATTGACAAAGCTTACACGAAAGAATGAAAAGTTTATATGGAATGACAAGTGCGAAGGAAGTTTTGAGGAATTGAAGCGGAGATTAATTACAACACCTGTTTTGTCACTTCCAGACGATCAAGGGAATTTCGTAATTTATAGCGATGCTTCCTACAAAGGATTAGGATGTGTTCTTATGCAGCACGACAAGGTGATTGCGTATGCGTCAAGGCAATTGAAACCACACGAACAGAAGTACCCTACTCATGATTTGGAGTTAGCAGCTATAGTTTTCGCTTTGAAGATTTGGAGACATTATTTGTATGGAGAAAAGTGTGAAATTTTCACGGATCACAAAAGTTTGAAATATATATTTACCCAGAAGGAACTTATTATGAGACAAAGGAGATGGTTAGAATTGATCAAAGATTATGATTGCTCGATTAATTATCATCCCGGTAAGGCGAACGTTGTAGCAAATGCGTTAAGTCGGAAGGAAAAGTTAAATGTATTATCCGTACCTGAAGAGATATATAAAGAATTTCAAAAATTGGAATTGGAGATTAGAATTTGCAAGCGTGAGGAAGCAAAAGTGTACAGTATGATTTTCCAACCAGAGTTATTAGAGAAAATAAAGAAATGCCAGAAAGAGGTAATAGATCAAGATATAAATAGTTTGGTAGGTGAGGAATTATGCACGCAACAAGATGATCAAGGTATTCTTAGGTTTTCTTCAAGAATTTGGATTCCACCAGTAATGGAGCTGAAAAATGAAATTTTATAAGAAGCACATAGTTCAAGATATTTCATCCATCCAGGGAGTACCAAAATGTATAGAGATTTAAAGAAGAATTATTGGTGGCCAAATATGAAGAGGGAAATTGCGGAATGGATTAGCAAATGCTATACATGTCAGAAAGTTAAAGCGGAGCATCAGAGACCAAGCGGATTGCTACAGCCATTGGAGATTCCAGAGTGGAAGTGGGAACATATTGCCATGGATTTCATAGTTGGATTACCAAGGGCAAGGACTAATCATGATGCCATTTGGGTTATAGTAGATAGACTTACCAAGTCAGCTCATTTTCTGCCTATAAATGAAAGATTTTCGCTCGATAAGTTAGTTCATATGTACTTGAAAGAAATTGTAGTTCGTCATGGAGTTCCAGTGTCTATTGTATCTGATCGAGATCCAAGATTTAATTCAAGATTTTGGAAGAGTTTTCAAGAATGTTTGGGAACAAGATTGAATATGAGTACAGCCTATCACCCCCAAACGGATGGTCAAAGTGAAAGAACGATCCAGACAATCGAGGACATGCTACGTGTTTGTGCTATTGATTTCAAAGGAAGTTGGGACGAGCATTTACCCCTAGTAGAGTTTGCTTATAACAACAGTTATCACGCCAGTAATGGGATGCCACCTTATGAAGCCCTTTATGGACGCAAATGTAGATCTCCAGTATATTGGGACGAAGTAGGAGAACACAAAATACTCGGACCTGAATTGGTGCAACAGACAAAGGAAGTTGTTGAAATTATCCAGAAAAGATTAATAGCTGCACAAGATCGTCAAAGGAAATATGCAGACCAGTCAAGAAAAGACATGGAATTTGAAGAAGGAAGCTTGGTATTATTGAAAGTATCACCGTGGAAAGGACTAACGAGGCTTGGGAAGAAAGGGAAGCTAAACCCAAGATATGTCGGACCTTTTGAAATCCTAAAGCGTATTGGCAAAGTAGCTTACGAGTTGGCGTTACCTCCGCACATGGAGCACATTCACAATGTTTTTCACATATCAATGCTTAAGAAATATAATCCAGACTCCAGGCATATAATAGAATATGAGCCAATAGAACTTCAAGCAGATTTATCATATGTAGAGAGTCCGATAGAGATTCTAGAGGAAAGAGAGAAAGTATTGAGAAATAAAGTGGTAAAGTTAGTAAGAGTATTGTGGAGAAACCCAAAGGTTGAAGAGTCAACCTGGGAGTTAGAAAGTGATATGAGAGAAAAACACCCTCATTTGTTTTCTTAGAGATTCTGAGGACAGAATCCTTTTAAGGGGGGAAGGATGTAATATCCGGGATATATCATGTAATTATTTTTGCTATTATATAATTATTATGTGTGTTCAGTATCTATTCTGTGAGCTAATTGTTAAGTGTTATCTGTACTTAAATATTCAAAAATAATATTAATTGAGTATTTTAATTTTTATATGTCCAAAATAAAATATAGATAATTGTCATATCTTCCTAATTATTTTTATGTTGGTTTATGGATTTATAAGAATCATATGAAATTTCTAAAATCTTTTTCCGGGTAATTAAAATCTATTTTATAAAAACGGGAATCAACCGACGTCAACCGTTGTTACGTTTTTGGAACCCGAAACTCTTTCGAGAACTCCTTCCTAACCTAATTGTAATATTCCGAGCATATTCCATGTTTCGACTTTTTCGATCCAGCGTACGGTTTGTCCTGCGCGGGTCCCGGCGCAACATTTTCGATACACTATTCGTTTCGGTAAATCAATAAAACCCGTATTTTCGATAAACGGGAGCTTTTTATTAAACTATCCCAATTATCACTTCGTAATACGTGTAACCAGGCGCTGAGACCAAGACCGCAGTACAAATTGTATTGATTTGGATAATTATCCCGAAAACCGATACCGTTTGGATCAGTTTTTACAAATAAACGTACCGTTTTATATCGGGAATGATCCAACGGGATACTAATTTTCCGTAATTATAAATAGCCTTTTACCGTATTTTATTTCGTATCAAAATCATTTGCAGACAGATAATTATATAATTTTTAGAGAAAAGCCCTAATTACATAAACTGTTCTAAGAATCAAACAGCAAAACGAAGGCGTTACTGATCTCTGTTTTCAAAGCTTGAGTAACCAAAACGAAGGATTTGAGGTGTTCTATCAGATTCTGAGCTTTGTTTCACTGCAGAAATCAAGGTTATTTTTCTAAAAATTTATTTATTTTCGAATTTATTTTATTAAAAATATGAATTTTTGTTCGGATGATTTTTAGTATGATTTGATGATTGCATGTTGTAGAGCTTGTTTTCCTGATGATTTTCATATGTCATACGTCTGATTTGGAGTTCAATAACATGCTCAAAAGTGGGTTTAATTTTTCGAATTTCAAAATTAGGGTTTATAACCCGTATGAATGTTCTTAATTGAAATTTGGGGGTTTCTTATTCTGTGATAGATTGATGTTGTGTTATAGTGGGTTGTGTTCTCTGTGAAATTTGCAATCTAGTCGTATAAGTTTCATGAACCAACGAGGTCTGTAGAGAAGGGAGTTGTGTTTTAAAGTTTTCCGGTGTTCGCCGGAAACTGGAAAACTTCACGGCCAAATTCCGGCCAACTCAGGGATTGTTAGGTTGTTTTGATTGCATGATTGTATTCCTGGTAATTTGTAGATGTGATCTGGAGCTTGTGGTAAGGTGAGGAGGTCGGAATCGTGTTCTCCGGCGAACCCGACTGTTTTCCGGCGACGGGGTGTAAAATTGCAGTTTGGTCCCTGGACTTTTGGGGACGATACAGTTAGGTCCCTGAAGTTTCCAGACTTTGCAAATTTAGGATTCCTGTTTATAAAATGTTTAAAAATCATATTTCCTATTTATTTTTATTATAAAAATTCGTTTTTAATTTTTAAAAATTCTAAAAATTATTATTTTAATTCTGAAAATTATTTTTAATTCACAAATAAATCTAAATTAATTAGTTAATTAATTTCAGTTAATTTATAATTGATTAATTGGTCAATTAATTCGAAAATTAATTGATTAATTGATTTAATTAATTATTAATTGATTTTAATTAGTTATTTAATTAGATTTAATTATTTAAAAATGATTTAAAAATTCTGAAAAATAGTTTCGTGCTTTAAAATATTATTCTAAATTATTTCCAAGGCTCGATAATTATTCTAAAATTATTTCGGAGTCAGGATGGGCCAACCGAACCCTGTTTATTAACCCGAAATTGATCCAACGACCCGTTTTAATTCCGAAAAATGTTTTAAAAATCATTTTAAATACCAGAAAGCCTATTTATGACCCGAAACTTCTTTATAAATAATATATCATTGATTACGTGATGTATTATGTGCTATATGTGATTTGTTAATTGACTATCGGTCTATATATTCAGTGTTTACTTAATTATTGCATAACTTTCAATCCGTTAATCGGATTTGGGTAAAATGAAGGGTAGATAGAAGTATGTGTTGAATAGAATTCCATGAGTAAATTATTGATAGATGCTTATGATATGTGAGCAGAAGAGGCAAGACGTAGGAAAGGGAAATAGGTAGTTGAGGAGTAAAACGGTTGTGATTGGAAGCGAGTGCAGTGTAGTAAGCTAATACCAGGCAAGTGTTCTGAACTTTCTCGAGATATTGTAGTACTTGATAATCCTGTGATATTGCAAGTGCTTCGAAGCACAGAAACCTAAATCCTGATTTCAGTTATTGTCCTTGAGCCATGAATCATATTCTTTCTAATCCATTGATTATTGTATACCCAAACAAGAACCACAAATCTACGATACTACTCTACAAATACATACAAACTAAATACCAAACACTGAAATGAACTATTATATACTCAACCCATGGTATCTTATACTTTGAAAGATCGAATCCTTGAAACCTTGAAACATTGATTCCTTTGTTATCCAATTCTTTCATTACCCAGCATCCAAGCTTTTAAATTGCCTTATTGATCCTTACAAGGATTGAAACCCTTTCATTGTTAAACATTTATTGTTGTTAATGATTTTGGTTATTGTTTACTATTGCATATTCTGTTATTATGTTAGAATTTGATTGTTTTTATAAAATTGTGGACCAGATTCGTGGTCAGACCATATAATGGTCAAGTTAGGCCAATGTGTGCCTTGGATCCAGTAGTTAGAGCAATGCTGTGTGCCTTGCTCGGGGTTAGTGCGTGACTGATCAGCAGCCTAACCTTGGTTTTTAAATTAAAAGTATAATATCCAATTCTAAATCATAATCCATTGTTCACTTGATATCATAAACATATTCAACTGATGATCATTATTCTCAGTTTTATCATTGTGACTTGCTGAGCTAGTTAGCTCATTCGTGCGGTGTTATTTATATTCTTTCCAGTTAAAAAGGAACCAGTTGGTAAAGAGGATCCCCAGTCCAGCGCGAGAGCTAGGGGTTCAGGTTGAGAAATCTGAGCTAGTAGGCTTCTTTTGGAATAATTTAAGTTTGTAAAAGTTTGTAATAATGTTTAATACTCAGTTTGAATTTGAAATAGTTGGGATTTGAACGGTTTGTAATATATTAGTGTGTTTGGCTTGTGTGCATACTTTAACCTGTTGCGGTCCGTGGTGATTGGTAAGTAGGGTCATTGCATATATTATTATTATCTTTATTATTGCTATAAGCAGGTTATAATTAAGGTGTGTGTGTGGACCCCAAACTTCTGACCCGGGTTTGGAGAGCGCCACATATATGGTTCACAGAATCTGATAGTACACCTCAAGACCTTCGTTTTGAGTACTCGAGCTTTCCAAATGGACTCCGGTAACACCTCCGATTGTTGGTTTGATTCTCAGAAAGGTTTATGAATATAAGTATTTTCTCTGGAAAATTTTATAATTATTGACTGCAAATGATTTTTGATATGGAATAAAATACGGTAAAGGCTATTTATAATTACGGAAAATTAGTATCCCATTGGATCATTCCGGATATAAAATGGTACGTTTATTTATAAAAACTGATCCAAACGGTACCGGTTTTCGGGATAATTATCCAAATCAGTACAATTTGTACTGCGGTCTTGGTCTCAGCGCCTGGTTACACGTATTACGAGGTGATAATTGTGATAGTTTAATAAAAAGATCCCGTTTATCGAAAATACGAGTTTTATTGATTTACCGAAACGAATAATGTATCGAAAATATTACGCCGGGACCCGCGCAGGACAAACCGTAAACTATACTATATTATTATATAGTATACCCACTACAATGCGATTATTATATACAAAGGGCCTTTTGTCGAACCTAACCATACATGTCCTCCGATTATATCTTCCAAGTCTTTTTCTAAAGAAATACGTTGAGAAAGGGAAAACTCTATTTATTCTGGTGTGGATGGCAGGCAGGCCTATATTTCCGTAGTCAATCCTTTTTCCGATAGGGACAGTTGACAACTGAATCCGACTTTTCTCATAATTTTTATATCCGCAATAGTGCGAAAAGAAGGCTCAAAATGGAATCTATTCCAAACATATATACCATGGTTCCTTACTTCGAACAGAAGCTCGTTGCTTTTTCCCTAGAATCAATAAATTGAACCTTATCCTTACCCATGAGGTTCCAACATTTTTTCCTTAATTTGAAATAACCCCTCACGTGCGAAATTATAGAAGATCTTATGCCGTATCGAAAAAGTCGAAACATGGAAAATGCTCGGAATATTGCAATTAGGTTAGGAAGGAGTTCTCGGAAGAGTTTCAGGTTATAAAAATATAAAAACGGATGACGTTGGTTGGTTCCCGGTTGTATAAAATAGTTTTTAAATACTCGAAAAAAGATTTTATAAAATCCATATAATTCCTATAAAATCATAAATCATCATAAAAATAATTAGGAAGATATGACAATTATCTATATTTTATTTTGGACATATAAAAATAAAAATACTCAATTAATATTATTTTCAAACATCTAAACACATTTAACACTTAACAAATAATTCACAGAATAAATACTGAACACATATAATAATTATTTATTAGCAAAAATAATTACACGATATATCCCGGATATTACACTTGAGGTACTTGAAAATTCTTTTCACAGCTATTAGATGAGTTTCTCTTGGATCAGCCTGAAATCTTGCACAAAGACAGGTAGCATACATGATATCTGGTCTACTTGCAGTTAAATAGAGTAAAGAGCCAATCATACCTCTGTAGTTAGTAATATCTACTGATGTTCCAGTATCTTATCTAACTTGGTGGCAGTGGCCATGGGAGTTGATGCAGTAGAACTGTCTTGCATTCCGAATTTCTTGAGTAAATTTCTGGTGTACTTGGATTGATTTATAAAAGTACCTTCTTCAGTTTGCCTGACTTGAAGTCCCAGAAAATAACTCAACTCTCCCATCATACTCATTTGATATCTTGACTGCATTAATTTGGAAAATCTTTCACAAAGTTTTGTATTTGTAGAGCCAACGATGATATCATCAACATATATCTGTACCAAAAGTAAGTCCTTTCCATGGTTGAGGTAGAATAAAGTCTTGTCAATTATGCCTCTGTGAAATCCACTTTCTAGAAGGAATTGAGTCAGAGTCTCATACCATGCTCTAGGAGCTTGCTTAAGTCCATAAAGTGCTTTGTCAAGCCTGTAGACATGATTTGGAAATTTTGAATCTACAAAGCCTGGAGGTTGTTCAACATACACCTCTTCTTCCAATTCTCCATTAAGAAAATCACTTTTCACATCCATTTGAAAGACTTTAAACTTTTTGTGAGCAACATAAGCCAAAAAGATTCTTATGGCTTCTAATCTAGCAACTGGTGCAAATGTTTTATCATAATTAATACCCTCCTGTTGAGAGTAACCCTTAGCAACCAGCCTTGCTTTATTTCTTATAATTATGCCATCACTATCACTTTTTTTTCTGAACACCCATTTTGTGCCAACAATGGATCTGTTCTTTGGTCTTGGCACTAGGGTCCAGACTTTATTTCTTTCAAATTCAATTAACTCTTCCTGCATTGCTTGCACCCAATCAGCATCTTGAAGAGCTTCTTCCACTTTTTTTGGTTCAGTCTGAGATAGAAAAAAATGATAGAGGCATTTATTTGATGCTGCAGTTCTAGTTCTGACACCTGCTTCAGGATCTCCAATAATTAAGTCAGGTGTATGTGATTTGGTCCACTTCCTTGCAGATTGAAGTTAACTTCTAGAACTGGATTCTCCCCCATGATCCATGCTGTATCCATCAGTATTTTCTGATGCTCCCCCTATAGTTATGCTCTCTGTGACTTCAGAATTTGACTTGGATCCTTCAGGATTTGAAGTATCATAGTTTCCAGAATTATCAGAATTTGGCTCATCAGAACTAGATGAATCAGAACTTGAAGTGCCAGTGACAGGTTCTGATGCTTCTTGAGAGTCTTGAGATGTGGTAGGATTTCCAGCTTGCTCCCCCTGAATAGGTGCATTTTCCTTTGGAGTTGTTACCACAGATTCAATGACATCAGTACTTACAGGATCAGAGTTTAAGTCATCAGAATTTACAGAATCAGAATTTAAGTCTTCATTTTCAAATCTCAGCTGATCATGATCATTGAAATCTTCAAGTCCAATAATATTCTTAATATCAAAAGATACATTGATAGATTCCATGACAACCCTTATTCTTAAATTGTAGACTCTGAAGGCTTTTGTGGAAAGTGGATATCCAACAAAAATTCCTTCATCAGCTTTTAGATCAAATTTTGACAGCTGTTCAGGATGAGTCTTAAGAACAAAACACTTACATCCAAATACATGAAAGTATTTCAGATTTGGCTTCTTTTTCTTCACCATCTCATATGGTGTTTTTTCATGCTTTTTTATGAGTGTCGCATTCTGTGTAAAATAAGCAGTCTGCACAACTTCAGCCCAAAAGTAGGTTGGTAGCTTTGCTTCATCAAACATAGTTCATGCAGCTTCAATGAGAGTCCTGTTCTTTCTTTCTACAACTCCATTTTGTTGTGGAGTTCCAGGTGCAGAAAATTCCTGTTTGATTCCATGCTCTTTGCAGAACTCTTCCATGATTGAATTCTTGAACTCAGTGCCATTATCACTTCTTATAATTTTAACAGAATCTTTGACCAACTTATCCAGTTGTTTGACATGATCAGTTAGAGTAGATGCAGTTTCATTCTTCGTGTGCAAGAAGTACACCCAAGTGTACCTTGTGAACTCATCCACTATAACCATATAATATTTCTTCTTTGCAATGGACATGACATTGACTGGACCAAATATATCAACATGCAGTAGGTGATAAGGCTCAAGAATTGATGACTCAGTTTTGCTCTTGAAAGAAGATTTTCTCTTGCCTTTTGACATGAATCACAAAGGCCATCAGGAGCAAATACTGATTTTGGCAGTCCTCTCACAAGATCTTTCTTTACAAGCTCATTTATGTTGTTGAAGTTTAAATGAGAGAGTCTTTTGTGCCAATTCCAGCTTTCTTCAATTGATGCTCTACTCAACAGACAGATCGCAGAACCATCAGAACTTGTTGAAAGTCTGGCTTCATAGATGTTACCATGTCTGTAACCTTTCAGAACCACTTTTCCTGTAGAATTACTTACAACTTCACAGTGTTCTTCAAAGAAATCCACATGATAACCTCTGTCACAGATTTGACTCACACTCAGCAGATTGTGTTTAAGTCGTGAGACAAGAGCTACTGTTTCAATGATGACATTCCCAAGATTAATATTAGCATATCCCAGAGTTTTTCCCATGTTGCCATCTCCATAAGAAACTCGCGGGCCAGCTTTCTCCACAAAGTCTGAGAGCAGGGCTTTATTTCTAGTCATATGTCCTGAACATCCACTATCCAGTACTAGGATGTTTTTCCTGTTGCCCTGTAATTACAAAGACCACTAATGGTTAGTTTTAAGGACCCAGACTTGCTTGGATCCTTTGGCCTTTTTAAGTTTGTTAGCATTTGTAGCGGATTTAATATCAGAGTTTATGCTAACATGTTGTTTATCAGAACTTATATCAGACTTTGCATCAGACTTTACACTAGAAGGAATTAAAGCAACTTTCTTCAAAGAAGGTTTTATTTGATAATAATCATAGTACAAACTATGATATTCCTTACAAGTATAAATGAAATGCCATAAACTACCACAATGAAAACAAGGATTTTGTGGCTTAAATCTAACAGACTGACTCTTAACTCCTGACTTAGGAGGTAAAGAGTTTATATTCTTATTCTTCCTGCAAAAAGAAGCAAGATGGTTAGAGTTTCCACAATTATAACATTTCTTTCTAGGAGCATTTGGAACAGGCATATAATTATTGCTTTTATTCACACCTTCCTTTCCATTCCTATTTTTCCTAGCTGCCTTTACCTTGTTGACATTCCTTATTTCTTTCAGCTTATGCTTAAGCTGCTTCTTTGTCATTAAGCCTATGTTGACTTCAGCTGGTGTATCCTGTTCTAATTTGTCAGAAGTTGACTTCTCCTTAACTTCTATTACAGACTCTTTCATCTTTTTAGAATCAGACTTTACAGTTTTAGCTACAAACTTAACAGGATTTACCTTTGGCTTAACAGTTTGTTTAACAACAATTGGCTCAATTTGTTCTGTTCCTTTTTCACTTTTATCATCTTTATAACCTAAGCCCTCTTTCCAGTTTCCACTACTTAATAAATTCTGAGTTGTTCTGCCGGAGTTATTCCAAGTCCTGATAATCTCTCTTTCCTTTTCTAACTCAGTTTTTAGAGATTGATTCAATTTTAGCACTTCATCTCTAACATAAAAAGCATCATCTCTTTCTTTCTGAGTTTGATGGAACTTAACAAACTCCTTTTCTAGATAGTCATTCCTTTTCTTATAAGCAAGATTTTCAGAAGTTAATCTTTCACACGTTAAAGTTTGATCTCTGTAACTAATAAACATGGTTTTAAGATATAATCTCAACTCAGTAATATTATCAGTATGAAAAGCATAAGTTGTTTGAGGTACTTTTAATTCAGCAGTTTCAGGGCTGCCATCAGCATTTTCCATTAAAGCATAATTCACCTCAACTTCAGAATCTGAAGAGTCTGTCCATATTTTATTCTTTATGACAAGTGCCTTGCCTTTGTCAACCTTTCCTTTCTTGCAGTCAGGAGATATGTGGCCTCTTTCACCACAATTGTAGCATTTGACATTTGAGTTGTCTCCTCTGTCAGACTTTGCACTTTTGCCTTCATACTTTCTGAACCCTTTCCTATCAGTACTTCTACCTTTCTTGGAAAACTTCTTTCCTCTTCTGAATTTCCTGTGGGCTATCTTTGTGATACCCTTCACCATAAGAGCACACAATTTCATCATCTCTTCATCAGCATCTATTTCAGGTAAACTTTCAGTTTCTGAATCATCATCATCAGAACTTGATGATTCTGAATCAGAATTTATGATGAGAGCCTTTTCTTTGCCTTTCTTTGAGACAACCACTTTGGGGAATTCCTCCTCAGCCTTAAGAGCTACTGTCCTTGACTTTCTCACATGCCTCTTGCTCCTTTGATCCATCTCAAGTTCATAAGTCTTGAGCATACCATAAATTTCATCAAGAGTAGTTTCATCAAGAGCATAGCTGTCTCTTATAGTAGTAGACTTCAAATCCCAACTTTCAGGAAGAGCTAAAAGGAATTTTAGATTTGAATCTTCAAGATCATATTTCTTGTCCACCAGTGACAGATCATTCAAGAGTTTGACAAACCTGTCATATAAGTCAGTTAATGACTCATCACCTTTTGAGTCAAAGTGCTCATACTCTTGAGTGAGTATAGTCCTCATGTTCTTCTTGATTGCATCTGTTCCCTGGCATCTTGTCTCCAAAGCATCCCATATCTCCTTTGCAGTATTGCAATGAATTACCCTGTTTGACATGACATTATCAATGGCACTATGCAGCAAATGCCTTACCTTTGCATCTTTGGAAATGGATGAGATATCTTCAGCTGTATACTTACTTTTCTCCTTTGATATGGTCTTTGCTGGCTGATCTGCAACTACAACAGAGAGCATGGTTGGCTTATGTGGTCCTTCATTAATTTTGTCAAGGTATTCTGGATCTGTAGCTTCCAGAAACATAGCCATCTTCACTTTCCATATGGGATACTCAGAAGGTCTCAGTATGGGAACCTTAATTGTCTCATATCGACTGTGGATTTGAGTGTTTTTAGTTTCTTCAGTTTTTGGTGGGCTTGGTTGGATTTTCTGCTTCTTCAGACATGATTGTTTGGATCTTTACTGTATGTGTGTTAACATATAAGCTCTGATACCAATTGTTAGGTCACACAACACTGTAGAAGGGGGTTGAATACAATCAAATCGATTTCGAACACTAGTAATAGTAAACAGATATATTCAATATAATAAACTCTGTTACAATGGAACTGTTCTCTCTCAATGATGAACAAATATCACGAGAGCTGCTAGGTTACAATGAATAATGTATCTCGATAATGATAACAAATATAGTATAAACCTATGTTTGTGTTTATATAGTACACAGTTACAAGATAACTTCTAATTGATATGGAATATAATTCTGTCTCCTAAAATATATCAATCAGATATCTTATACATGTCTTCTTATCTTCTAACTCTTTCCATGCATATCTTCTTTTGTTTTAGTCGTGATCTTCTATCCTGTAAATCAGCTTCCTTCCTTAATAATAAGTCCTCCCGTACTTAAGTTCTGATATCTATCTTATGATATTTATCTTCTGATAACCTAAGTTCTGATATCCTTAAGTTCTGACTTCCAGTAAGTACTGATTCCAGTAAGTACTGATATTTCCTGTTTGTTAAGATCTGAAAACTAAACATGAAATATATTAGACATGACATCTCAAATATATCTAACACTGTTGATCATAGAAGATATAATATGTTGTTTGGAGGCATTACTATTGTGCTTGGAGGAGATTTCAGGAAAATACTTCTTCTAATAACTCTTGGTTCTCGTAGGGACGTTGTATCTTCTTGTATAACAAAGTCACGTCTTTGGAAACATTCAAAGATATTGTTATTGCATCGTAATATGTGGTTAAATCAAGGTCAAAGCAAAGAAGAGCTTGAAAATTTGAAACGGTTTGCTGAGTGGGTGCTTGAAGTTGGTAATGGTCAAATTCCACCACCAATAGATGCTTTGTTTGATTACGAGGAAGATGACATTCTGATTCCACATGATTTTTGTGATCCTGATTTGAGTAATTCAATCGGAAATATGATACAATGGACATATGCTGATTTTTTGGAAAAATATTGGTGCTCGTATTACTTAAGTGAAAGAGCTATATTAACTCCAAAAATTTAAATATTCAGTCATCTTAACTCTCTAATTATTGACACTATTCCTGGACCTGAGATAACTTATTACAGTGTCGACCGAGTTGAAGATTTTGGTGGCACTGCATCAGAGCTTAGTTTTACTTTTCTTCCCGAATATTTAAATTCCATACGTATTCCATGTCTTCCACCACATGAATTAAAGTTGAAGGATGGTGTTGTTAGGTCCCAAATTATCATAGAAGGGGGGGGGGTTGAATACGATAATCACTAAATAAAAAATTCTTTCGAATCTTTAGCGAATAAAAGATTTAGTGCTCGGTTAATGGTTTCATGTTCTTGAGAGGAATAGTGTTTGGAACAATAAAATGAGGAATACAAGATATTCGGGGAAATATATATTCGTATATAAATCCTCGAGGGGTGTTGCTACACTCCGATAAATAAATTAACCGGCTACAATCTAAGAACAATAAAGTTCCTAGCTTCTACAAAGATTTAGAAATCAAATCTTATACAATGATCTAACTTTTGTTTGTACTAGGATTTAATTACCAAGTAATGATTATAATGCCCCTAAGAATATACAAGAATTAAATCGGGCATTATAACGTTACTCCGGTGAGAAGTTAAAAGTGTAGTCTTTTTATTCAATCCAAAATGTGTGGGTAAATATTGACCACACAAATTAACTGAACGTACAATAAAGTAGTGGCTGAGGAGAGGAGCACTTCTGTGGCGACCACGAGTTCTGTAACACCCCCAAATCCGGGGTCGGGGATCCGGGTTGTCACGAGTTCCATTTCCCTTAATAACACTCAATCTTAATAAATAATCAACTATTCTGTACTGTGACCCCACCATAAACACACATACCACAAGTTATAGTCTCAGAGATGAATATCCAAAAATAATCACAAGTCGTTTTATTCCACAATTATATGCCAATACACCTTAAAAGGGTTTCTGAATAAATTTACATTTCTTTGCCATTATTACAATTCATAAATATACATAAATCTGGTTCATCAATAGTTGAAAACCTAGCCTATTGGTAGCTCCTACCTCAGCTACGGCGGCATCAACGCTTCCAGAAAACGGCGAAACATTTTCTAACCGCTTGCGAATTGGAAGCTTGGTCCTGTTCATCTTATCTATCTGATATTGTGTGATGAAAGAAGAAAGCAAGGGTGAGCAACAAGCCCACCAAAATAATATGTATAATGATTTACAATATATGAGCATTCTCATAGTACTCATGAAAGTCTTGGTCAAGAAGAAATGAACCAAGCTTATATCTTAACGCGACCAAGTCGCAAAATATTCAGTATATGTACATATATACTTTTCACAATCTTTGAAATCCTCTAACATGTATAATATACACAGAGTTCCAGTTTATAACTGTATAAAAATATCGTTGCAAGGTGATCTCATATATCCAACCTTGTCTCAATGTTTTTCTGAAAATCTTTGTCATGCATAAGATAATCATTAACTAGATATAAGTTTAAAAGATGAAGTTACAAGATACTCCAATATACTTATATCTTTTCCGAATACTACTTGAACTACCACCGTTCAAGTTATAATTAGTTTCAAAAGTTCAGCACACTGATGAGACTACAAGATAAGACTTGAATAGATTCAATCTTTGAAATATCATTATAAATAATGAAGTTACGAGATACTTCATTAAGTCCTGATATATATATACACACCTATATATATATATACATTTCATACACTCCTTGAAAACCTCTGTTATGAAAATTATAAACAGAGTTGCAATATCCAATGAATTTGGAAAGGAGAAAACCTTGGCATAAACCTGATATCTTGCTGATCAGGCAAAGATACCAATAAGTAACCTTTTTTACTAGTAGATGGATGAATCCCCCACCGGTCATCACCCTAACCACATAAGGACCTTGTGCTGGACCGCCACCCGGCCTCTTACGCGTTGATGGACTGCCACCCAGCCACATACACTTTGATAGACCGTACCCCGGCCTGTCGCTTATGCTGACTCAATTAGATGGACTTACTTCCCGAACGTTGGGCAAGTAATCAAATTGTTTTCTCAAAACAGCAATCACATTGCGAATGTAAAATACACCACAGAGCCGGATCCCCCAGGTTTTGAGCGAGTATTTAAATCCCCTTCGAAAGGAAGATCTTAAATTTGAAAATGAGTTTTGGGATTCGCCCTAACTTTTAAAAATCATTTTGAAGACTCGAAAATATTTTTAAGAATGTTTGGAGTAATGCTGATTTAATAAAATAAATCAGTCCCAATATATTAGAAAATATCTGAATATTATTATTTAAATAATATTCCCATAAAGAATAATCTTTATAAAAATAATTGAAGTAGAAGTTTAAAACTCATACTTGAAATGAATATTAATAACCAAAGATATACTTATACGAATGTATGATCTTTATTTAAATAATCGAAAATAAGTTTGATTATCGAAACATTATTCTTTAATAAAATAAAGAATATTATTTAGTAAATAAGCGGAGTCATAAGTCCTCGAATGAATATTCAAAATAATATTCATTAAATAAAATAAGCGGAGTCATAAGTCCTCGAATGAATATTCCAAATAATACTCATTAAATAAAATAAGCGGAGTCATAAGTCCTCGAATGAATATTCAAAATAATATTCATTAAATAAAATAAGCGGAGTCATAAGTCCTCGAATGAATATTCCAAATAATATTCATTAAATAAAATGAGCGGAGTCATAAGTCCTCGAATGAATATTCCAAATAATATTCATTAGATAAAATAAGCGGAGTCATAAGTCCTCGAATGAATATTCCAAATAATATTCATTAATAAAGTTATCGAATAAAACTTATTCGATTAATAGTTTTGAAAACTATATCTATATATATATATATTATACTCGGGAACATCGACTCCCGGTTTAGAAAAATGTTCACCTTTGGGTCCCCTATACTAAGGATAAACGCCACTACTGCTTATCTCTAACATAGGTATTATGCAACTAATAAACATTTGAACCAACAGATATATAAATCAAGAATACGAAACAGACATGCATATATACCATATCACATGCTACAATATATCGCAAGAATTTGCTAATAACAAATATGCATTTATCATAAGATCATGCATATACACATATACATCACAACAACAGTTATACGGGTAGAAAACTTGCCTGAGCGACTGGGGGTTATAAATGGCTTGGCGCGAGTTTGGTAACCTATAAACAACATATAAGTTGGAATTAAACCAAAGTCACTTGTAAATCTATACTTTAACCAAATTAGACTCTAACGTTCGCTTTGCGCTTACTGATTCTCTTAAGTCGCTCGGAGTATCCTCGGCTCCACCATTTTTAATAAATTAACCATTAAGGTTTTTTAAGGCGATTCTTTCGCAAGTACCTTACCAACTGCCTAATCCACTTTACATAAATGTTTCATACCCCAATTAGTCATTTAAGGTCCTTAACCAAGGTTTCAAAGTAAGGCGAGGGGTAATGGTTCGGTCGCGAAACGCCGTTACTTAAAACGGTCGTTTCTCCTAAACCGTACATAGGATTCAAACGAACCACATATCAAAACGAAGCTCGTAACATGAACTATCTAATCATGGCAATGGTCAAAACCTAACAGGGAGTTCTCAGGTCCTGATGTTAAGAGCAAAAACAGTCTAAAGTAAATCGGACATTACGACGTCCATGTTTACGCGATTTCCCAAATTTTTACCATTCCAAATCATATCAATCCAACTACCAGTCAACAACAACTCAAGATACACATAAATGCTACTGATTTCTGTCATAATAAGCTCAAGGATCTCAGTCCAATCATATATTATAACATCTCCAAATTCAACTAAACTTCTTAACAATTAAGCTCGAATCATGCTTATCATTCAAATTACTACTCATCCATCCAAACCATCTCCAAACTTCAACATTCAAACTTATTACTAAAGGGTGTGAAGATTTATACCTTTCTTGGAGGGTGAAAAGTTACTAGGAAGACTTATGGAGCCTCCTACAAGCTTGATCTTTCCAAAGAAATCAAGAACACAAAGTTAGGCTTTAAAGTTTCTAAAAGTCCGATTGAAAGAACTATAAAAATGATGGTCTTACCATGCTTATTTGGAGGAGACTTGTGAACAAGAGTTGTAGGCCATCTCAATACCTTTCCAACGAGTTACAGAACACAACATTTGAGTGAGTATTGAAGGAGATATGGCAGTTTGAAGTTGCTGGGTTTGTTTTAGCCGAGAGCTTTCTTCTTGAAATGGGAAAGTCAACTTTCAATTTATATTTGTGTTATGATATTTGTTGGTTGGTTGCTTCCTTTTGTCTTGAAAATAAATTAAATTTTTACCATGGTGAAAAATGTGTGGCTCACAATCAACCAACCAATCCTTCCCACTTGTCATGCTTAGGTCATCAAGCTTAGGTCATCTTGTTACACTTGTCTTCTTCTTGTTGGTGTGATGATATCATCATCCACTAACCTCTTTGATTAACCCCTAATTACTTGGCTAATGATCGCTTATCTATTATACGGTTCGCTTAACTTTCATTCTCGTTTATTGTTTGAGGGATCATATCCGGGATCTTATCACTTGGGTTCCCCTAAACCTTCCTCAATATTTTATATTCCTTTTTATGATCCCCTCTTAAAATCCTTGAATTTAAATCCTATTTATCCTGTTACCTTATACTCACTTCTTTCTGTATCTGGTGGATTTCCGGGAAAAATCAAAGTGTTCGGAATTGGATTCTGACGATCTTTACAACACTTATATACCATGTAGAGTACTAATAAAATCTCAGAATATCAATAACAGAACCCCTGCATAGTGTGGCATGAAAAGTTTTCTTATTCAGCATAATCTGCAAAATCACTATTCATAAGGGTTTCAAAAAAAAAATTCTAAAAATTGGGGTTATTACAGTCTCCCCTCCTTAAAAGTATTCCGTCCCGGAATCAGATAGAAAACCGTTGGGGATACTTTTCTAGCATTGCACCTTCTAACTCCCAAGTCAATTTTTCCCACATGGTGGTTCTACCACCAAACTCGGTCTAGTTTGATTACCCTGCTCCTAAGCACTTGTTCCCTTTCCATCTATAACCCTTCCTGGTTGCTCAATATAGGTTACGCCTGGTAGCATGTCTATGCGCTCATATGCCCCTATTTGTCTGGCTTCCGGATTACACTTCCTTAACATTGATATGTGAAATATGTTATGAACTTGCTACAGGTTCGGGGGTAGGGCTAGCTCATATGCTAACTTCCCAATACGTCTTAATATCTCCAAGGGTCCAACAAATCGTAGACTTAGCTTTCCTTTCTTTCCGAACCTCATCAATCCTTTCCAAGGGATACCTATAACATTACTAGGTCCCCTATTTCATACTCTTTGTCCTTTCGAGTCAAATCAGCATACCTCTTATGTCCATCTTGGGTTACTACCAGCCGTCCTCTGATTAGATCTATTATATCCCTGGTCCTTTGGACTACTGCAGGTCCGAGCATCTTGCGCTCTACAACTTCATCCTAACATACGGGAGATCAATATTTTCTTCCCTCAAGGATCTCATAAGGCGATATCTCGATAATGACATATGATCTATTGTCGTAAGAAAACACAATCCGTGTTAAGTGATCATTCCAATTTCTTTCAAGTCTATTGCACAGACTCTCATTATAGCTTTTAGCATTAGAGCTTTTGCTTCTCAATACCCATTCTTTTCCAGTTCGTAATTGTTACTATCTTCCGTACCTAATATCATACTGGTTATACTTTTGCTTGCTAGCATTCTATAACCTTTAAATAAACGCGTCAACCTTAGTATCACGGATGCGTTAGAATCGGAATACCCCTGCACTGATACTACTTCATTCCTAGCGGCTTCCATCTTTGAAAGCTCGATCCTTCGTATAGAAGTAAAAGAATTTATTGAGAGATCACTATGATCATGAACACTTATTTTATTGCATAGTTAGTACAGAAGGTGGCCAGCCTTTAGTACTTGACAAGCAATTAAACAACATGTGGTATCCTACTAGGCTTCTATCACACAGATAGATAGTCATTCGGCAATACCTCCCCTTCTGGAAGGGTTGTTCTTCTCAACTTACATGAAATGAAAACGAGAGAAATGAACGAATTGAAGAGAATTGTATATATATAAAAAAATATACTGCCACAAAATATCTGGCTTGGAACCTACCTTTGAACTATAGAGGTTTGTCATAGGAGAACAAAACATATATGTATTTATATCAACATCAAGTATTATAGCATCGTATTTCACATGCCTAAATATTTTTGCTATTTCGTCCATCATTCTATGGATCCATGCTCTTCCTCGAGCTTATACACAATCACCTTTGAAACTCCCTCGATATCGAAAATCGAATCTGGGATCTCATTCTAGACATCATCGTTACTAGAATTCTATGCTTGCACCGCAATCTTCATCATATAGTAATACGACTCTCTTTTCATAAGAGGGAATAAATATTCAATAGGTAGATACTCTACTTAATTAGTCTATCAATGATAACTTATACACTACCACGACCCGATTAGTGGTACTCAATCTCATCCATTCCAATACAACTCTCACGGTTGTAATCAGCTCATTACTCGCAGAATCATTGCTGCATTACTATGGTCCACCACTGACCTACTGTCGTCATTCACTTTCCATGAAATCTTAATATCTAACCATACGGAGTCCATACATGTCGTATAGAATACTTCTAAGGAGTTAACATAATCACCAATCATAATTCATGAAGAACACTCCAAACTCTGACGTACTTTCATGACATGAAGTAGATAAAATTGCAGAAGAGTTTCAATCAAAGCAACGATAGCAGGTTAATACCCTTCTTAATCATATGCCTTCAATAGAAGACTTAACTCAAAGGTTCGTTTAGTCCTTCTTGAAACATGGTCCTGGCTTATCTCAAGATAGTACCTTCTAAGATAGATAGCCCGCTCATGGTCATTACATGAATTAAACCTTTACCCAACTACTATTACAGTTGAGTATTACACAGTCATCAGAAGGAATGTCAATCTTCCGAACCGTAATACAACCTTCCTGGCTTCAACCATCATCACTGTATTCCTCTCGCACGAGCGCCTATAATTATCCTCTTACATTTAAAGTGTCGGCCACCTCTTTGGCCTTTCCTGATAGTAAAATTTCCTTACAATCAATGTCATTTTAACCACCTCCAACTAAATTTTCTACCTCATTTCAATCACTGCTTATGTGAAAATGTTTTTCTTAAATCCTGGTGAGAGAAAAAAAATTACCATTTTTCCATAAGTTATTGCCTTAGTCTTTAGAGGTTAATCACTGTCACAACTGACTCTCAATCATACTTAGAACATCTTTTATCTTAGGTCCTAATTGCCCTGAACAATTTTGACCTTTACTGGTTCGATCCATACTTTCTCGTGGTTTAACACGTGCCCCACTTGGCATCATTATAATTACGTCACATTTCCTTTATCAAAATTTCTATTCTTGAGAATTTTGAATATTACCTTTCTCCTTGTAAAACCTCTAAGGTTATCCTTGAATCGTTCCTCCTGTATTCCCTAGATACAGGGCATATCGAAATACCCTTTACTAATACTAGAACCATTGTCTATGTACTTCTGAAAAATTTCTTTACTGATCTTTAAAGGTTGTTGCTACCTTGATCCTTTCCAATTCATACTGTCAAAACTCATGTTGTCCCTATTAAGGGTGGAATGCCAACCTTTATGCATTCCCCTAGGATTCATTTTAAGTTATCGATGTTCTATCTTTAATGCCACCTTTAAAAAGGTACATGCATCCTTCCATGGATAAATCAAGTCATATATCCCTGATAAGGGTGTCTTATTCAACCATTCCCACCTCGATAGTATATGCCTAATTTCACAATAACATCTGTATTCAAAATGAGGTCAATCAATATGGCCTCCAAAAGATAACTACGGTTATCTACTTTTCTTGCTTGATTTGGTAACGATAACAAGGATGTTCTGGAAGATATTGGTCATGTTCAACGTGAACTTCTTCTTAATAATTCCGTATTTACTTTTGTTGTTTATCTCAACAGTCATCTCAATGTTGGGATATCTCTCATACTTGGCGTCTCCCTTCCAAGGTATCAAGCCACCGGTCTTACACTTCACATTCTTGAAGGTCACTTCCTTCATCCAATTTTCCTAATTTCTTACTTCCTTGTCTCCTCAGTCTATCTGCGTCTCAATATTTATCCTTCGAACTATCTCAAGGTTTCCTCAAATCCTCCCAACTTACAGGGGATAAAATATATGTATCTCTTATTCCTTCAATCATCAACTTTAACTCATGGTGAATCACCCTCATCCTGACGTTTACATACTTTTCTATTTCTATTGCTACGAGTCTTTAGGGTTTCCTCATACCCAACTCCCTTATCATTCCTCAAACTCTATTGCCTTTATATTCCTTTCCACTTCAGTTTCTTTTTATTTTCCTTTCTCTTATCATTATTTCATGAATCCACTAATCATTGACTTCAAGCATCACATCGTTCTGGGATTCTTGTCATCAGAATGAATCTTGACAACTTTTACAACTTAGCTTCATATTTCATCATACTCGTCCGCCTTTGTTCTGACTCTAAAGCTTTTACACTATCTCCATAACCTTGGGAATTACTTTCCCGAAAACAATTGACTGAACTTTAATCAGTTTATTCTAACCTCTAGCTCCGTGCCTTTCTTGGTCTTTCACCAGTGGTGGCCCTTCTCTTAGGAGGGTAAGTGACAAAAATAGTCTTTTGTGATTCGTCCATCATTTAGAATCTAAAATGATTCCTATATTTCCTTTAGCCAGGCTCTTGCCTCGACTGGGTCAGCTTGTTCCTTGGAACTCTAAGAGCTTAGCGACTTAAAGAACCTGAAAGAATTTCTCACCGCATTGTTTCCTCAAGGTGGTGGTTGGGAATAAAAGTATAAATTCTGTTTAGACAGGTCCATGAATTGTCGTATAGGAGTACCGTCTCGGGTCCCCTTTCCTTACTCGACTCCCGTTTCCATAGTCTGAACGTTCCCTCATTCTCCTCATAATCGGGGTCATCCTACATGTTTTAAATCCTCATTTTCCACTCCATTATGTTATGGGTTCCTTCTATCTTGATGGCGACCTCCCTGACTATCACGTTCAGGGTTTGCTCTAAATCTTATTCCTCAAACTAGCTTTCATCTAAGATTTCATCTTTAAGCTCTTGAACATTTGGAACCCAAATTCTGTAAGAATACCTCATTATTCCCTTATCATCTTTCTCGGTATTAATCTCTTATCTATTTGTTGGCTCTCTGCCTTCATTCATCACTTTTTCTGGCATAGTATGTTCTTTTCCAATAATTCGGGCTGTATTGCAATCTCAAATAGCTTTTCGGTACCAGCTCCGATTACCTTCATATCTATTTCCATTTTCTCAAAATCTCTTAGAAATTCTCCCAAAGAAATTATCATCTTGAGTCTCTCCTTTTTACTAAGGGCATCAACCACCACATTGGCTTTCCCTGAATGATAAAGAATCTCCCAATCATAATTCTTGATTAGCTCTAACCGCCTCCTCTGGCGTATATTGAGCTCTTTCTACGTGAAAATGCAATAGAGCACTTATGGCTTGTGTAAATCTCGCACTTCTCTCCATACAAGTAGTGCCTCCAATCTTTAGGCAAAACTATTGCCACGAGCCCAAGCTCATGGGTGGGGATATCGAATTTTATATTCCCTTAATTGTCTTGACGCGTACGCAATTACCTTGCTGTGCTGTATGAGAAGCACCCTAATTCTTTATGCGAAGCGTCATTACAATTCACAAAATCTCCTTTTTCCATCCGGCAATGCCAACATAAGGAACGTCACCAACCTTTGCTTCGGTTCTTAAAAGTTGTTCTCGCATTTCTCTGTCCATTCGAACTTCTCAGTCTTACGAGTAAGCCACGTTAAAGGGGCTACTATCTTTACAAACTTGAACGAACCTCCGGCAGTGACCGACCAATCCTACCTCTGGTAGTTCCCTAACCATGGTCATCAATTCCTCAGTGGTCCTTTATTCATTCTTGTCAGGATCCTCCACGGGATCCTCCCCAACAACAATCCCTTCTAGGATAATATCCTCAACCGCTACATCCTCAATATGAACATCATCTGGTCCTGCGTTAGGACGCTCTATCGGATCCACAATCCGATCTCCAATTAGTAATAAAACATTATCACGCTGTTGCTCCTCATCCTCAGGGTTCGGAGTCCCGCTACCATATACGATAGCGAACTACGCTTCTATCATGATATTTATAAGGGTTCCCATAAGGGTTTTAACTGCCAGTACTACGTTAGGTAGCCTGACTATGAACTTGGCAAGAGTTCTTATTATCTTAGTGAACTTATTATCTTAACGTCACATCATCTCTGAGGTTTATAACGCTTGGCTCTGATACCATTTCTGTAACACCCCCAAATCCGGGGTCGGGGATCCGGGTTGTCACGAGTTCCATTTCCCTTAATAACACCCAATCTTAATAAATAATCAACTATTCTGTACTGTGACCCCACCATAAACACACACACCACAAGTTATAGTCTCAGAGATGAATATCCAAAAATAATCACAAGTCGTTTTATTCCACAATTATATGCCAATACACCTTAAAAGGGTTTCTGAATAAATTTACATTTCTTTGCCATTATTACAATTCATAAATATACATAAATATGGTTCATCAATAGTTGAAAACCTAGCCTATTGGTAGCTCCTACCTCATCTACGGCGGCATCAACGCTTCCAGAAAATGGCGGAACATTTTCTAACCGCTTGCGAATTGGGAGCTTGGTCCTGTTCATCTTGTCTATCTGATGTTGTGTGATGAAAGAAGAAAGCAAGGGTGAGCAACAAGCCCACCAAAATAATATGTATAATGATTTACAATATATGAGCATTCTCATAATACTCATGAAAGTCTTGGTCAAGAAGAAATGAACCAAGCTGATATCTTAACGCGACCAAGTCGCAAAATATTCAGTATATGTACATATATACTTTTCACAATCTTTGAAATCCTCTGACATGTATAATATACACAGAGTTCCAGTTTTTAACTGTATAAAAATATCGTTGCAAGGTGATCTCATATATCCAACCTTGTCTCAACATTTTTCTGAAAATCTTTGTCATGCATAAGATAATAATTAACTAGATATAAGTTTAAAAGATGAAGTTACAAGATACTCCAATATACTTATATCTTTTCCGAATACTACTCGAACTACCACCGTTCAAGTTATAATTAGTTTCAAAAGTTAATCACACTGATGAGACTACAAGATAAGACTTGAATAGATTCAATCTTTGAAATATCATTATAAATAATGAAGTTACGAGATACTTCATTAAGTCCTGATATATATATACACACCTATATATATATACATTTCATACACTCCTTGAAAACCTCTGTTATGAAAATTATAAACAGAGTTGCAATATCCAATGAAATTGGAAAGGAGAAAACCTTGGCATAAACCTGATATCTTGCTGATCAGGCAAAGATACCAATAAGTAACCTTTTCTACTAGTAGATGGATGAATCCCCCACCGGTCATCACCCTGGCCACATAAGGACCTTGTGCTGGACCGCCACCCGGCCTCTTACGCATTGATGAACTGCCACCCAGCCACTTATACTTTGATAGACCGTACCCCGGCCTGTCGCTTATGCCGACTCAATTAGATGGACTTACTTCCCGAACATTGGGCAAGTAATCAAATTGTTTTCTCAAAACAACAACCACGTTGCGAATGTAAAATACACCACAGAGCCGGATCCCCCAGGTTTTGAGCGAATATTTAAATCCCATTCGAAAGGAAGATCTTAAATTTGAAAATGAGTTTTGGGATCCGCCCTAACTTTTAAAAATCATTTTGAAGACTTGAAAACATTTTTAAGAATGTTTGGAGTAATGCTGATTTAATAAAATAAATCAGTCCCAATATATTAGAAAATATCTGAATATTATTATTTAAATAATATTCCCATAAAGAATAATCTTTATAAAAATAATTGAAGTAGAAGTTTTAAAACTCATACTTGAAATGAATATTAATAACCAAAGATATACTTATACGAAAGTATGACCTTTATTTGAATAATCGAAAATAAATTTGATTATCGAAACATTATTCTTTAATAAAATAAAGAATATTATTTAGTAAATAAGCGGAGTCATAAGTCCTCGAATGAATATTCATTAAATAAAATAAGCGGAGTCATAAGTCCTCGAATGAATATTCCAAATAATACTCATTAAATAAAATAAGCGGAGTCATAAGTCCTCGAATGAATATTCAAAATAATATTCATTAAATAAAATAAGCGGAGTCATAAGTCCTCGAATGAATATTCCAAATAATATTTATTAAATAAAATGAGCGGAGTCATAAGTCCTCGAATGAATATTCCAAATAATATTCATTAAATAAAATAAGCGGAGTCATAAGTCCTCGAATGAATATTCCAAATAATATTCATTAATAAAGTTATCGAATAAAACTTATTCGATTAATAGTTTTGAAAACTATATCTATATATAAATATATATATATAGAATAGTGATGTTTGTCGAAAAATAATATGTTTTGCAATATTTTAAGCTATATTTTACTTGCACAACATATATGGACTCCGAGGACTCCAATTAAAGGTGGACTCCATAGAACTTTACTCTATATATATATATTATACTCGGGAACATCAACTCCCGATTTAGAAAAATGTTCACCTTTGGGTCCCCTATACTAAGGGTAAACGCCACTACTTCTTATCTCTAACATAGGTATTATGCAACTAATAAGCATTTAAACCAACAGATATATAAATCAAGAATACGAAACATGCATGCATATATACCATATCACATGCTACAATATATCGCAAGAATTTGCTAATAACAAATATGCATTTATCACAAGATCATGCATATACACATATACATCACAACAACAGTTACACGGGTAGAAAACTTGCCTGAGCGACTGGGGGTTATAAATGGCTTGGGGCGAGTTTGGTAACCTATAAACAACATATAAGTTGGAATTAAACCAAAGTCACTTGTAAATCTATACTTTAACCAAATTAGACTCTAACGCTCGCTTTGCGCTTACTGATTCTCTTAAGTCGCTCGAGTACCCTCGGCTCCACCATTTTTAATAAATTAACCATTAAGGTTTTTTAAGGCGATTCTTTCGCGAGTACCTTACCAACTGCCTAATCCACTTTACATAAATGTTTCATACCCCAATTAGTCATTTAAGGTCCTTAACCAAGGTTTCAAAGTAAGGCGAGGGGTAATGGTTCGGTCGCGAAACGCCGTTACTTAAAACGATCATTTCTCCTAAACCGTACATCGGATTGAAACGAACCACATATCAAAACGAAGCTCGTAACATGAACTATCTAATTATGACAATGGTCAAAACCTAACAGGGAGTTCTCGGGTCCTGATGTTAAGAGCAAAAACAGTCTAAAGTAAATCGGACATTACGACGTCTATGTTTACGCGATTTCCCAAATTTATGTTTACGCGATTTCCCAAATTTTTACCATTCCAAATCATATCAATCCAACTACCAATCAACAACAACTCAAGATACACATCAATGCTACTGATTTCAGTCATAATAAGCTCAAGGATCTCAATCCAATCATATATTATAACATCTCCAAATTCAACTAAACTACTTAACAATTAAGCTCGAATCATGCTTATCATTCAAATTACTACTCATCCATCCAAACCATCTCCAAACTTCAACATTCAAACTTATTACTAAAGGGTGTGAAGATTTATACCTTTTTTGGAGGGTGAAAAGTTACTAGGAAGACTTATGGAGCCTCCTACAAGCTTGATCTTTCCAAAGAAATCAAGAACACAAAGTTAGGCTTTAAAGTTTCTAAAAGTCCGATTGAAAGAACTGTAAAAATGAGGGTCTTACCATGCTTATTTGGATGAGACTTGTGAACAAGAGTTGTAGGCCATCTCAATAACTTTCCAACGAGCTATAGAACACAACATTTGAGTGAGTATTGAAGGAGATATGGCAGTTTGAAGTTGCTGGGTTTGTTTTAGCCGAGAGCTTTCTTCTTGAAATGGGAAAGTCAACTTTCAATTTGTATTTGTGTTATGATATTTGTTGGTTGGTTGCTTCCTTTTGTCTTGAAAATAAATTAAATTTTTACCATGGTGAAAAATGTGTGGCTCACAATCAACCAACCAATCCTTCCCACTTGTCATGCTTAGGTCATCAAGCTTAGGTCATCTTGTTACACTTGTCTTCTTCTTGTTGGTGTGATGACATCATCATCCACTAACCTCTTTGATTAACCCCTAATTACTTGGCTAATGACCGCTTATCTGTTATTCGGTTCGCTTAACTTTCGTTCTCGTTTATCGTTTGAGGGATCATATCCGGGATCTTATCACTTGGGTTCCCCTAAACCTTCCTCAATATTTTATATTCCTTTTTATGATCCCCTCTTAAAATCCTTGAATTTAAATCCTATTTATCCTGTTACCTTATACTCACTTCTTTCTGTATCTGGTGGATTTCCGGGAAAAATCAAAGTGTTCGGAATTGGATTCTGACGACCTTTACATACACTTATATACCATATAGAGTACTAATAAAATCTCAGAATATCAATAACAGAATCCCTACATAGTGTGGCATGAAAAGTTTTCTTATTCAGCATAATCTGCAAAATCACTATTCATAAGGGTTTCATAAAAAAAATCCAAAAATTGGGGTTATTACAAGTTCAGAGGTATATACTTCACTCTCTATGGCGACCAAGGAGTACAGGTTCTGTGGCGACCAACTATTATTACCAGTACATTTATTTGTACTAAATCAAAATACAACATGTGGCGACTAGTATACATGTGGCGACTAGTATACCACTAGTGCCACTTGAACTTAGCAATCAAAAACTAACTACTTCTGTGGCGACCTAATGTCACCCCTGGCTTCCTTTTTTTTTCCTTTTCTTTTTTTTTGTTTTCTTTTTTGTTTTTGTTTTCTCTTTTTTTATTTTGTTTTCTTTTTCTTTTATTTTCTTTTTGTTTAAATTGTAACTAAATTAATTTATAAAATAAACTTAAATATAACTTATATAAATAAACTAATTTAGATTTATAAAATAAACTTATTTAAAGTTTATAAGATAAATCAATTTAAGTTTATTCAATAAATTATATTAAAGTCCTTTAAATAAATTTATTTAATTTACCAATTAAACTTTGAGCTTCACCAGTCCCCTGAGCTGTTTAGCTGTATACCCCGCGCACCTCTTCTCGTACTTTAACAGATAAATGTTCAATCCAAGTACGTTCCTCAACTTAACAATTCTTCTATAAATAATACCCAGATTCCTTTCACGAGCTGTTGACGCCTAGTGCAACTGGTCTGGTTCACAGACGACTAACCCCGATTCAGGTCTTCGTATTATGGCCTTGATTAAATTCTTAAGCTTGCAACAACATTATCACTTCTGAAATTGACTGTCAATAAACAACTGTACTTTCACTGGAATCCTTTATGGTACTTTAGACAACATCTTCATTAACCTCTGTCTATACCCTATCTTCAATTCTTCAGATTCCTACGCTTCGAACACTGTCTATCTTCAATCAATGCCAATACGCTGAAATCTTTTGGTAGCACTTGTATACTGAATCTTCAACATTTATGAAACCCTGAATGTCTTTAACCTTTGTTCTTCACTGAGGCATGCTCATATTAATGAACTTCTTTCAGTGACTTGTGAACATACTTCAGGCCTTCTTCTAATCTTCTGATTCTTTGTATTTGCGTTGTCTTCATTCTTCCTGATTTCTTGTGTAGACATAGTATTATTAACCTGTCATATTCTAGTATTGTTATCGTGTTGAGTTATCACATAACTGTTCATACAGCTACGCAGTCTCACCAATAATCTCCCCCTATTTGATTGTTAAACCTAACAAACAAATTAAATAGAGAGGATAATTCAACTAACAACTAGAAAAAGTAAAGTATCAGGACTTGTAAATAATGCTACTGGTTTTCTGGATCAGATACTGCATTTCCAGATTTCTTGAGTAACTAAAATGAAAGATGCTTATTCCTCTAGCGCTGAACTGATCTTCAAGTAGTTTCATCTTCATTTCCTTGGTTCTTCAAATCTCTGCCAGATAACACTTCTCAGTCTTAAAGTAATCATCATCAGCTTCTTTTGTTCAACCACATTTCCCGTTGAGAAGCGCATATCTCTCTTTCTTCTCACCCTATGAGAATCAACTGCTTAAAGGAGATCAACTTTGTTTACCACCTCTCCCGTACAATAGGATCCGCAGATAAAAACCAATGGTACTCCCCTTTTAGAAAACAGCTTCTCCCCTTATGAAGAATAGTGATGAACCAGACCACTTCTTCTGATCACTAGGAAATCACTTTGTGTTTACCACCTCTCCCGTACAATAGGATCCGTAGTTACAAACAACAATAGTGTGGTGTAGTGTACATGTGCTTTACCTTTTTCCTCCTCCCTGCTATTTCTCCCCCTTAGTTGAGGAATCCTCCAAACTAATATATAAGCTTTTATCTCCCCCATTGAGAAGGAATGTATGCTGTTGTCTGAAGGATTTCTCATATTTTACTTGGCTGGAAAAGAAATAACAAGTCAGAGTCTGATCAACCATGTCCCTTTAAAAGCTGCAAGAATGACTTCACTGTTGATCATCATGTTCACCAATCTTCCCAACTCCTTATACCTCTCAAATATGAGATCAACAATTGTTACCAATTATTAGCTCCCAACTTGTTAGGTCCCGAAGTATTCTAATCCAATTTGTAAATGTTATGTCCCTAAGAGTTAGGTTCCAATCATAAACAGATTCGAGACCTGAAGTATCAAGAACCATGTCTAGGGATAGGGAATGGGATATGGTGTTTCTCTTTCTTCCTCACTGTGAGTGTATGATTCTGTTTCGTGTACCTCACATGTGTTTTACTCTTCTCTCCACTCGTGTTTACACTCATTATCACAAATGTATCACTCCTCTCTTAGCTCCAAAATCCAGCTATACCTGCAAGGAAAATCACCTTAGCCATCCTTAAGGAAGTCATATGTGGTGTAATGGGAGTTCGCAAATCCCCATCCTTGTTAAACTTGTTAGATGTATCTGAGTCATAATCTACAAGTTGCTAGATTCCCTTTTAGCGTTCCAGATTTGAACTCTGGGAAGGTAAACAATGATTCAAAGAATTTAGCATAAAGATCAAAGTTTTCTTCTAATGTCTGTGAAGACATTTCCTTGTGACTCATCAGGTAATATCTGAATCATTGTCAACAAGTTGCCGATCTGCACCTATGTCAGATCCACTATCCGCAGATACATCCAGGTTTATTAGTACTGGGGAGGTAGACACTGACTACTGACATATGGCTATTGGATCAGTATCCTCTCCTAACACCTGTAAAGGCAATTGGTCCATTAAAGAACCTTGAACAATCGAATCTGACCGTAAAATGGTCAAAACTCTTATTTCCTTCAACTCATCCTTTGTGTGTGTAACCTTTCCTTGTGCATCAAGAATTGCTTATGTTTGAGGTGGTGACACTACATCGGATGCCCTGGTCGACAGGCGAATTTCAATAGACGCACCCTGTTGAGAGGATGGATCTAGTAACTGTTTTTTTTCCTTTTCAGCCATTACATCTTTTTGAGAAGATGTATGAGGGCTAACAGTTGTCTCTTGTTTAAATACTACTCATCTTTGTAGGAGACAGAGCTGCTAGGTTGACTTTAGTACCTTCCTTATGTGGTGCACTAATGCACTTTCTCCCTCACGCTCATTCATACTTCATTTTAGGGGTAAGAGAGTGTTAGTTGGTTCTATTTCTGTGTTTGTCTTTAGAATCTGGGATATAAGTTGTGGGTTTTCAACCTCATGACTATCAATGAAAGAATGCCATTGGAGGCTGAGCCTGCATTACAGAGCATATGGCAATATAGAGATAAAATGCATTTAAGATCTATAATGAATGAAAATTATGCATTTAATCTTTTGAGAGAAATGATGTACAATAGTGATTTCAAAAGGATTTTAATGAAATGAGAAATCACCAATATAGAAAGAAGTTTGATTTTCTCCTGAAACTGTTTGAGTGCACAAGTCTGTTTTTATGCCTAAAAAGATAAGTCATTTGATAAGACACAGACTGATGACCTAACAGTATTAAAAAGAGAAAGAAAGATTTTTTCTTTTAATATGAATGAGTTTTTGTTAAAGCATTGATCACTTAGGGTAAAGTCTAAGTAATTCTCATTCATATCAAAAGCTCCATAATCAATCTTTATAATATTATTACCAACAATATTATTTATTGATAAATAATCTTAATAAGACTGACTATGTTGCTGATTTTAAATTGTAGTGAATCTGTCAGATATAGTAACTCATATAAATCAACTAGAACTTAAAATCTCACAATTATCTGCAACAAAATATTACCAATATATCATTGTCTGATACTTGTCAAGTACTTTGGATACCAATAATTATGTTGCATCCTATTTTAAATATTAAAATAAGATATCAATGAATTAAATACCAATTCTCTATCAAAAAGACATCAGCATTCAATTTAATATATCATACAATTGTTAACTCCTAACAACTATAATATCTCAAACAATATTGGTTCGATAAATAAAGCAACATTAACCAATATTGACTTGTTTGCAATCTTAGAAAAATATTATAAGTTCCATATACCTTGATCCATTGAGTATTGCATCTATTATCAAAGTGTTTAGGAATTTGCAAATAAGTATAAAAATTATTCTAACTTGACAACATATGGTTACTTCTAATAAAGCAGAATCCTCATTGACCATAGTTGTACCTCAAGAGATATTTTTACACTTTTATATTAGTATAAGTGACTGGGGATAAGCATTGATTACTTAGATGAGTTCTAAGTAATGTCACAAATACTAATACTTCATAATTAGTTGGTAGTTGAACTCCTAACTAAATATCATTGACTGATATAAGTCAAGAATTAGTATACAACTAATTATGCTACAATCATGATTCTGATTTCAGTGAATTCTTGAGATGTGAACATTGCTAAATTCACCAAAACCAAAATCTCATCATTAACTTATAACACATAAGTTACAATCAATATACTAGATATCAATTGTTGACAGATTAAGTTATAATCAATCATGCTGCTTATTTATTTTAAGTTAGTTTAAATTATGGAGCAAATAAAATCATTAAATTGCTTCAATTCCATAATCCAAACTATTCAAAATAAATATTAAATAAATAAATACTAAATATCTATGAGTTAGATACTAGCACTTAACTATTTATAATTATGCTTGAATAATTACCAATAGAATATATGACTTATATACATGGCAATCACTCTCTGGATAATTAGTATTTTTAGAAATACTTACTAAGTATATAAAATATTGAGAGTTTTATACACATAACTTAGAAAATACTTCAACTTTCAGCATTAGTGATTTTATAAATAAGCATTGATTACTTAGAATAAAAATTCTGAATAATATCACTAATACTAAAAGTATCACAATTATTCGTACAAGATACAAATAACTATGTTGCATATTATTTTAATAATTCAAATTATGAGACTGATATGGAATGGAATTGTCTACAGCCATAATTTAAATCAATCAAAATAATATTCAAACTTAATGCTATAATACTTAACTACCACAAATGTATTTGACATTGTAATCATGATAATCAAGATAATAGCACTAAGTACGAGGTACTGGATTACTGATAAATTCATAAATCCTTTAAATATTGAAGATTTAATACTTATGAACTTATATTAAGAATTTCTTACAGATGGGATTTCCAGCTAATATGTAATGAATGGTATCCCACACTTACAAACCGGTCTTGAAAAATTAACTTTAACATGTGATTTAATAAGTGTTTCTGTAAGTGACTCTTCGACTAAAAGACATGCTCTCGAAAGTAATGATACCTGGTGTGAAGGTGCCTTTTCATAGAGTGTTCCACAGAGTTGTTGGATTTGAAGTTGTTTCTCATTATAACAGGAAATCAATCTTCTTCCATAAAGTTGACAGCTTCCTGAGATGCATCTCCTGTCTTTCTTACAATCCTGCATAATATGTATCTATATAGCCAAACATGTTAAGCATAATATCTTTAGAGTACTTTACTCCAAGAGTTGGTAGTCCCTTAAGATATCTAATAATCTTGTTAATAGCTATACGATTGGATTCTCTAGGATCCACTTGGAACCTTGCACATTGGCATCTTGAGAACATTACATGTTGTCTATTAGCATTTGAGTAAAAGAGTGAGCTCATCATACCTCTATAGCTTGTCATTATACCTGAGATTACACTGAATAAGCTTTAGTGGTTTCTGTTGGTAAGTAGTCTTGGCATGTTCAGAATCTTCCAAATTTTGCATCATCAAAAGATCCTTAACTTACTTGTATTTCCATCATTCTTTTGGTTTACTTGTGCTCCTAAAAAAATTGTTTTTTTTGGCTTGCTTGAGATTCTAAAAGAATTATTCTAATGGCTTTCTTAAAGTAATCCTAAAAACAATTGCAACCTTTCCAACACGTTCCTCCATACCTACTCTGCAATTACTTAGCAAATAATCTTGCACAAGTTTTTGTTAGTAGTCCAACATATAACATTATCATGATATCACTGCACATATAACTTAATATGTTTGTGCCTAGTGATAAAGAGAATTATTAATATGACGACTATACTCGTTCATATTAAATTGTAACTTCAGTTAGAGTGCCATACCATGTCCTTGACGATTTCTTGAGTAGTATACTAGTTCATACCAACCTGAAGTGAGCTTGTGAAGAAGAGATATACAGAATCCAATTAATCTGCTATTACAAAGTCCATGAACTATTTTGCATTGAATACTTCCTTTGACTCACCAACCTGGAGTGCACTTGTACACATCTACTAGAGTCCAATTCTAAGTGTAATGTGTATCAGGTGCCTGATATGTCGTAATATCCTCAAGTCTCGTCACTGGTGCTATCTGTTAGATAATGCTTCCTGATAATAACCTAGCATCCAGTTAGGTCTTGTCCCTCATAACAATGCCATTGTAATCCAGTTTAACTTCTGGTTATCCTTGCACCAATTACAATATTATCATTTGGTTTGGATACCAGCTTCCCTACAATCTGCTTGTTGACTGATTGAGTTCATTTTTGCTTTGCAATCACCCAACCAATCCGAATCTATCAGAGCTTCTGTAACTTTCTTAGTTTCTTCTTCAGATAGAAAACTAGAGAAATAATCATTCGTACTCAGTAGCCCTGCTAATCATTACTCCACCATCTGGATCACTTAAGAACTAGACTCTGGGAATAATAATGACATCAAACCCTTTGTCTCAGCAGTTATGTTCTTTAGTGTCCTTTGATTTTAATGTGGTGTTGTGTTTGACTAGTTGATCCTTTTATTGCTCCCCCTAAGCTATTGCTGGGATTTCCTGAAAATACTTACCCTTGCTGACTGGATTTATTAAAATAATGAGTTGTGTTATACACTACCATTCCACTGCTTGGATATGAATCATCAAACCATTAATTTCTCTTTTAACAGCTTAGCGTATTGAGTTGTTGAACTATGCACTTAGACTGTCTAACATCTTCTGTTGATCAACCACAAATGCCCTGTAAATTGTATACTCCACTGTGTAGCCATTGAAAACATCCTAACTTGTCTTAACTACAAATGCCAAGATCTTCAAACAACTAAAAACATTTTATTATTTGATTTTGCAGAAGATTCTCTCAAACACTTTCAAGTTATCCAGTGTTTGCTTCTGTAGGCCATTAACTCATTAGTGGTCTTCATGTATCCATCATGATCAAGGCTTGATCTTACTTGTTGCAAACTGTGTTGACTGCTTCAGCCTTTTGGTATTTAGAAAGTCTTGATTAGCTTGATATTTCCCTTATAGCTTTAATCAAGTTCTGGTTCTTCCTTTGTACCACTTCATTATGACACGGAGCTCCCAGTGCTGAATATGTCTCAAAATATTCTTGATACTACAGATATTAATCAGAACTGCTTCTTGAATTCAGTCCCATTATCTGACCACAAGATCATTTCATTTACAGTTGCTTCCAGTTTGATCTTCTTTGATGTAATCAATCACCATATGTGATGTCTTGTCTTGAGAAAGCACGAACAACAACTTTGTTTAATAAGAGTAGTCAACCACCATCACTAAGGTATATCTTTGCTTTGATGTGATGTTGTCTTTGACTCCTCTTTCTGACATGCCTCACATTTATCATCTTCTGAATTCCAGATGAGGCAGTCCTCTCACTAACCATTTTTCACAAAAGAGTTCCTTGAGTTGATGTTCAAGGGTGAGAGCTTCTAATGCCATAACTAAACTTTTGTTAGATGAAGCTTTACAGTAGAAACCATTGACTTCACCTTTCCTGAGATTTCGGTCTAGCCACGAGCATATCCTTTCCTTACTCTAAGAAGAGAAAGCTTCTCAACCTTCATGCTTCGGATGAGACACTAATCCTTCTTTGAATTGACATTTTATCCTTTGTGCAGAACTGTCTGATAAGAGGATTTGTGCCTTGATTCTCCAGCAAGAAAGATGCTTCAACTGTTATCAATGACTCCAATAATTAGTTGTTATCGGTGATAACAATTGTTGAGTCCATGATGACATCCCTTTTCTGCATAGCTTGTCCCATAATGAAAACCTTTGCTGTCATCTCTAAAGATTATTGACAGAATAGCTTTTGTCAATCACATTTGATTATGAGACTCTTTCTTTGATCATATGCCTTGAGTATGAATTACCAAGAATATATATGAATCAATTAACATGTTATGTCCTGCATTCACAAATGCATTAACAGTTCTTGGTACCCAACTTATCAGCTTGGGTCCAGTTGGATTAGATATTTTATTATAAACAGATATAACAACAACTGCTACCTTATCATGCTAATTCTTATCTTTGACTGACAATTTTCTCCATTTAAATACCCTTGACAAATTTGTCTCTAGGCTAGGGGAAATAAGCAAACATTGTATTAATACATGACATTCATCCGGAAACATTACACATAAGAATTAAGCAAGACAGGTTTGATATGGAACAAACAGAATTAACAAATAAATCATTAATTCTATCTAGTCCAATCCTTTTGATAAATCTCATCTAGCTATCTCAATCCAATTATAAACTAATACATCTTAACAAACAATTCAGATCAAATAACTAAATCACATTGTAATAGGATACATGAGATAAGCATAAACAAAGGTCTTATATGTTGGAAAACATATATCTCACTAAAGCAATTAATCATGTTCAACAAATATTCAAACAATTATTTAAGATCATCTAATGTAACATGCACAAGTTAAACATCAATCATAGTTACCAGAAAATAATCTAGTGAACTAGTACAACATTATCTATGTGTGATGCTATCATGCTTGTGCGAGTGTTAAACATTTAAACACTATGATCTTATCATGCATTGAATATTGAGAGCAAAGTATTGCAGTGGTTCAAGAATTTGAAACCTGAGATATGTGAGTTGGACCATCTTCAGAGATTGCTATGAAAGCAAGATATTCATTATTCTCGTCATCTGATCCATCCCAACTCTTTCCCGTGCACTATAAGTTTTGACTGGCTGCTTCTCTAAAAAAAATTCCACCTTTGTCTCAACTCTTCAATTGAATCCCTACTCATCCTTATTTGTCAAGCTTGTTGTAAAGTTGTAGCAAAACCCCTGATAGTTACTTGACACATATTGCTTGTCAAACCTGTAGCTATCAAATCCTGTTTATGTCCCAACCTCAGTCTATAACCACCTCTTGAACTGAATCTGTAAGAATCTCTACTTCAAAATAGATAGGCTTGATCCTTGGATATAGCTTATGTAATCCTTGTGAATCTGATACGACCAAACTTCCCTGACAAGTGAAACACTGCCCTGACGTCCAGTCCCTCAAGCACTTCTACCCGATACCTTTGATTCAGCTATCAGTAACTCTTACATTCTGTCCCGAGGTTCCAACCTTAATGCATGTAACTGAGATATTTGTGTGTCCCCGCTATTCTCTCTGACCTCCACAATTCCTGCCTGTTCCACTTTAAAGGCCCGGAGGAATCCTGAGTCTACCAATACTTGAGTACCCTTAATTTAATATTTAAGAGAAATTTAAATATTAAATATTTTTAATTTTCTTAAAAAATAAATTAATCAAAAATAAATATTTACGTAAAATCTAATTTTCAAGAATTTCGAATTTTCTTAAAAATTAAATAAAATTTAAATTATTATCTAAGAAAAATTTAAATTAAAGAAATTTAAATTTTATAGAAAAAATAAATAAATCAGAAAAGAGAAATTAGGGGAACAGAAATGTTCAAATGATGAGTGACGACCAGAAATAAGATACTCTAAAGCGACTAGGGACAACAGGCAACTTTGTATTGCGACCTTGTACCTCTGTGCCGTTTTTTTTGTGTGTGTGGCGACCTTTCTATGGCAACTTAGAGTGCAGATAAACCCGGCTGTGGCGATGAGTAATAACAGAGACCTGTTAATTATTTTCCCGCGCATGGCAACTCAACTGTCAACCCGGGCGTATAACTATGTATTTCCGCGCGTGGCTTTGCTGCTCATGATTTCTTTACGCGCGCGTGTCTTCCCAGAAAAGTTTGATTTGTCTGCGCATGACTGAGACTGCAATGGTTTCTTCTTTTTTTTTTTTTTCTGTTTTACCGCGCGCGTGAAATGCATGCAAAAGAAGCTGCGCGAACTGTTTTCCGCGCGTGCATTAACAACAGGGCTGCCTTGTTTTTCTTTTTCAGCATGTTCATTCCACCCACACCGTACTTCACTTTGTTTAACCACAATTGGCAGCAATTGTTATAGTACAAAACAAGAGCACAGACAGAAAAATAAGCTGGCAGGCAAGTGACTACAGAACGTACCAAAAATATAATTTAAATTAAAAAATTGTATTTACTAAAATTTAGATGATAAATTAATTTAAGTCAAATTTATAAAATAAATTAATTTAAATTAATTTCATAAAATAAACTTATTCAAATTTAAATAATAAACTCATTTAAATTAAATTTATAAAAAAAAATTGTTAAATAAAATTTATAAAATAATTTTATGTAAATTCAAATTAATAAAATAAATTTATTTAAGGATCCTGATTTATGTATCAATCAGTCAGCTCTGATACCAATTGTTAGGTCCCGAATTATCGTAGAAGGGGGGTTGAATACGATAATCACTAAATTAAAAAATTCTTTCGAATCTTTAGCTGATAAAAAATTTAGTGCTCGATTAGTGGTTTCGTGTTCTTGAGAGGAATAGTGTTTGGAACAATAAAACGAGGAACACAAGATATTCGGGGAAATATATATTCGTATATAAATCCTCGAGGGGTGTTGTTACACTCCGATAAATAAATTAACCAGCTATAATCTAAGAACAATAAAGTTCTTAACTTCTACAAAGATTTACAAATCAAATCCTATAGAATGATCTAGCTTTTGTTTGTATTAGGATTTAATTACCGGGTAACGATTATAATGCCCCTAAGAATATACAAAATTAAATCGGGCATTATAACGTTCCTCCGGTGAGAAGTTAAACAGATATACATAAAGTTTGAGCTTCTCTGAAAATCTTTACTGCTATTTTTCACCTCTCTTGGGAGAGAAGATGAATAAAAAATAATTCCAATAGCTTGAATCTGATCTGCTGCTGAGTGTAGTCTTTTTATTCAATCCAAAATGTGTGGGTAAATATTGACCACACAAATTAACTGAACGTACGATAAAGTAGTGGCTGAGGAGAGGAGCACTTCTGTGACGACCAAGAGTTCAGAGGGATATACTTCACTCTCTATGGCGACCAAGGGTTACGGGTTCTGTGGAGACCAACTATTATTACTAGTACATTTATTTGTACTAAATCAAAATACAAGCTGTGGCGACTAGTATACCACTAGTGCCACTTGAACTTAACAATAAAAAACTAACTACTTCTGAGGCGACCTAATGTCACCCCTGGCTTCCTTTTTTTTTTTTTATTTTCCTTTTTTTTTGTTTTTTTTGTTTTCTTTTTCTTTTTTGTTTTTGTTTTTGTTTTCTCTTTTTTTTTTCTTTTTTTTTTTCTTTTTCTTTAAATTGTAACTAAATTAATTTATAAAATAAACTTAAATATAACTTATATAAATAAACTAATTTAGATTTATAAAATAAACTTATTTAAAGTTTATAAGATAAATTAATTTAAGTTTATTCAATAAATTATATTAAAGTCCTTTAAATAAATTTATTTAATTTACCAATTAAACTTTGAGCTTCGCCAGTCCCTGAGCTGTTTAGCTGTATACCCCGCGCACCTCTTCTTGTACTTTAACAGATAAATGTTCAATCCAAGTACGTTCCTCAACTAAACAATTCTTCTATAAATAATACCCTGATTCCTTTCACGAGTTGTTGACGTCTAGTGCAACTGGTCTAGTTCACAGACGACTAACCCCGATTCAGGTCTTCGTATTATGGCCTTGATTAAATTCTTAAGCTTGCAACAACTTTATCGCTTCATACACTGACTGTCAATAAACAACTGTACTTTTACTGGAATCCTTTATGGTACTTTAGATAACGTCTTCATTAACCTCTGTCTATACCCTATCTTCAATTCTTCAGATTCATATGCTTCGAACACTGTCTATCTTCAATCAATGACAATACACTGAAATCTTCTGGTAGCACTTGTATACTGAATCTTCAACATTTCTGAAACCCTGAACGTCTTTAACCTTTGTTCTTCACTGAGGCATGATCATATTAATGAACTTCTTTTAGTGACTTGTGAACAGACTTCAGGCCTTCTTCTAATCTTCTGATTCTTTGTATTTGCCTTGTCTTCATTCTTCCTGATTTCTTGTGTAGACATAGTATTATTAACCTGTCATGTTTTAGTGTTGTTATCGTGTTGAGTTATCACGTAACTGTTCATACAGCTACGTAGTCTCACCAACATGTGTTGTAGTTATGCTAATGCGAAACTTAAATCAAACGCTTGGCATGTGCAATGGCACGAGGATGATGGTCACCAGATATTTAACATAATGCGTGGATCGTGAAGTAATTTGTGGTGCATTTAAAGGCACCAAGCATTTCATTACGAGAATGGAGCTTCAACCTACAGACACAAAGCTACCTTTCAAGCTTATTCGAAAGCAAATTCCCTTACAGATTTGTTACTAGATGACAATCAACAAGTCGCAGGGTCAGTCTCTCCAAAGAGTTGTTTTGTTCCTCCCAAATCCAGTTTTTACACATGGTCAGTTTTACGTTGCTGTAAGCCGAGTAACATCTCCTACTGGATTGAAGGTGTTTATCGGTGCTAATAATGGTACATCAACAAACATTACTAGAAATGTTGTATACCAAGAAGTGTTCTATAATTTACCAAAGGCATAATTGTTAATTTTTCTAATAGACTATTTTGTGTGAAAATGTACTTGAACAAATTCTAAAATCCATCATTCAAATGTGTACTAATTTGAATTTGGTGTAATGTGTTATAGTGCCCGTCACAATTTGCAAATTGCATGTCCGTATTATTTCCAATATGTTCTTTTTTCCCGTACTGTGAGTTGTCTAACCGTTACTAATAAAATAAATGTTTATTTTTTGATTTTTTAAATATCATTTCAGTATAGTGTATGTTGCCAAGGTTGTCACAATAAAGGCTATTTCTTACTTTAATATAAGAGGTTTTTACACCCCACTCAATTACCTATTTAGCTATTGTCTCTTGAACCTTCTAAAAAATATGGATGGCATCCCTTATCACTCTTTCTCAGACCTCCAACCTCTATAACCCAGTGAATGGAAAATCAAAGTTCAAGTGTCAAGGAAATGGAGAGACTATAATGTCCCTCTTGCTCGCAAAACCGGTCTCCACTTGATTGTCATTGGTGCAAACGTAAGTTCTTACATTTATAATTTAATTTTCCTTCTTTCACACATTTTTAATAAGAATACATTTTTTTAGAGGAACCGAATGCATGTTTGTATTCATTCGTCTTTAGCAGATTCGTTGAATGCTATGTTGGTGGAGGGTCAAACATATGAAATTAGTAATTTCATAGTCACCCATTTCCTGGGAAAGTACAAGTTTATTGATGGGGAGAATCACATTATTTTCACACACATGACAGTTTTTCTGAACTTTCGCACTCTCAGAGTTTGAAGCTTCCAGAAATATTTCAATTTAGTCATTTCTATGGTATAGATCTAGCTCATTTCCAAGACAACCACTGTATTGGTGATATCCTGACCTTTTAGCCTTTTTTTAATTCACCAATCATGTGTAACCCAGTACTTAAACAACTTTGTATCATGTAAGTAGATGTTGGTGGAATTGTTCACGAGAGGAAGTCTCTCAAATGTCTTACTAACAGGAATAATGTAAAATAAACCTTGCTTGAGTTGGTCATTAGTGATAAAGTGTGAGTAATTTATTTGTTTACAAGATCTTTTTTTAAATTTTGAAACTTTTTTTTGCGTAGACGTAAAAGTTTAACACTGCACACTATGCAGGACTCAACTTAGTGTTCGTCTGTGGGATGAGATGGCATTAAAATATAACAGCGCATTAAACGATTGCGCATTTTTCCAGCTGCAGCCTATAATCATCCTTTTGTCATGTTGCAAGATGGTAAAAGACAAGTACCAAAGTGCAGTTATCCTCACTGACAACAAAGTTCTACATGAATCACACTCATGGAAGAGTTCTTTCCATAAGGAACAAGTATTTTGAGAAACAGTATCCATAAGCGGATAATGTCACTGAATTATTTATGCTAAATAGGTATATGGGTATTCGTGAGATATATGCGTTGTTGAGCATAGTATTGGAGTATGAAGCTCTTTTTCAATGGATTATGTTATTTAATATATATGTTTTTAATAGCACTTCTATTTCCCTAAATGTTTGTTAGGATTATGTCATAGGCTTGATGATAAGTTCACCAAAATACCTTAATAGATTTAATTTAGTATTTTTGTAGCTCTCAATAGATGATTTACTTTAACATCCCTTGAGAGAGTAGTTTATGTATTAATAAGTTTTGTAACACATTTCTGCATACTACAATACCTTAGAGATCTAGAAGTTGTAGAATATTCAAAGTCATGTTGACTACTAGATTGATATGCAAAATAGGTTGGCCAGTTGTATATATTAGATGCCTTGTAATTTATCATAAGTAAAATGGAGTTAACTGTTATGGAAGACTTCCAATGGATGATTCTACAAGGTTTCAACGGATGATCCAAGTCACATTCAACAAATGATCTAATGAAGTTTCGACGGATGATCCAACACATTTTCAATGGATGATTCAATAAAGTTTCAACGGATGTTCAAATTGCAGTTGATAGTGACTTGAAAGTCACATGGCTTGATTAGATGCAAATGGAATATGGCAGCCTATTTACAGGTTCTAGAGAACAAAGAAGCATTTCCATTTCCATGCTCACTTGACAAAAATCAAAGATACTGGATGGAGAAATGAAGAAGCATGTGATTAGACAAAGACACATTTTTTTATTAGTTTGTCTTATTCACTTATAACTTGATAATATATAAACTAAGAGTAACTAGTAGTAAATTAAACAATCAACAAGAGAAATAGAAAAAGCTGTATATGTAAAGAATTTCTCTGTTTCTTGTAATTCTACTTGTAAGCAGCTGTGTGCAAACCTTGCATCACATAGTTCTCGATTTTATATATATATCTGGTGGAAAAGTTAAATCCACCAGAAAGTTTTTAAATACTTGTTTTTAATTACTTTTGATTACAAATATATTTTCATTGCTCACTTTTTCTTAGTCAAACATTGTTATATATTTGAGATAGAGTAGTTATTGAAATCGAAAAAGAACCAGAATTACATTCAACCCCCTTCTGTAATTCTTTGTTAGATTGTTTGGGAATAACAATTGGTATCAGAACAAGCTTTTGAAGTACAAAGAGTTTAAAGATTACAACAACTAACAAGATGAGCAGAAAAGATGTTGGAATAAAGATTCCATTTCTGGACAAAGACAACTATCACCTCTAGAAGGTGAAGATGCACCCACATCTCCTCTCACAAGATGAAGCATATGTGGATTGTATTGAGAAAGGCCCTCATGTTCCTATGAGAGCTGCTACAGGCAATGAGCAGTCTATCCCAAAACCTAGAGCAGAATGGTCTGAACCAGATATTGAGCAAGTTCATAAGGACAAGAAGGCCATGAACATTTTGTTTAATGGTGTTGATGGTGACATGTTTGACAACATCATTAATTGCAAAACTGCTAAGGATGTCTGGGATACAATTCAAGTTATATGTGATGAAACTGATCAAGTAAAGGAAAATAAGATACAATTCTTGATTCAGCGGTATGAGCACTTTCATTGTAAAGACAGTGAAACATTAACTAGCATTTTTAGTAGATTTCAAAAACTGCTAAATGCTCTAAAGATGCATGAAAGAATCTACCAGACAAAGGATTCTAATCTTGAATTCCTTAGATCTCTACCAAAAGAATGAAAGCCCATGACAGTCTCTCTTAGAAATTCCCAAGATTACAAGGAATTCACTTTGGGAAGACTGTATGTATTCTAAAGACCTATGAGCTTGAGATAGAACACGATGAACAACTGGAAAAAGGAAGGAAGAAGGGATGATCCATTGCATTGGTTACTGAGCAAGAGAGAGAGAAAGAGATGAAGGTAGAAGCTGTGGAATCCGTACCAAACCCTTGAGTTTGTGAAGGCAAAGGAAAAGGGCTAGTATCTAAACATGAAGACCATCTTAGTCAAGATGATATGGATGACATAGATGAACATCTGGCTTTTCTATCCAGAAGGTTTTCCAAGCTCAAATTCAAAAAGAATTTTGGAGCATCCAAGCCAAACAGAAACATAGTTGACAAGTCAAAATTCAAATGTTTCAAGTGTGGCTTGAGTGGTCATTTTTCTAGTGAATGCAGAAAGCCTGATTCTGATAGAAAGAAGTTTGAGCCTATGGATTACAAGAAGAAATATAATGAGTTTCTCAAACAGAAGGAAAAGGCTTTTTTAACTCAGGAAAATGACTGGGCTGCTGATGGATTAGATGAGGATGAAGATACCAGCTATGTTAATCTAGCACTTATGGCCAAATCAGATGAAACAAAGGTCAGTTCATCCGGTAATCAGGTAATCACCACTAATCTAGCACATTTATCTAAAGCCGAGTGTAATGATGCTATAAATGACATGTCAACAAAATTATATCATCTGCGTGTTACACTCTAATCACTCACTAAATAAAACACTACGATTAAAGAGAACAATTTGTTTTTGAGTAAAAGAAATAATGTGTTAGAAACTCAATTTGTTGAGTTTGAGAAACTGAAAATAGAGTGCAAGATTATAAAATATGAACTGATTGAATTCTTAAAGAAATAGGAGATTTTAAGAAAGCAATTTGAACGAGAACAAGAGGTAATTAAGGCTCGGAAATCTTCTAGAGATATCCATACTCAAATTACCAAAGTTCAAGGTATAAAGTCTTTCTGTGAGGAAAGCTGGAAAAAGAGTAAAGAGAAACTTGATCCTAGTTTGATAGAAGGAATTTCAACGGATGTGGATTCAACGGATAATGAAGATTATCCGTCGTTTGACAAAAAGATTCATCCGTCGAAAGACAAAGAACCGCATCCGTCGAGTGAAAGAAAGCCAGTTAGAAAAGCCAAGCTAGCTAAGTTAAATGATAACTATGGATCAGTTTCCAAGAACTTTATTACAGGAAAAACAAGTCAAGTCATGGGAAACAAAAGACCTAATATAGGACATCTTTCAATCAAGCAATTGAATGATAGATTGGAGAAAATTGAGGTTAAAACAGACTCAAAAAGGAAAAAAAATTAGAATTAGAAAAGCAGGTATTAAAAAATATAACAACTACACACCTGACAAATACGCTCCTAGAAAAATCTGTGTTAAGTGTGGTAGTGTTAATCATTTATTTGTTAATTGCAAATCTGCTATGCCTGCATCTATATCTGCACCTCCCTCATTTCCCAATGTGTCCATATCACAATTTCCTGTTATGCCTGTACATAATTTATCTGCACAATATGCTAATATGCCATTTGCACCTAATCCTTATTATGCTGCATTTAGTATGTCACAAATTCTATTTAGCATGCCATTATGGAATAACATGTTTGCACACAGTATGTCATGCCATGTTGACCAATCTGTGCATGATAATACTATAATGATGAATGGTTTTAAAGGTTTTACTCAAATGACTAAGGATGAATCTCAGATACCTAAGTCAAATGAGGACAAACCTAAGAAACATAAGAAAAAGGCTAACAAGGAAGGACCCAAGGAAACTTGGGTACCAAAATCAACTTGTTTTAATTTTGATGTATGCATGGAAATAGAAGGAATCTTTGGTATCTGGATAAGGGGTGCTCAAGGCACATGACTGGTGATTCCACCCTGCTCACTAAGTTCAAGGAAAGAGCTAGCCCAAGTATCATTTTTGGAGATGACAACAAGGGTTATACTATGGGATATGGCTTGATTTCTAAAGACAATGTCATCATTGAGGAAGTTGCCCTAGTGGACAGACTCAAGCATAATTTGTTGAGTATCAGCCAGCATTATGATAAGGGCAAATCAGTAACATTCAACTCTGAAGCCTGAGTTGTGACCAACAAGAAAAGCAAAAATGTGGTTCTCACTGGAGTGAGATAAGGAAATGTGTATCTAGATGACTTTAACTCATCAAATGTAGAATCTGTCACTTGTCTTTTCAGCAAAGCAAGTCAAGATGAAATTTGGCTATGGCACAAGAAGGTGTCCCATCTTAACTTCAAGACTATGAATGAACTAGTCAAGAAATATTTGGTAGGAGACATTCCTCAAGTAGAATTCTCAAAGGATGGATTGTGTGATGCATGCCAGAAAGGAAAGCAAATCAATGCATCATTCAAAAAGAAGCTTGAATCAATAATTGAAGAACCTCTACAATTACTACACATGGACTTATTTGGACCGGTCAATGTGTTGTCCATCTCAAAGAAAAGATATTGCCTAGTAATTTTGGATGATTTCTCAAAGTTCTCTTGGACATAGTTTCTCAAATCTAAAGATGAAGCTAATGAAATCACCATCAATCACATAAGGCAAGTCAACAATCATCCTGATGTCAAAGTTAGAAGAATCAGGAGTGACAATGGAACTGAGTTCAAGAATTTTGTGATGAGATTATTTTGTGAAGAGAATGGGATCATGCATGAATTTTTAGCAGCAGAACTCCAGAACAAAATGGAGTGGTGGAAAGAAAAAATAGATCTCTTATCGATGCTGCAAGGACAATGCTTGAAGAATCAAAGTTACCTTCATATTTTTGGGCAGAAGCTGTAAATACTGCATGCTACACTCAGAATATATCTTTGGTCAATCAAGAAAAATGCATGACTCCCTACCAATTGTTCAAGAACAAGAAGCCACCATTAAACTTTCTTCATGTCTTTGGCTGCAAATGCTATATTTTAAAGAATCAAACTGAGCAACATGGAAAGTTTGATGCCAAAGTAGAAGAGGGTATTTTTATTGGGTATGTTGTTAGAAAAGCATACAGAGTCTACAATCTCAGAACCAACATTGTTATGGAATTTGTACATGTTGTGTTTGATGATAATAAGATTGAAGGACTGCAAGATGAAGGTTTCTATGATAGCCTCAAATTTGACAATGTTGAGATAATTTGTTATGACAGTGATGATGAAAGTGATCAAGAAATAATATCTAAGGATAATGCAAAAAAATCTACAATAAATGAAGCACATAATTCAACATCTGTCGAGAGATAAAGTGCATCATCCATTGAGAGGGAAAGATCAACATCCGTTGAGCCTTCAATAGGAGTTGAAAGTCAATACAGATCACACTCAGAAAGGACTCCAACTTCAAGTCAAAGATCCACAAAGTTAGGGGGATTTTCTTCTAATCAAAACTCAGTCACACATCAAGACAATTATGAGGCCTCTTCATCTAGAGCTAATCTACCACAACAAAGAAAATGGACTAGAGATCACCCATTTGAATTAATTATTGGTGATGCGTCTTCAAGAGTGCAAACTAGGAAAGCAACTCAAGAAGAATGTCTATACAGTAGCTTCCTATCTCGGGAAGAGTCTAAAAAGGTAGAAGAAACTTTTTTGGATCCTGATTAGATTTTAGCTATGCAGAAAGAGCTAAACCAATTTCAAAGAAATAAGGTATGGAAGTTAGTACCCAAATCTAAAGGCAAAAATCCTATTGACACCAAATGGGTATTTAGAAACAAGATGGATAAAAATGGCATAGTAGTCAAGAACAAAGCTAGATTGGTTGCTAAGGGCTATTGTCAGCAAGAATGAATAGATTTTGATGAAACATTTGCTTCCGTTGCAAGACTTGAAGAAATCAAAATCTTTCTAGCATATGCAGCCCATGCCAATTTCAAGGTCTATCAAATGGATGTTAAAAGTGCATTTTTGAATGGAGATTTGGAGGACGAAGTCTATGTTAGTCAACCTCCTGGTTTTGAAGACCCCAACTTTCCAGAATATGGCTACTATCTTTTGAAAGCACTTTATGGTTTGAAGCAAACACCTAGATCCTGTTATGACACTCTGTCAAATTTTTCTTAGAAAATCATTTCACAAGAGGTACTGTTGATAAAACTCTCTTCCTTAGAAATGTTAATGGCTCTAGTATACTTGTTCAGATTTATGTAGATGATATTATATTTGGTTCTACAGATAAGAAACTTTGTAAAAAGTTTGTCAAATTGATGCAAAATAATTAAGAAATGAGCATGATGGGAGAACTAACTTACTTTCTTGGTTTATAAGTTAAGCAAGTTAGTGATGAAATATTCATTAGTCAAACCAGATATATTTGTGATTTTTTAAAGGAGTTTGACTTAATGGATTGCACATCTGCAAAAACTCCTATGGACACTGCCACCAAACTTGAATTGAACACTACCGAAAAGTCTGTGGACATTTCAAGTTATAGAGGCATGGTTGGCTCACTTTTATACTTGACAAATATGTAAGCCAGATATAATATTTATTACTTATCTTTGTGCTAGATTTCAAGCTGATCCTAGAGAATCTCATTTAGTATCTATTAAGAGATTTTTCAGATTTCTCAAAGGAACACCAAAACTTGGCATTTAGTATCCTAGAGATTCTGGTTTTGATCTAACTGGTTATTCTGATGTAGATTATGCAGGTTGTAAAATTGATAGAAAAAGTACTACAGGAACCTGTCAATTTCTAGGAAACAAGCTAGTGTCCTGGTTCAGTAAGAAACAAAATTCAGTCTCTACCTCTACAGCTGAGGCTGAGTATATTGGTGCTGGCAGTTGTTGTACACAGATTTTAAGAATGAAAAATCAACTATTGGACTATGGTCTACATGTAGACAAGATTCCAATTTTCTGTGACAACAGAAGTGCCATTGCCAAAATTGAAAATCCTGTGCAGCATTCAAGGACAAAGTACATTGACATCAAGTACCATTTCATTATGGAACATGTCATTAATGGTACTGTGGAACTTCATTTTGTTCCAAGTGAGAAGCAGCTTGCAGACATCTTTACCAAGCCACTTGATGAGTCCACCTTTACTAGGTTGGTAAATGAGTTAGGTATGCTAAATTACTCCTAAATTACCTTTCATGTCTTTGCTAGTTGATATGCATCCAGAATAAGTTTGATATTTCTTGTCAAAGATGGAATTTTGGCTAAGTCAAAATTTACATCTCGACGGATGTTCATTATATATCGAAAATGAATATCAGTTGAATTTTATTATCTGTTGAATAATCAAATATTATTATGGGTACTTTTTATCTCGACGGATATCTGTTTAATCTTCACCTGTCGAATAGCTTTTATCAAAGCCGTTAATTCTATTTATCATCCGTCGAATTTACTTACAGCCTGTAAGCATATTTCAACAGATAATGATTAGAATTTCGACAGTTTATTCATTATTAAACGGCTATTTTGGGCAAATTTTATTGGTTACTTTATTTTACTTTTTAACTTTTAACCGTTTATTTATGAGAAAGTATAAAAGACAATTTCATTTTCATTGTTACTTTTATCTTTATCAAGCAATTTCTACTCTCTCTTCGTCTCCAAAACTCAAAACCTTTCTCTGTAACTGCTTTCATCACTTCAATGGCACCTATTGTAAAGATCATGTCTCAAACTGGTTTCGTATATGAAAAGAGCAATTTTTTAGAACTTGTCAACAAGAGTATCACTGCTTCTGAAGCCTATCACAAGATGATGGACTTCATTCAAGGCTGCAAATTGAGCTATGCCATGTTGACATCACCAGTAATCTATTGTGAGGTTGTGGAAGAGATATGGACCACAACAGTGTACAACTCAAAGGACAAAACTATCTCCTTCACTCTGAAAGGTAATGATTTCTGCTTAATAGTGATTAATTCGAGCCTATTTTCAATTGTTTGAGAATAATACACTAGTTCCACACACAGACACATATGTAAGTTCTAGGCTTATTTCTATGGGATATTCTCTTGACCCTGCCAAGCTTGGTGAGGTTAGGAGGAAAGGCCTTAGAAAAGAGTGGAGCTTTCTCTGTGATTTTTTCATTAAAGTCTTTCTCGGAAAAATAAGCAATTTTGATGCTGTGACTTATTTACTTGTTAACATGATCTATATGCTACTTAGTGATAAATATCATAATTTTAGCGAGTATGTATTGTATGAGTTAGGTTATAAATTAGGAGATATTAAGAAAATAAATAAAAATATCTATTATGCTAGATTTTTTATGATGTTGGCTAACCATGTTTCTAAAGATCTTCCTATTGAGAACCCAACAAACAAGTTAGATTGTTGGGTACAAGAGAGGAGAGTTATTGCAGATTCGAACAGGGCAAAAAATCTCAGTGAGTTTCCTCTAATCTACTTTCCAATCATAGAGGGGCCTCATATAAGTGAAGTAAGTTCCACTATCTCTACTACTTCTCTACCACACACATCTTTGCAGACAAGTGTGGCAATGACATCTGTGAGTTTGACCTAACAGATGCCTACCCAAGCCACTAAAATAAAAGTTTCTAAATCCAAGTCTCAAAGACCCCACTCTTGTTCCTCTCAAAAGGGACTAGTTTTAATAACTACCAAAACTATAGAGATGAGTGTAAAGGGAAGTGAGGCTGGTGAGGGACAGGGTGAACATCAAAGAAGCCCTAAGAATAAGGAGAGAGATGTGTGTAACCCATCCTAGCCACACTATAGTTTCCCAACAAACTGTATTGATTAATAAGGAATCAAGCTCATTATTAGTTACATCCTCCCAAAAGTATGTGACTATTGAACAAAGCTCTCAGCCAATAGCACATGCCAAAAGGGTTAGGGACACAGACCTACCTCAAACTTACACATGAAAGAATAAATCTAAACACACTCGGGATACACAGGGTGCACACACTGTGCAAACTGCAGTCAAAGACTCAATTATAGCACCTTCTCAAATTCAGATTGATGTGGTTCAATAAATGTGGAGTCACAGCCAAAATCTATTACTATGGAAGCACCTCACACAAAAAAATCACCCACTAACTCTCTGGATACGGACACAATTAACAAATCATTTCCTGATTCTCCATCTTTAACTCTCTTGGAGGAGCCAAAATCTCAAGCAAGTGGGCATCATCTTTTAGATGATTTGTTGGCTCACTTGCCATTTCTTTATGAAAATATTGAGAAATATATGGATAATCTGAAATCAATCACCAAAGATTCTACAATAATTTCAACTCCAAACTCATTCATTTCTGCTATTTCGAAGGATATTGGTCATCCATCGACTAGTGATTGTATCTTGACGGATGTGCTTAACAACTATTATCCGTTGAAAGTCACCGCACCACTTGAAATTTCCAAAAATGTTACAAGTGCAGATGATCTAGTAGTTGTACAATCACTATTAGGATTGAGAGAAGGGAGTGAACAGAGTGAGAGGCTGAGTTGCTCTCAGGCAAAAGGAGAGGAAAATAGTGAAAAAATGCAAGCTAATTCTTCCATCTTGGCAAAAGTGAGTGAGAGGAGTCCCACCTTAGTTGGTGAAGATGAGGGTGGGATGCCAAGGGGAGCCCTTGATGTAAAAATAGAGAGATCATGAGAGAAAAGCAAGTACAGATGAATGGGAAATGCCCATTGTTAATGAGTATTGTCAATGAGGCTGAAAAGAGACAACTAATTCAGCAAGAATATCAAGTTATTTTAGACTTTGTCACTTATAATGCTGAGATATTTACCCACCCTAATCCAACATATTAAGTTCTTGTTGGACCGGGCAATGAGGCTGCTGAGCAGATTCTTAATTTGGTGCACACAACAACATCTATGCTAAGGGCCAAGAATTTAATCAATGCCATGCCCTCCATAAATGGTGAAGATTTTGAGTATCCCTCTGGTGGTTCTGAAGACTCTTTTGGGGATGATGGTGAGGATGATGCAGGAGAAGGCATGGACATAGGGGAGATGTAGACATTCCATCATGGATGATGCACAAGGAATGCACTTACTCACATCTCCAAACCACACTTTTTAAGTTAATTCATAACACCCAAAGTGTAATTCAAGCAACCACAAGTGCCAGCACCAAAAGTCTACTCAAAGCCCATCCGGAGTCTCTACAATTGCACAAGATTCAAGCTCTAAAAAAGTCAAGATGTGGATGAACTAAAGCAAGAACTTGCTGAAGTTAAATATGATTTTGTTGCTATATTAGATGCTAGGCTTCCAGATACAACCATGATAGAAATAATCCATAAGCTAAGAAGGAAAGCTGATTTGAACAGAAAAGTTGAGGCCATGGATTCAAGACTTACAAATATGGAGAAATCAATGGCCAAGATACTTGCAAATCAGGAAGCTCAGACAAGTCTGCTACAGTAATTGGTGGCTGCACAAACCTTAAACCCTGCCCAACTTGATGCTAAGAAAAAGGGGGAGAATAATGCAATCATTCCAGTTTGTAAGGGGGAGACAGCTAGTGAGGATGATAAAGTGCACATTCAAGTCAGTAAGGTGATTATTTCATAAATTACCTTCACAAAGCCACCAATGATAGAAAATATTGACCTGATACAGATAGCAGCAACTGAACTAGAGTTGAAAGAGAAATGGAAAAATATTGATGAGAAGATTGGGAATAATTTTGGTCAAATTACAAAACCTGATAAACTAGTGAAACACTTCACTCAATTGAGACCAATTTTAATCAATGAAATGAGCTTAAGGAATTTGGAAAAAGGTCAACCCTCAGCAAGAAGACTTCTACTGGCCAATGTGATTTTACAGCCAAAGAAAAACTACCCAAAGAATCCAAGCAAAATTCCATTGGACCTAGTCTATGAAACTTCCAAGCCTGATGAAGAGAAGCTGCTTGGTAGATCTATTACTTATCACAAAGATGCAAGAGACTCAGTCTTGAAGAAGAGAAATACTAAAATCTACAGGCATGGAAAATTAATCCGTGTGATGGCTGGACATCCACAATTTGTAGAAGCTAAGAAAGAGGAAAAGGTGAGGCTCAAACAACAGAAAAAGGCAAGCTGCCTTAGATGCCAAGAAACAAGCTAAGAAGCCTGCAACCACATAAACAAAGATGCCTGCTGTAATAGTTGAGTTTGTGAATGAAGAAAAGCAAGAGGAACCAAAGCAGATAAAAGTACCAAGTCAGAAATTTAGAGCAAAGAGGAAGCTGGTTTTGATGAAGAAAAGGAAGAGTATATGCCAACCCAATCTACCACTACCAGTCGACCAACCTTGCCCACAATGGAACAGGCTGAATTCAAGGTTTATTCTGATATAAATTTCCACGGTAAACCCATATTTCCGGAGGATGAACCCATAGACTGGGAAAGCCAACCAATCCCTGATCTAAACATCCCAATCCCAACCAAACCAAAGAAAACAAAGAAAAGAGTAGTCAAACAAGCCAAACCTATCAGAATTCAATCCAAAGCCTTAGCCAAACCCAAACCAACTATCAACAAGGGAGAGACTATAATGTCCCTCTTGCTCACAAAACCGGTCTCTACTTGATTCTCATTGATGTAAACGTAAGTTCTTACATTTAAAATTTATTTTTCTTTCTTTCAAACATTTTTAATAAGAATACATTTCTTTTTTTTGAGGAACCGAATGCATATTTTGATTCATTCGTCTTTAGCACAGATTCATTGAATGCTATGTTGGTGGAGGGTGAAACATATGAAATTAGTAATTTCATAGTCACCCATTTCCTGGGAAAGTACAAGTCTATTGATGGGGAGAATCACATCATTTTCACACATATGACAGTTTTTTCTGAACTTTCGCACTCTCAGAGTTTGGAGCTTCCAGAAATATTTCAATTTAGTCATTTCTATGGTATAGATCTGGCCCATTTCCAAGACAACCACTGCATTGGTAATATCTTGACCTTTTAGTTTTTTTTTTAATTTACCAATCATGTTTAACCCACTACTTAAACAACTTTGTATCATGTAAGTAGATGTTGCTGGAATTGTTCACGAGAGGAAGTTTCTCACATGTCTCACTAACAGGAATAATGTTGAACAAACCTTGCTTGAGCTGGTCATTAGTGATACAGTGTGAGTAATTTATTTGTTTGTAAGATCTTTTTTTGTGTAGACGTAAAAGTTTAACACTGCACACTATGCATGACTCAACTTACCGTTCTTCTGTGGGATGAGATGGCGTTAAAATGTAACAGCGCATTAAACGATTACGCATTTTTCTAGCTGCAACCTACAATCATCCTTTTGACATGTTGCAAGATGGTAAAAGATAAGTACCAAAGTGCAGTTATCCTCACTGACGGTCCTGCAACAAAGTTCTACACGAATCACAGTCATGGAAGAGTTCTTTCCCTAGGGAACATGTATGATTCATAACAGTATTTTAAGAAACAGTATCCATAAACGGATAATGTCACTGAATTATTTATTCTAAACAGGTACCTGGGTGTTCGTGAGATATATGCGTTGTTGAGCATAATGTTGGAGTATGAAGCTCCTTTTCTATGGATTATGTTGTCTAATATATATGTTTTTAATAGCACTTTTGTTTCCCTAAATGTTTGTTAGGAATATGTCATAGGCTTGATGATAAGCTCACCAAAACACCTTAATAGATTTAATTTAGTGTTTTTGTATCTCTCAACGGATGATTTATTTTAACATCCGTTGACAGAGTAGCTTATGTATTAATAAGTTTTGTAACACATTTCTGGATACTATAATACCTTAGAAATCTAGAAGTTGTAGGATATTCAAATTCATGTTGACTACTAGATTAATATGCAAAATAGGTTGGTCAATTGTATATATTAGATGCCTTATAATTTTGTATAAGTGAAATGGAGTTAACTGTTATGGAAGACTTCCAACGTATGATTCTACAAGGTTTCAACGGATAACCCAAGTCACATTCAACGGATGATCTAATGAAGTTTCGACAGATGATCCAACACATTTTTAACGGATGATTCAATAAAGTTTCAACGGATGTTCTAATTCAAATTGCAGTTGATAGTGATTTGATAGTCACATGGGTTGATTAGATACAAATGGAATGTGGCAGCCTATTTATAGGTTTTAGAGAACAAAGAAGCATTTCCATTTCCATGCTTACTTGAAATAAATCAAAGATACTAGATGGAGAAATGAAGAAGCATGTGATTAAAAAAAGACACATTTTTTATTAGTTTGTCTTATTCACTTGTAACTTGGTAATATATAAACCAAGAATAGCTAGTAGTAAATTAAGCAATCAATAAGAGAAATAGAAAAAACTGTATCTGTAAAGAATTTCTCTATTCATTATAATTCTACTTGTAAGCAGCTGTGTGCAAATCTTGCATCACAGAGTTCTCGATTATATATATATATATCTCTGGTGGAAAAGTTAAATCCACTAGAAAGTTTTTAAATACTTATTTTTAATTACTTTGTGTTTGATTACAAAAAAATTTTCATTCCGCACTTTTGCTTAATCAAACACTGTTATATATTTGAGATTGAGAGTAGTTCTTTAAATCGAAAAAGAAGCTCAATTACATTCAACCCTCCTTCTATAATTCTTTGTTAGATTGTTTGGGAATAACAATGTTGAAGGTGTTTGTTCAACTTAATATGTCCTATGTATCGAACTATGTATCGAACTAAGTAATGGTTATCTTATGATTCCATTTTAATTCCGGTCATTCGTACAGTATTGAGATGTTTGATTTTGAAACTTATTTTATTATTGTTTAATTTATGCACTTCGTTGAATTGACACAGACTCTTTGATGAAATTCTGTACAAATAGGATATCATTGAATTGAGATCCGCTCCGAGATCCGAATCTTATAATCCGATAAATAATCGACAACCAAATTAGATTGATCCAGAAAGTACTTGAAATGAAAAATTAAATGGAAATGATCCGAAATACTAGATCTGCTTATAAATTTGAAACGAACAGAACCTAGTTATATATTATCCGAATTGAATATTAATTCAAATAAGCAAAAATCATATATAAAATTATTTTATGTTTATGATAATAAAATATAATTATTTTATAACTCATGCACACATTTTCAATAAACACCTTAAATAAATTACAAATTTGAATTTATATTGTTTAATTTAGTGGTCGAAAGTTGGTTTTTATCCAATATAATAAAATATTATTTTCTAATTTAATATTATTTAAAATAATCGAGTCATATATTTCCCTAATTTAAGGATATATCCATGATTTAATATTATTTGAAATAAGAAAAAATATATTTAGAATTATCTTTTGTGTATGATAATATAAATATTTAATCCAAAATTTGGTTTAGTACATTATATGTTATTAAAAGTACTATTTTGAACATAAATATATTTTTATGGATTTCAAGAACATAACTAAATTTTATTGATATGAGATACGATTAGAGATCCCAAAAATGCAATTCGAATTTTTTTCGAGAACCAAATTTAACCGATCCGAATTTTAGTTGAGAATAAACAAATTAATCGCAATCCATAACAAATACTACATATGAATTAATATTGGAACCGAAAAAGATGGAGTCATATATTATCCTCAACAAAAATTATCTGAAATAACCAAAATTTATATTTAAACTAATCTTCTAACCAACACGATATTTTTACGGTTTAGACCTAGAGAAAAAAAAACGTAAACTCGATACCTGAAATATTTGATTAAATAAAATGAACATTTATTGGACCCCTCTTAGAGAATCTTTCATTAATATAATTTCTGAAATATAAAGCGGTAAAATAACTATTGTTAACATTGCATGTAACTAAGACTGGCCTGCTGAAAACTGTTTGGATAAGAATAACCGAGCCAGTGAATTGAAATCCGATCCGAGATCTGAATTTTATAATTCGATAATTATTTTACAACGTAATTAAGCCGATCTTAAAAATGGATGAAACGAAAATTAAAATGAAAATGATCGGAAATACTAAATCTTCTTATATTGCGTAACTAAGCATAACCAAGTCATATATTTCCTAATTTAATATGATATGAAAAAAGCAAAAAATATAATTACAGAAATTTAATGTGTATGAATATATAAATATATAATCAATTTTTTTTTTTTGTAAAAGTACATTATATGTTATTAAAATTACTATTTTGAACACAAATATATTTGTATGTATTTGAAGAACTGAACTAAATTTCATTGAAATGAGATATGATAAGAGACCTGAAAGATGTAATCCGATTATTTTTCGAGAACCAAATTAAACCGATCCGAATTGTAGTTGAAAATTTAAAATTTTACTGAAAAGTATGCGAAATATAAAATTTTATTTTTAAATTGTAACCGGTCAAAATGGAGTCATATATTATCCTCACTGAATATGCACTGAAATAGCCCAAGTTCCTATATAAAATAATATTTAGACTTAGACGATGTTTCTACCCTTTAAACTTAAGACAAAAACGTAAACTCGATACAATATATGTTTCATTAAATAAATTAAATATTTATTGGACCCCTCTTAGAGAATCTTTCATTAATAATAAATTTTGAAATATAAAGAGGTGAAATAACTATTAGTAACATTGCATTTAACTAAAACTCGCATTCCGAAATATGTCTTGATTCGAATAACCTTCTATGAAATCACTGAATTGAGATCCGATCCGAAATCCGAATCTTATAATTCGATAATTAATTTACAACCTAATTCAACCAATCCGAAATATTGAAGAACCGAAAATTGAACGAAATGATTTAAAATACTAAATCTTCTTATAAATCGGAAGCATACATAATCGAGTCATGCGTTTCCCTAATTTAATATTATTTAAAATAAGCAAAAAAATTATTTAAAATTTTCTTTGTTTATGATAATATAAATATTTAATTAAATATTTTTGTAAAAGTACATTATATGTTATTAAAATTACTATTTTGAACAGAAATATATTTGTATGGATTTCAAGAACTAAACTAAATTTCATTGAAATGAGATACGATTAGAGATCCAGAAGATGTAATCCATATATTTTTCGAGAACCAAATTAAATCGATCTGAATTGTCATTGAAAATGAATTTTTTTACCAAAAAGGATGCGAAATACTACATCTGATTTTAAATTGGAAATGAACAAAATGGAGTTATATGTTTTCATCGATGAATGTTAGCTAAAATAACCCAAATTCATATTTAAAAGAATATTTTGACCACCACGATGTTTGTACGCTTTAGACCTAAAGACAAAAACGTAACCTTAAGACCAGAAATGTTTGATTAAATAAATTAAACATTTACCAGATCCCTCTTAGAGATTCTTTCATTATTAATAAATTTTGAAATATAAAGCGGTGAAATAACTATTAGTAACATTGCATGTAACTAAAACTTGGCTGCTGAAATGTGTCTGGATCCGAATAACCTATTATGAAATCACTGAATTGAGATCCGATCCGAGATCCGATTTTTAAAATCCGATAAATAATTTACAACCTAATTAATCGATCCGAATTTTAGTAATCTGAAAGTTGTAATCCAATTTTTTTCGAGAACCAAATATAACCGATTCGAATTTTAGTTGAGAATAAAAAAATTAACCGCAATCCATACCAAATACTACATATTAATTTAAATTTGAACCGAAAAAATGAAGTCATATATTATCCTCAACAAATATCATTTGAAATAACCAAAATTCATATTTAAAATAATCTTTTGACCAACATGATGTTTTTACGGTTTAGACCTAAAGACAAAAACGTAAACTCGATACCTGAAATGTTTGATTAAATAAATTAAACATTTATTGGACCCCTCTTAGAGAACCTTACATTAATAATAATTTTTGAAATATGAAGCGATTAAATAACTATTAGTAATATTGCATGTAACTAAGACTGGCATGTTGAAAAGTATTTGGATAAGAATAACCAAATATAAAATCACTGAATTGATATCCGATTTGAGATCCGAATTTTATAATCCGATAATTATTTTACAATGTAATTAAGCTGATCTAAGAAATGGATGAACCGAAAATTAAAACGAAAATAATCCGAAATACTAAATCTTCTTATACTGCGTAACCAAACATAACCGAGTCATATATTTCCTAATTTAATATGATATGAAAATAGCCAAAAATATAATTACAGATATTTAATGTGTATGATTATATAAATATGTAATCAAAAAGTTTTGTAAAAGTACATTATATGTTATTAAAATTACTATTTTGAATACAAATATATTTGTATGGAATTGAAGAACTAAACTAAATTTCATTGAAATGAGATACGATTAGAGATCCGGAAGATGTAATCCGAATATTTGTTGAGAACCAAATTAAACCTATCCGAATTGTAGTTTAAAATTAAAAATTTTACTGAAAAGGATGCAAAATACAAAATCTGATTTTTAAATTGGAACCGATAAAAATGGAGTCATATATTATCCTCACTGAATATGCACTGAAATAACCCAAATTCCTATTTAAAATAATATTTAGACCTAGACGATGTTTCTACCTTTAGGCTTAAGACAAAAACGTAAACTCGATACCCGAAATATTTCATTAAATAAATTAAATATTTATTGGACCCCTCTTAGAGAATGTTTCATTAATAATAAATTTTGAAATATAAAGAGGTGAAATAACTATTAGTAACATTGCATTTAACTAAGACTGACCTTCCAAAATGTGTCTTGAACCGAATAACCTTCTATGAAATCACTAAATTGAGATCTGATCCGAAATCTTAATCTTATAATTCAATAATAATTTACAACCTAATTCAACCCATCCGAAAAATTGAAGATCCGAAAATTTGAATGAAAATGATCTGAAATACTAAATCTTCTTATAAATCGGAAGCAAACATAATCGAGTCATACATTTCCCTAATTTAATATTATTTGAAATAAGCAAAAAATATATTTTAAATTTTTATTTGTTTATGATAATATAAATATTTAATTAAGGTTTTTTTATAAAAGTACATTTATATGTTATTAAAATTACTTTTTTAAACCGAAATATATTTGTATGGATTTCAATAACTAAACTAAATTTTACTGAATTGAGATACGATTACAAATCCAAAAAATGTAATTCGAACATTTTTCGAGAACCAAATTAAACTGATCTGAATTATCGTTGAAAATGAAATTTTTTACCGAAAAGGATGTGAAATACTACATCTGATATTAAATTGGAAAATGCATTGTTATGGAGTTATATATTTTCCTCATCGAATATTATCTGAAATAACCCGAATTCATATTTAAAAGAATATTTTGACCACCACGATGTTGGTACGCTTTAGACCTAAATACAATAACGTAACCTTGATACTTGAAGTGTTTGATTAAATAAATTAAAAATTTACTGGACCCCACTTAGAGATTCTTTCATTATTAATAAATTTTGAAATATAAAGCGGTGAAATAACAATTAGTAACATTGCATGTAACTAAGACTTGACTGTTGAAATGTGTCTGGATCCGAATAACCTACTATGAAATCACTGAATTAAGATCCGATTTGAGATCCAAATTTTAAAATCCAATAATTAATTTACAACCTAATTAACCGAGTCGGAAAAGGATGAACCAAAAAATTGAACGAAAAAGTTCCAAAATACTAAATCTTCTTATAAATAGGAAGCAAACATAACCGAGTCATATGTTTCCTAATTTAATATGACTTCAAATAAGCCAAATATAAATTTATAATTTTCTTTTGTGTTTGATAATTAAAATATTTAATCCAAAAATTGGTTTCAGTATATTATATGGTATTAAAAGTACTATTTTGAACCAAAATATATTTATATTAATTTCAAGAACTAAACTAAATTTCAGTGAAATGAGATACTATTAGAGATCTGAAAGATGTAATCTGATTATTGATTGAGAACCAAATTAAATCAATATGAATTGTAGTTGAAAATAATTTTTTTTACCGAAAATCATGGAAATACTATATTTGATTTTAAATTGTAACTGGACAGAATGGAATCATATATTATCCCCAACGAATATTATCTGAAATAGCCAAAATTAATATTTAATTTTATCTTTTGAACGACATAATGTTTGTACGCTTTAGACCTAAAGGTAAAAACGTAAACTCGATACCTGAAATGCTTGATTAAATAAATTAAACATTTAATGGACCATTCTTAGATAATCTTTTATTAGTAATAAATTTTGAAATATAAAGCGTTGAAATAACTATTAGTAACATTGCATGTAACTAAGACTAGCCTGCCGAAATGTGTCTGGATCCGAATAACCTATTATGAAATCACTGAATTGAAAGCAGATGAAAGTTCCGAATCATAAAATCCGATAATTAATTTAAAACCTAATTAAAACGATCCAAAAAAGGAAGAACCGAAAAATTGAACGAAAAAATCCGAAATACTAATTCTTCTTATAAATCGGAAGCAAACAAAACCGAGTCATACATTTCCTTAATTTAATATGATTTGAAATAAGCAAAAATTATATTTAATATTTTCTTTTGGGTATGATAATTAAAATATTTAATCAAAAATTTGGGTACAAATTTTGAAATAAGCAAAAATTCAATAATAATAAATTTTGAAATATGAAGCGGTTAAATAGCTATTGGTAACATTGCATGTAACTAGGACTAGCCTGCTGAAATGTGTCTGGATTGAAATAACCTACTATGAAATCACTGAATTGAGATCCGATCCGAGATCCGAATCTTAAAATACTTTTATATATGTTATAAGTACTTCTTTTACAAAAATATATTTGTCTTGATTTCAATAATTAAACTAAATTTCATTGAAATGAGATACCATTACAGATCCGAAAGATGTAATCCAATTAATTTTTTATAACCAAATTAAAATGATCCAAAATATAGTTCAAAATTAAAATATAACTGAAATGATGTGAAGTACTACATCTGATTTTTAAATTAAAAATGAACAAAACCAAGTCATATATTATCCGAAACTGATATAATTTGAAATAACCAAAATTAAAAAAATATTGTATGTTTATTATAAAATTATAATATAATCATAATATTTTGGAAAAGTAACTTATTATATAATAAAAGTACTATGTTACGATTAAAAATATTTTTTTTAAGTCTTACAGATTGAAATATGAATAAGTTATGATCCAAATTCATTCGAACCCGATTTAATCCGAATTGGATTTCTCTGATTTTTTTCCAAAATGTAACCGCCGTTAATCCGAATTTTACCCAAAAATAATCACATCTGATCCGAATTGTCGTGTTTACGAAGACCCTAATCAATGTGTGTACATGAATTCTTTTTGAGAGTGTTATTTTATATTTTTACTTTCTTCCTTTTTTAACTACCTAAAAATTATGTATAACTCATGTACACATGTTCGAGAAACACCTTAAATAATTAAAAAAAATTAAATTAATATTGTCTAATCCGCTGATTGAAAGTTTATTTTCATCTAAATTGAAAATTCTGCAATAATTAGTTAGTTTCACAAAATGTGTAGTAAATAAAGTACCTTTTGTTTGGTTCATATTACTGTTACCTATAATATAATAGCCACTTTGTCAATTTCAATGGCTTCCTAGAGTGCATGGATACACTAAAAATAAACATCAGACAACACTGCACAAGTCTCTTCTCAGAAGCAAACTATTGATTATCTGACATGTTATTTAACAATATCAATTTATTAAGTTATGGTAGTTGTAAAACAGTAAAAGTTGACTAACTGAAGTGACAAATCCATAGTCAGGTAGTAGTACAGTGCACATTCTCATAGTTGAATGCATGTATCTCTCCTGTTTGTACAGTGCCATATGTAGACGACTACATGTTTCCAGCTCATTTAAGAGTATCTAATCGAAAAGTCACCCTACAAAAAGCCGCAGGCAAAATGAGAAAACCCAATCGTTCTCACTTCCCCATAGATTTCCCTATATATACCTTTCCGTTTTTTGTAAGCAAGTACACCTTTTAATCACTTTTTTTACCCAAAATCTGTTTTATCATGGCCTCCTCCTCTGTACCCAGGTAAAGCATCTGTCACAATGCATATTTTCTTTCCTTTTGTTTTTCATTTTTTAACCATAAATATTTTCTAATGAAGAATGAATTTTTTTATTTTTTATACAGGAAACCAACTTTCAGTGATAACAACTCAGCATCGGACGATGACGAACTCATGCGAAATATTGATGCTTATGAATATGACCCACGTGAGAATATTGAGAAGTGCATGGACAACTTCAACATTGTGACGTCCCTCAAATCCGAGGGTCTGGATTTGACGTCATCACACGAAAACCACTTTTTAAAAACACTTTTAAAAAACCTGTATTTTTGAAAAGATAATAATAATCAAAGAATTTAAAATATGAACATTTGAAAAGGATTTAAAAGAAAATAGTTTAACCCCCTAAAAACAAGATCACATATAGGTTATAACATTGAAATTAGAATCAACCATTATTATTAATAACAATATCTTATACAACATCGAGTCATCTTCGATAAGAAGAATCAATACTACTTTATTTATAAACTTGATTTACAACTGAATCTCAATAAACATTTCTAACTCGAACCTTCTTTATCAATTTATGCATAACTTAACCACTCATACTCTTTGCACAAACTTATCCTTACATGCTATCGAACTCGAGCAACTCATCTTTAAGCCTTTCTGAATGGTTATAAGAAAAGCAAGGGTGAGCAACAATGCTCAACATGTACCAATATTACAACAATAATCTGAAATAGTTTACCAAGAGTTCACAAGCTCAGGATGGTATATAAAAAGATTCAACATTATTTGTATTAATTGAAAACTAGGAATTTCAATCATTCAAAGGAATTCTTGAATTGAACTTATCTCATTTTAACAAAAACCAAAGGTTAGGCTGCTGATCAGTCACGCACTAACCCAAAACATGGCACATAGCCCTGTTCTCTATACTAGATCCAAGGCACGCATCGGCCTACATTTGACCACGAATCTGGTATGACCATGAATCTGGTCCACATATTTTATAAAAATAATCCAATTCTAATAATTCAATTCAATAAAAACATTCATTTCCATAAAGAGGATCATAATCAATAGTTATAAAATATTTAACTAAAAATAACATTTGCATTTGATAATCAAATCATATACGACAAGAATTTAAACCTTGTAATAACAAAGATTTGGTATTCCTGAAATGAAAGCAAGTATTCAGGAGTGTATTTGTTGAATGAAAGGTATATGAGGATTTTGAAGTGGTATCGTATCATGGGGTATGTGTTCAAAGGATATGATAAGAGGTTTGGCTTTTCAGAACTTGAAAGTAGAAAGGAATCATGGGTTTCATTCTCAGAAGTAACGGTTTACCAGATGTAGTTCATAGTATAAACATGATACCATAATTTTAAAAGAAACATCACAATTCATGCAACATTTATGAGAAAGGAATTTAGAAAACTTGACTTCAATTTAATTCTTAACTCACAGCTCAGTCTCATACTTCATATTTCACAATCTATGCATATCAACTCCCCGATAACCTCTAAATATCTTCTATTTATAGCACATCATTAATTTCTTGACTTGTTCCTTATTCGCTTTGCGATATCATTTGACCTTCTGTACGTCGTCGACATTGCACGTCTCGTCCAGATCCTTTACGAGAATAAGATAATACTATAATCACTAAACAGTCTACGGACTTTAACTTATAACTATCAAACCCCGTATCTATACCCCTTCGCATGTACATATCATGTATACCAATAAACACTTAACCACATAATCACAAGTCAACCTGTATAACCCTTCTAACTTACCAATTATCAGTTAACACATACATATATTTTGACTCTATCTTACAGTGAAGCCATTTTAAACACAATATTCTATAAATCAATACGAGTATAGATCATATCGAAAATATGATAATATCTTATCTATTTATTAGACTACTCCCCTATTATTCTATTTTAATCAACAATCAATCAATCAAACTGAATTCCAATATCAATCCAGATACTACATTATGTTACTCAATTCACTTATCACGTTCTTAACACAAGAAATAAGCATAGACTTCACATAATCGTCAAATAATATATAATCAGATCACATATAATCACATTATGCATATCCAACAACATGTACTCACATTTTCGACTCAATCATTTTATTAAAATATTAAAATAGATAATATAAGCTTCTAATCACACTTCGTTTCGTCTGAATCCGAATTATGGATCAGAAGATACAATTAAACCCATTTGTTGACACTCATATCAGCACATAATTCATATAATATATAAGCACCTATTCCACGTATCACATAATTCATATAACATATGACTCAGTCTATCGCAACATTTGACTCGGTACGTTTAAGACTAAAATCGAGTCGAATTACAACTTTCTTATATTTGTGCGACTCAGAGATGTTTACAAAATCCAGCGACCTTTCGTAACGAAAGATTTTATATCTCGAAAGTATTTTTAATAGAAGCAGAGTATTTTTCTGAGTCTAGACGCGTTCGTTTCGAATTAAACGGACAAACAGTCTATTTATTACGAATAAAATAAGAAAATTCAATTAATAATAATTTTAATTGAATTTTAAAATACCTTTATAAGATTTTTAAAAGCTCAAAATGATTTTTAAATCATTATTTGGCTTAAATTATAAATAATTACATTTTATTTAACCATTTACAGATTTAATTAATTAATTAAATGAATTAATCAATTAATTTAATCAATAAATAATTAACTAAAATAAATTATATATAATTAAATCAAATTTGGATTTTTGAAAATAATAAAAGAAAATAATTTTTGGAATTCAGTTAATAATTAACCAAATTTAATTTGGAATTAAAATGAATTTTTAGAAATTAAAATAGAACTTTTGAATTATTTTAAAAATATAATGGCAGAAACAGGTTTGGGGGAATGGGTCATCTTTCCCACAGGATGAAAGGGCGGCCGAGCTCAAGAACCCAGCCGGCGACTCGCCGGTTTCTGGAAAATTTCCAGATTCCGGAGAGCTCTGGCGATCCCAAAATAAACTCCAAAATGCACGGTTCTTGCTCGTTTTCAATCCTAATCCAATCCTCAACTTTTCAGGAACTCATATCAACCTCCGGAATCAACAACAATCGTCACGAGCAAGATTTCCGGCCAAATTCATAGCAAATTCCGGCGACAATCGATTTTCTTCATTCCTCAACCAAATCAGTTATTTTATATACCAAAATAAAGGTGGGAACATACACAATCTATTCATGTAATCAACAATCATCACAAACTCAAGAATATTCTGAAAACTCAAACCAAAACTTTGACAAAAACTGAAAACTCGAACTTAATCAAATCTTAACCAAAATCATGTAATTTATATATAAAATCAATCCTTGTAACCTCAGGAATATTAAACAAGGATCAAAACATTCAAACAGTCCCTCAAATTCAAAAGCCGATTTTAAAAGAAATTTATGAAAATCGAATTTAAGAAATAATTAACCTTATACGATGATTTTAATACAGATATGACCGCCTCGTTGAGAGCTTCGATTTGACTATTCATACGACTCCATCAGATACCAATAACGTCTTCAAATCCCCGTTCGATTGCGAAGAACACGAAGAACACTGTTCGTTTCTTTGGGTAAATATGAAATTTTACTGTATAATTATGTTTATATGTAAAAAAAGGCCCGATGAAGGCTATTAATATTTACAAAAAATTAGGACACCGCTGGGTCATGCCGGATATAAAATCTAATATTTAATGGCTAAGAATAAATAAAAACCGATTCAAACGGTCCCCGTTTTAGGATAAATATCAAAATCGGGCTTTTAAATATAGCTTTGGGGCTTAGCGATTTTGGTTACACGTATTACGAGAAGATAAGATAGATTTTAATCAAAAAATCTCGGATAACGATACTATCCATATTACACGTATATCGAGACGATAAAATATTATTTTAATACCCGTCAAACCGACCCAGAATCTTTGCAGATAATACCGCACTCCGGATCGAAGAAATCAAAACACGAAAAGTGCTCGAAAGTACGAAATTAGTATAGAAATCATTTTTCGGAAATATTTCGGTTTGTAGATTTCCTACACTGTTGAAGTTGCTGGTTTCCGAATAATCACAAATAATTAATAAATAATTAGAAAAATCATTAAATAAGACCGAGAGAAAAGATTTAGTGAAAAACAGAATTAAAGAGAGGCATGATCCTTACCTGGAAAAAGGAGAGGTAGATGAGTGTCAGGATATAGTTAATCCTTGTGAGGAAGCTGTGACTATTAAAAGTCATGAGATGGGTGGTGTGAGAAGTGATGAGATCACTTTAAAAGAACAAAGAGATTTATATACTCATAGTTCTTTTCTTACAGGATCTACACAGGTAATTAAGCCGTCTAAGTCAAATCTTGATTTAAAGCTCGAAGGCATAGTTCCTCATTCTGATGTTGATTCTGATATTCCTGAGAAATCTTCTGGTGATCAAGATGATTCTGATGACTCTGATGATGATAATCCTGATGATGCTGTTTTGAAATCTGATATTGAAGCATCTAAATTCTCTACTTTTGGTTCATCATCTGGTCATACTGCTATTCTACATCCTCATAGGGCTTATGAATGGAATCATTATTGGAGATTACCTAGTGAAAAGATATCTATGGAATTTGCTCAAACTTTAGCTGATCATGCTGTTCAATTGGTTTCATATACTGATATGAAAGCATCTATCAAAACCACTACAGTTTTAGTCAAAGGACTACATTCTTCTATGTCTGCATTCAAGTAAGATACTGTTAAAATCAGAGAAAAGCTTGTTAATCTTTCTGTGACTATTAAAGGTACAAACAAATAAAGTGGTTTGCTAAAGAGAATGTTTAGCTTGGAAGCAAAACAAGATCATATATCTGAAAAGTTGACAGCTTTGGAGGCTAGTCAGAATGCTACAAATTCCAAGTTGGATGCTATTTTCTCTCTTCTACAAAGTCTAGATGCCAAAAAGGGGGAGATAGATAAAGACAAAATGTCAACCTGAATCAGTTTTAAGGAGAAATACTAATATTGATGATGATGGTGATAAACAAGAAAAGGAGACCTTTGATGCTGTGAAAGTTGATACTGTGAAAGTTCAAACTAGAACTGTAATTTAAAGTCAAAAGAAGACACAGTCAACTCAAGTCTCTATGGATAGATCACATGGATCTAATGTGGAAGCTGCTCTTGTTACTCCTAGTTCAATTCCTGATGACAAAGTTATAAGTTCTGATGATTTTCCTGACACTGAAAGATTGATAGTGATTCCTGATTCTGTTAAGACTAAAGAAGAAAAAATTCTATTTCGAATGAATTTACAGATTCTCTCTGCTTATGTTGAAGCTGTTAATGCTGAAAACTTCAAGGAAGAAGAAATGGTTTTTGACAGAGCAGAAAGGGCACAAGAAGGAAAATTCAGAATAGCTGTTGACAAAGCAGATCAAGAATACAAGAATATACTTAAAAGATTTGAGAGGAATAGATTGAGGAGTACAAATATGAAGATGTTACAGAAAAAAGTAGAAAGGAGCGCTCAAGTATTTCCAAAGATCAAGAACAAATACAAATGGAAAAAAATTGACAATCTTAATTGTAATGATAAATTGAGTTTTACTCCTGGAGGAATCAGGATGGATGGTTTACTTGGTTCTAATACCATGGGAGATAAGAATTTTTGGTTAGTACAAGCTAAGAATCTTAAGTTGATTGAACCATTCACAAGAGCTGGAATAGGACATCATGAAGCTAAACTTGTCAACTTAAAGTTGTTGAACTTCATACTTGCTGATAGTCCTGATCTGGAAATATCTGTTGATCATATGGATAGACTTGAAGCTATGAAGATTATTCTTGACAAATATGATGGTTCTGAATCTAAACAGAAGATCTTACTCTTATTACAAAATGGTCAAGTTCAAGATCTTTCACTTGATGTACTGATGATCATGTCTACAAAAGAATTGAAGTACATTCACTATTTGCTAAGATTTGAAGATGAAACTTCTAGGTTATGGTCAAACATGATTCTTGCCAATATCAAAAGAAGGATACTGGATGATGGTCTATATTACTTTGGATCATATGTTCCTAAATACATAAATTTATGAGGGCAAAAAGTCAACATGAAGAAAGGTGAAGATGTCATTGAAAATGTTCTTACTCAGAGACATATAACTATGAATCCTGGTGGAAGAAAAACTTGATATGTTTTACTGTAAGACATGATGACAGAAAGAGTTCAAATAAAAAATCCGAGAGCTTCTATTTATCAATTATCTGACAAAACAGAGTATGAGAAGAATTTGAAGATCAAGTTAGAAGATATTCTGTTGAAAAAGATTGATGACAAAGTTAAAGCTTTTGTTCAGAGATATTGCAGAATTTATCAAGAAATATAAAGATCAAAGTCTGAAACAAAGTAAGCTTTACACTACTGTTAGAATTCATGTTTATTCTGCAAAGCATAAATTAGGGGAGATTGTTGAGAATTGGCTAAGTCGAAGATCAAGATCTGTCTAACAATCAGGATATGATCAACTGCTGTGATATGATTATCCTTTGAAAGCTTCGTTATCATCCGTTGATGATCTTTAGTCATCCGTTGATATACACAAATGATTATCTGTTGAAGCTAAAACATTTATCCGTTGATCATGCTATCCGTTGAGAATGACTTGGATGATAAGTCAAGACTGCGAAATAAATCAGAAGCTATTGATTTATAGGATCGTAGTTGATTTAGATATGTAAAGTATTAGAATTATATTGTAACATATCTTGTAATTGATAGAGGACTGATTTGTAGCTGTGTAGTATATAAACACATATTAGGTTATCACAATATGTGATGAGCAGAACTCGAGTATTCGTATAACCTAGAAGCTCTTAAGAATATTGTTCTTGAGAGAGTTTTGTAACAGTTTATTAAAGATCAATATAAACTGTTATTTGATTCATCTATTCTTACTTTACTTTCATAATACATCGATTTTTTAGTAATTGTATCCAACCCCCCTAAACAATTACTTTACTGGGAAATATTATTTATTAAACCTCGCAGTAGCTGGAGATTATAGTCAATTATTATGTACTACGAGGAATGGAAGTGGAAGATTCAACCCTGAGATAGCCAGTTCATATTGGTTAATGCAGAAGAAAGTTGCATAGGTTTCAGTCGAGAATGTTGAAGCTGTGTTAGGTCACACATACTGTAGAAGGGGGTTGAATACAGTGTATACTACAATCAAAATGAATTAAGAACACAAGTATGAAACACAGAATAATCTTATTAATAAAACAGTATTGCAATGGAACCGTTCTCTCTCAGTGATGAACAAATATTACGAGAGCTGCTAGGGTTACAATGAATAATATTCTCGATTAAGATAACACATATAGTGTAAACCCTATGCTGTGTTTATATAGACACAGAGTTACAAGATAATCTTCTAATTGATATCGAATATAATTGTATATCCTAAAATATATCAATTAGTTATCTTTTCCTCCAAGTCTTCTATTCTTCATAGAATTCTTCTCCATGCATATCTCTTCTTGTTTTAGTCTTGATCTTCTTTCCCTTTAAATCAGCCGCCTTCCTTATCTGAATGTCTTCTTAAGTCCTGATATTATCTTCTGATAAATATCTTCTGATATCTTAAGTTCTGATATCCTAAGCTCTGACTTCAGTATAAGTACTGATTTCCAGTTAAGTCCTGATTTGTCCTGTTAGTCAAGATCTGAAAACTAAACACAAATCACTATTAGACATGACATCAGAAATATATCTAACAATCTCCCCCAACTTGTAAATTAGCATAATATACAAGTTCAATAGATATTTGATGATGTCAAAAATATTAAGTACAAATGCATATAAGAATTTGACTAGATAACTACAACTCACAATCCTTGTAGCCTTTACCATCCTTAAAGTCTGATATCAGCTTTAGCCTGTATATACTTCAAAATTTAACAGTTGTAGTCCTTGACTTGGCTTCAGTGTGTGATCTCTCGAATGTCAGGAGTTGTTCTGAGATAGTTCTTCAAAAGAGTTCTCTCAGCATATTCAAGTTCATTCTGCATCCTCCTTTTTGCATCTTTAAGTTCAGCTGTATCTTCTCCTGTTTGAAAGATAGCAGCCCTGAGATCATTAATCTTTGTTTTCCTTATTTCCTGATCCAATCTGATCAGATAAGCTTTGTCAGACTCCAGATTAAATTCCAGTCCCTTAATACCAAAAAATGTAGTGATTTTGGCAGTATTAGGCTTCATCTCAACTAATTCACCATTGTGAGCTCTGTACTTAGGATAATATGGCCTTTCAGACTTTATATAGTAAAGTTTCTTTTGCCTTTGAATATTAGATTTTAAGTAACTGGCAGCACCATCTGTTGACCTGTTCTTCACTTGAAGTAGAAATAGCACATGTTGCAATTCTTCAAAGTACTTTAAACGAATATCATCCTTTCTTATCTGGAATACCCTCCCATCTGTCATGAAATATAGAATGATATCTTCTTTTAACGCAGAGTGGTAGACCATTTGTACAGACTCCAATTGATTCAATCTTTCTGGAGTTGTCCCTACTCCTGGTTCAGAAAGAGATGTAGGATCTAAGGTAGAGTTGTTTACTCTTCTCTCATCAGCATTATCCAGTCCTGTTTTATCTCTAGCTTCCTTTCCTTGAAGCAATCTACCCTTAAAAACATTTGTCGAAGTCTTCATAGGTTGAGCAGATTGTTGAGCTTTAGTAAACCCAGGTAGTAGAATTTTTGAAGGTTTAACATGAGCAATGTCAGAGGTTTCCTTTATCTTCTGATATCAAGACAATTTGAGCTCTATCAGAGGTTGCTTGCTTCATTGTAATATCAGAATTTACTAATCCCGATCTTGAACAACATGAGCTCTGTCAGAGGTTGTTTGAATATTCTTCTTCTTCTTCAAAATCAGACTAGTATCTTCATCAGAATGTACTTGTTCATCCATGGTTGGTAGATAGATTTTTACAGAATCATCAACTTTTGCTTTGCCCTTGAACCTTGGATCTACCTCTACTTGTGATTTGGCTTTGGATTCAAATTTGGTTGCTTCGGAGTTTGTCTTCTCTTTAATCAAAATGCCCTTAGGCTTTGGAGGTTTCTTTGCAATAATAGAAGCTTTAGACTTGGATTTGACATTTTCTGCTTTAAGTATGGCTTCTTCTTCCTTCAGACTTTCAAAGTCCATTCCTGGATTGTCTTTGAGAAATAGTCTTTTTGAAATTTCTTCATCCAGCTTCTGTAACTTGGGGTCTTGATAGTAGACTGTTGTTTCCTTCCCCTTGAGCTTCAGTGTCTGCATAAACTTCTGTGATTCTTGACTCTCACCTTGTATCAGAACATCAGGCTTAGTCAGAACTTGTTTATCAGAACTTATTCTTTTATCAGCATCAAAGCTTGATCTCTGTGTAGAAGTTCCTGCTTTCCCAGATGAAGAGCCTTTGCCTTGACCATGACCTCTACCCTTTTCAGAGTTTCCTTGGTCATCATTTCCATCATCCTTTTTCTTCAGTGCTAAATCAGTAGAGCATTTGGACTTAACCACCTTCTCCCCCTTTTTGGCATCATCAGGTAGTAGGAGAGAGAGAAGTAGTTCCACTGAAGATTGGATTTCATTTAGTTAAACTTGTTGAGAAGCTTGATTCTTTAGTACTTCAGCAATCTGAGCTTGCTGTTTCTCCTGAGCTTTCTCAATAGCCTCAACTCTGCTAAAGGTAGGCTTGAAAAACCTTGTCTTGTCCAATTTGACATTCATGTCTTGCTGAATCAGTGTTTCTTGAATTTTGTTCACCTTGGCTTGAGTTATTGAGTGTTGGCCTTGAATGTTCCTGGTACTCAATGCAGTAACTCTGAGCTGCGCTTTGAAGTCATCATTCACCAGCATCTCATCAGCTTTAGCCATGTGCTCAGCAAGAATATTTGCAGTAGGAACAAAATCAACTTTATTCTACTCCTTGATCCATTCTTTTCCTCTTGGAGTTTCACCCCAAGGTACTGGTGCATCCTCTCTAACAAAGTTCTTGATTAAATCAGCTTTGCCTAGAACTTGTTGAGGTGCATGTCCTGAAGGACCAACTGCATCAATATATAGATTTGTAGCAGCTTCACCAGTAGTGTCAACATTTGCAGCATTAGAACTTACAGAGTCTGCAGAATCAACATCCTCTAATAAAATGATAGTATGTGAGGCTATAGAGGTTTCAATATCATCCTTTAAGTGCTGATTTGGCAGTAAATTCTGATCAACATCCAAATTTTGATGCTCACCTAATATCTGATCTTCATCATCTAGATTCAGAAGAGGTGTTGTTGGAATATCTGCATTGAAATCAACATCGAAAATTGGTGTTGTTGGTGGAGTATGTTGAGGAATGGTTGGAGCTTCCAAGTACAGAACCTCAGGCACATTCAAGTTATGAATATCTATTTCAGCACTTATACCTTGATTATCAGCATGTACTTGATCAATGATAGGAGACACAGGAGGTGTAGGCATTGGTGATGTAGCAGTCTCTGGCTCTTGAATTGGAGATTATGGAGGTATAGATGCAGTGGCTTCAGCAAATTCTGGTTGTGTAGATGGAAGGGATTCAATCACAATTGGCTCCTTTGGGATCAGAGATTCCTGATCCCCTTCCTTAGCTGCTGCTTCCACATCCTCTGAATCTGACTCAGCTATGTACCTGTTAGCTCTTTGTTTCTTCAATCTCTTCAAGGGTGGAAAGACCTTGGGAGCTTTGTCATCAGAATTATCTTTCTAAGCCTTTTGAGGGGCCTAGAACTCCCAGTTTCCTTTGTTTTCTGAGGAGACACATCCTCAGCTGCTTTAGCAACAGGTTCTGATGGTTGAACCTGTACCTCATCATCAGATTCATCTCGTAAAATCATTTTCCTTCTTTTCTGCTGTGTCTGAGGTACTATCTTAGTCCTCTTTGCTCTTGAAGAAGAAGGCTTCACAGGAGTAGGTGTTGATGACTGAGGTTGCTGTGGTTAATTAGTGTTGGATTTTGATGGCTGTTGTGTGTTGGTGGGTTGGACATCAGGATATAAAGGTGTATAAGTGTCTGGATCAGCATTTACCAAGACTTGTTTTACTGATTGAGGGATTTGTAAAGGTCTCAACACATTTTTCTTGTTATCAGTATTTAACAGGTCATTAAAGGCCCTTTTTGCAAGCTTAAAGGGTGAAATTGAATCACTGGCTAGTTGGGGTTCATCAGCACAACAGAAACTATATATAAGCTGACAGAATCTAGCAAAATATACTACATTCCTATCTTCTGTCATCCTATCCCCTATAAAACCTAGCACAACACTTGCATAATCAAAATGAGTTTGATTGATAAGAACATACCCGATTTGCTGACTCAGAATGGGAATAGCATCAAAGTTGGAGAATTTATTTGCGAATGCCTTGGTGATGCAGTCAAAAAAATAACTCCATTCCTTTCTGATATATGGTCTTTTCAGTTGACCTAGCTTTCCCAAGCTTTGCTCATAGCCCAGACTGGCCATAAGCTGCTGTAAAACAGGCTCCTCCACTTTTGAGAATGTACAGTCTTCAGGTAAATGGAGAGCTTTACGAACAGTCGATTTAGTAACCACGTACTCGACATCTCCTGATGTGAAAATTATGCTTGGAGTACAAGCAGCACCACCATCATCGTATAACCCAGTTCGCCAGAACGTCAGCACTTGTTTGCCAGAAATTGATTGAGGTTGAGTCAGAGCGTACCCAATCTCACTGCGAGCTAAGAAATCTTGAACAAAGTGCAGATCTGACGGAGCATCATCCTTGTTAAGGATTGCAGAATAATTGTTTGGTACGAACTTTGCTCCATTAACAATTAAATCCTTGGGTGTCATCGAAAATAAGTGAGAAGTTAGAGTGCCTGAAAGATGTTTGATAAAATGTCTGTATAGAAAACAGTCAGTGAATATGAGAGAATAAGAAAGAGAGAGAGAGAGAGAGTATAGATTAGAAATGTAAATAAAAGATTTTAAAATCTTTTATCTCTTTTACTTAGACACTCCACGTGACAGCAGTTATTGAGAAGTGGAACAGACTTTACACCTGTCAGCCATGCAGTAGTTAAGACAAAAGTTAATGGGCACGGGAAATAAGTAATGATTACTATGCACATTCAGTTTTTCCAAAAAAAAACTGTTCCCACTAAACAAATGATTATTACCGCTTTATCTCACGTAATCCAATATTCTGATAAAATATAACCGTTGAAGTAATGACCAAAAATAAATCAAGGAAATAAATACTGCCACGTAAGCATCAGAACTAGATTATTATCAGAATTTAAAGGTCATCAGAATATGGCTCCTGCACTCAAAAAGTGAATGTTTATTTCTGTAATTCTTCACACAAATACTGATATGGTTTCCTCAGAACTTAATCATCAGAACTTGTCCTCAGAATTTATGTAACTGACACTTAAACTGTTCATCTAAAACAACATTGATCACCACAATAATTTTCATCATTTATATGGAGTGTAAGTGTGTGCTTTAAACTAAATATCAGACATAGAGTAAAGTCTGAGTCACTTCAGTACATCTTAGAAATAAGGCATAACTAAGAACTTTGCTCAAAATATGTCATTAGTCTAAAGTCTACTATAGAATGAGTTCATGCATGAGTCCACCTCAACTGTGTTGTGCTCATTTTATGCATCTTTAGAAATTCCTTTTTACAGTGGCTTCTTAGTGTAAGTGAGTCACGACTGCTTATCAGAATTTATGCTGTTATTAGAGTATTTCTCCAGTAATCAGAGAATGTGAAAAGTCACCAAGAAAATTTTATTTTGCTTTTCTAATGCATATTACTTAATACCAGCAATGCACTTGGGTCTTCCCTTCCACATACATTTTTCTCTAGATCTCAAAGGAGTACCTAATATTTATTTCTTTTCTTTACTATTTCTTTTGATAAGTGAGGCTTATCAGCACTTAGTATATCCATAAGATTTACCAACATCAGAACTTAACAAATAAGAAGCACTATTCTAGTTTTTGACTTAGTAGTAAGATACACAAAGTAAACCTAACCAAGCTCAATATCAGAATTTGCTTGTGTTAAAAGATTTTCCACATAAACAATTACTTAAAATATGGGATCATTAGTATATTAGAGACTACTAGGTCAGCATCTAGCACAGTTATCCTCATTGGATTGAATGGTCACCGAAACATTCATATCACTATCAGAGTTTAGAAATTCACATCAGACAACAATCAACACTTAAGTAAATTTCAATTTAAGCACATATTATATAAAGATAGTAATATCTGTAAATACTGATCATAAAGTCTGATGTATCAGAACATAAACTAAGAAGATTTAGAGAAAGAACCTGAAACCATTCCAAGTTCATTTACCAATCTTCTAAAAGTAGCTTCACATAGCGGTTTTGTGAAGATATCAGCTAGTTGTTAATCTGTTGGAACAAAATGCAATTCCACTGTACCTTCCATCACATGTTCCCTTATGAAGTGGTACCTAATGCTGATGTACTTTGTCATTGAGTGTTGAACTGAATTACCTGTCATAGCAATAGCACTTTGATTATCACAGTATATAGGGATTTTAGAAAATTCTAACACATAATCCAGTAACCGATTCTTCATCCAAAGAATCTGTGCACAATAGCTTCCTGCAGTAATGTACTCTGCCTCTGCAGTTGATGTGGAAATTGACTTATTTCTTGCTAAACCAAGAAACTAATCTGCCTCCAAGAAATTGGAAGCTTCCACTTGTGCTTTTCCTCTCAATTTTGCACCCTGCAAAATCTGCATCTGAGTAACCTATTAGCTTAAAGTCTGATTCCCTAGGATACCACAATCCTAGATCAGCTGTACCTTTACGGTACTTTAAAATTCTTTTCTGAGATGTTAAGTGAGGTTCTCCTGGATCTGCTTGAAATCTTGCACGAAGACAGGTAGCATACATGATATCAGGTCTACTTGCAGTTAGATAGAGTAATAAGCCAATCATACCTCTGTAATCAGTAATATCTAGTGATGTACCAGTATCCTTATCCAATTTTGTTGCAGTGGCCATAGGAGTGGATGCACTTGAACAATCTTGCATTCCAAATTTCTTCAACAAGTTTCTGGTGTACTTAGATTGACAAATAAAAGTTCCTTCTTCATTCTACTTGACTTGAAGGCCCGGAAAATAGCTAAGTTCTCCCATCATACTCATTTGATATCTTGAATGCATTAGCTTCGCAAATCTTTTACAAAGTCTGTCATTTGTAGAACCAAAAATGATATCATCAACATATATCTGCACCAAAAGTAAGTCATTTTCATGGTTGAGATAGAATAAAGTTTTGTCAATAGTCCCTCTGTTAAATCCACTTTCCAGAAGAAATTGAGCTAATGTCTCATACCATGCTCTTGGAGCTTGCTTAAGGCCATAAAGTGCTTTATTAAGTATGTAGACATGATTAGGAAATTTTGAATCTACAAAACCTGGAGGTTGTTCAACATATACTATTTTTCTAATTCTCCATTAAGAAAAGCACTTTTTACATCCATTTGAAAGACTGTAAACTTTTTGTGAGCAGCATAAGCCAAAAATATCCTTATGGCTTCCAATCTAGCAACCGGTGCAAATGTTTCATCATAATCAATTCCCTCCCGTTGAGAATATCCTTTTGCAAACAGCCTTGCTTTATTCCTTGTAATTATGCCATCACTATCAGTTTTGTTTATGAACACCCATTTTGTACCAACAACTGATCTGTTCTTTGGTCTTGGCCCTAGGGTCCAGACTTTATTTCTTTCAAATTCATTTAACTCTTCCTGCATTACTTGCACCCAATCAGCATCTTGAAGAGCTTCTTCCACTTTCTTTGGTTTAGCCTGAGAAAGAAAAGAATGATATAGACATTCATTTGATGTTGCTGTTCTAGTTCTAATACCTGCTTCAGAATCTCCAATAATCAAGTCAGGTGTTTGTGCTTTAGTCCACTTCCTTGCAGATGGAAGGTCATCTCTAGAACTGGATGTTCCCCCATGATCCATGCTATCTCCATCAATATTTTCTGATACTCCCCCTGAAATTATGCTCTCTGAGTTGGATTCTTCAGTATTTGAGTTTCCAGAATTATCAGAACTTGGCCCATCAGAACTTGACGAATCAGAACTTGAAGAGCCTGTTCTAGGTTCTGATGCTTTTGAGATGTGGTTGGATTTTCAATATGCTCCCTCTGCACATGTGCATTTTCCTTTGGCGTAGTCACCACAGTTTCAATAACATCAGAGTTTAACCCATCAGAGTTTGCAGTATCAGGATTTAGACTATCAGAATTTGAAACTTCATTCTCAAATCTCAGCTGATCATGATCATTGAAATCTTCAAGTCCAGTAATCTTCTTATCATCAAACGAGACATTGATAGATTCCATGACAACCCTTGTTCTTAGATTGTAGACTCTGAAGGCTTTTGTGGAAAGTGGATATCCAACAAAAATTCCTTCATCGGCTTTTAGATCAAATTTGGATAGCTGTTCAGGATGAGTCTTAAGAACAAAACACTTGCATCCAAATACATGAAAGTACTTCAGATTTGGCTTCTTTTTCTTCACCATCTCATATGGTGTCTTTCCATGCTTGTTGATAAGTGTTGCATTTTGAGTAAAACAAGTAGTCTGCACAGCTTCAGCCCAAAAGTAGGTTGGTAACTTTGCTTCATCAAGCATAGTTCGTGCAGCTTCAATAAGAGTTCTATTCTTTCTTTCAACAACTCCATTTTGCTGTGGAGTTCCAGGAGCAGAAAATTTCTTCTTTATTCCATGGTCTTTGCGGAACTCTTCCATGATCAAATTCTTGAACTCAGTGTCATTATCACTTCTTATGATTTTCACAGAGTCTTTGACCAACTGATCCAGTTGTTTGACATGATCAATCAAGATAGATGCAGTTTCACTTTTTGTGTGCAAGAAATACACCCATGTTTATCTGGTAAACTCATCTACTATGACCATATCATATTTCTTCTTTGCAATAGATATGACATTCACTGGACCAAATAGATCAACATGTAGTAGGTGATAAGGCTCAAGAATTGAAGATTCAGTCTTGCTCTTGAATGAAGATTTTCTTTGTTTTGCCTTTTGACATGAATCACAAAGGCCATTAGGAGCAAATAATGATTTTGGAAGTCCTCTCATAAGATCTTTCTTGACTAGTTCATTTATATTGTTGAAATTTAAATGAGAGAGTTTCTTTTGTCAATCCCAGCTTTCTTCAATTGATGCTCTGCTTAACAGACAGATTACAGAACCATCAGAACTTGTTGAAAGCTTGGCTTCATAAATGTTACCATGCCTGTATCCCTTTAGAACAACTTTGCCTGTAGATTTACTTACAACCTCACAGTGTTCTTTAAAGAAATCCATATGATAACCTCTGTCACAGATTTGACTAACACTCAACAGATTGTGTTTAAGTCCTGAGACTAGAGCTACTTTTTTAATGATGACATTCCCAAGATTGATATTGCCATATCCCAGAGTTTTTCCCATATTGCCATCTCCATAAGAAACTCCTGGGCCAGCTTTCTCCACAAAGTCTGATAGCAGGGCTTTATTTCCAGTCATATGTCCCGAACATCCACTGTCCAGAACTAGGATGTTTTTCCTGTTGCCCTGCAATCACAAAGACCACTAATGATTAGTTTTAAGGACCCAGCCTTGCTTGGATCCTTTGGCCTTATTAAGTGTCTTAACATTTGCAGCGAATTTAACATCAGAGTTTATGTTAACCTTTTTCTTATCAGAATTTACAGTATCAGACTTTGCACTAGAACTTACACTAGAAGGAATAATGCTAACTTTCTTTAAAGAAGATTTTAATTGATAATAATCATAGTACAAACTATGATATTCCTTACAAGTATAAATGGAATGCCATAAACTACCACAATGAAAACAAGGATTTTGTGGCTTAAACCTAACAAACTGACTCTTAACTCCTGACTTAGAAGGTAAGGAGTTTATATTCTTATTCTTCCTGCAAAAAGAAGCCAGATGGTTAGAATTTCCACAGTTATAGCATTTCTTTCTAGGAGCATTAGGAACAGGCATATAATTATTGCTTTTATTCACACCTTCCTTTCCATTCCTATTTTTCCTAGGTGGCTTTACCTTGTTTACATTCTTAAACTCTTTCAGCTTATACTTAAGCTACTTCTTTGTCGTTAAGCCTATGTTAACTTCAGCTGGTTTATCCTGTTTTAACTTATCAGAAGTTGACTCTGCCTTAACTTCTGTCTCAATATCTTTCATCTTTTCAGAATCAGACTTTACAGTTTTAGCTACAAACTTAACATGATTTACCTTTGGCTTATTAGTCTGTTTAACAATAATTGGCTTAATTTGTTCAGTTCCTGTTTCACTTTTATCATCTCCATAACCTAAGCCCTCTTTCTAGTTTCCACTACTTAGTAAATTGTGAGTTGTTCTGCCAGAGTTAGTCCAAGTCCTGATAATCTCTTTTTCTTTTTCTAACTCAGTTTTTAGAAATTGATTAAATTTTAACACTTCATCTCTAACATAGAAGCATCATCTCTTTCTTTCTGAGTTTGATGGAACATAACTAACTCCTTTTCTAAATAGTCATTCCTTTTCTTAAAAGCCAGATTTTCAGTAGTTAACCTATCACATGTCAAAGTCTGATCTCTATAGGTAATGAATATGGTTTTAAGATAAGATCTCAACTCAGTAATATCATCAGTATGAAAAGTATAAGTTGTTTGAGGTACCTTTAACTTAGCAGCATCAGAACTGCTATCAACATTTGCCATCAAGGCATAGTTCACCTCATTTTCAAGATCTGAAGTGTCTGTCCAGCTTTTCTTCTTTGTGCCAAGTGCCTTGCTTTTGTCACTTTTTCCTTTCTTGCAGTTAGGAGATATGTGGCCTTTCTCACTACAATTGTAGCAATTAACATTTGAGTAATCTCCTATGTCAGACTTTCCTGCTTTGCCTTCAGATTTTCTGAATCCCTTCTTATCAGAACTTCCACTTTTCCTGGAAAACTTCTTTCCCTTTCTGAATTTTCTGTAGGCTATCTTTGTTATACCCCTCACCATAAGAGCACACAATTTCATCATCTCTTCATCAGCATCCATCTCATATAGACTTTCAGTTTCTGAATCCTCATCATTATCAGAACTTGATGACTCAGTATCAGACTTTGTGATGAGAGCCTTTCCTTTGCCTTTCTTTGAGATAACCACTTTGGGGGATTCCTCCTCAGCCTTAAGAGCAAATGTTCTTGACTTTCTCCCATGCCTCTTGCTTCTTTGATCCATCTCAAGTTCATGAGTTTTGAGCATACCATAAATTTCATCAAGAGTAGTTTCATCAAGAGCATAGTTGTCTCTTATAGTAGTTGCCTTCAAATCCCAACTTTCAGTTGAGCTAAAAGGAATTTAAGATTAGTATCTTCAAGATCATATTCCTTATCCACCAGTGACAGATCATTCAAAAGCTTGACAAATCTGTCATATAAACTAGTTAATGACTCATCAGGTTTTGAGTCAAAGTGCTCATACTCTTGAGTGAGTATAGTCCTCCTGTTATTCTTAATTGCATCAGTTCCCTGGCATATTGTCTCCAAGGCATCCCATATCTCCTTTACAGTCTTGTAGTTAGTTACCCTATTTGACATGACATTATCAATGGCACTATGCAGTAAATGCCTTACCTTTGCATCCTTGACAATAGACGAGATATCTTCAGCTGTATATTTACTTTTCTCCTTTGGTACAGTCATTGCTGGCTGATCTGCAACTACAACAGAGAGCTTGGTTGGCTTATGTGGTCCTTCATTAATTCTGTCAAGGTATCACGGATCTGTAGCTTCCAGAAACATAGTCATCCTTACTTTCCATATGGGATACTCAGAAGGTTTCTGTATGGGAACCCTAATAGTCTTATATCGATTATGGATTTGAGTCTTTGGAGCTTCTTCAGTTTTGGTGGGCTTGGTTGAAGTTTGTTCTTCTTCAGACATGATTATTTTGGATCTTTACTGTATATGTGTTAACAGATTGGCTCTGATACCACTTGTTAGGTCACACACACTATAGAAGGGGGTTGAATACAGTGTATACTACAATCAAATCGAATTAAGAACACAAGTATGAAACACAGAATAATCTTATTAATAAAACAGTATTGCAATGGAACCGTTCTCTCTCAGTGATGAACAAATATCATGAGAGCTGTTAGGGTTACAATTAATAATATTCTCGATTAAGATAACACATATAGTGTAAACCCTATGCTGTGTTTATATAGACACAGAGTTACAAGATAATCTTCTAATTGATATCGAATATGATTCTGTATCATAAAATATATCAATTAGTTATCTTTTCCTCCAAGTCTTCTATTCTTCATAGAATTCTTCTTCATGCATATCTCTTCTTGTTTTAGTCTTGATCTTCTTTCCCTTTAAATCAGTCGCCTTCCTTATCTGAATGTCTTCTTAAGTCCTGATATTATCTTCTGATAAATATCTTCTGATATCTTAAGTTCTGATAACTTATGTTCTGATATCTTAAGCTCTGACTTCAGTATAAGTACTGATTTCTAGTTAAGTCCTGATTTGTCCTGTTAGTCAAGATCTGAAAACTAAACACAAATAACTATTAGACATGACATCACAAATATATCTAACAAGCTGGTATTCAAGTCTAGTTGTTTATTCAGTATCTTGTATAATTAAGATTAGCTGTTAATATAACTTCAGGTAGAGGTTGTAATTAATAGTGTGAGATCCTCGATAGTACATTTAATTTGTAATAACTAATGTTACTTTTGAGAATTATTTCTAAAGCTCTATATTGTGTGTGTAAGAGATTGTGGTCATTTGGTGTTGTATTATTGGATTGTTTAGTTAATGTAGGTAATATATGTTTGGACAGTAGTGTAACGAATCAGATCCCTGACCCCGAATTTGGGGGTGTTACAATGGTGGTAGTAAGTGATGAGAGAAGGTGTGTGTTAGTGGCAAGTAGTCGCTAGCGGTGGTAAGTGGAGATGGATAATCGTGGTGATAGGCGGGGATGGGGGCGTGGCAGTCAATGTAGATGTTTATAATTGTGGCCGGAGGTCTATTATTGTAGTAAGGGTGAAGATGGTGTTGATATTCGTAGCATATATATATTTATATATGTATATATATATATATTTATATTTGATAGATTTGTTATATACAAAACAATGATATGCTATATAAAAACAGGTAATTTCTGCGGGTAAAAATAGTGATTAAAAATAGCCTGGAACTAATTTCTAGTTTCTAGGCTAGTTTGGTTTTTATTAGAATAAGACCATATAACTACACCAGATATAACGTCAAGCAACACCTAAAAAAGTATTAAAATGAGTAGAACGTGTTATCTAAAGTAAAAAATTGGGCTATGGTTACACTTTTTTGACAATTTGATATTATTGGATTTACTGGTGCTACAAAAGGGGTATAAGTTAATACCTTTTGAACCTTTGGTAACACCGACCACCTATGGTTACACTTTCGGTATCTATGGTAATATCATGTAGGTGTAACAATAGTTCTATTGCAACACCCTTAACGGTCTAGTGACATCGAAAAAAAATGTTGCAATAAACTCTTTTACAACATCGTATTTTCTATTGTAACAATGGATAAATAAACATTTCAAATTTTTGATAATATCTTTATATCTTATTATAACATTCTTTTTTAATATTCTTGTATTTATTGTAATACTTGTTCATATTTTACCAACATAAAAATATCTATTGGTTACATTTGTAACATTAAACACTTAAATACATATTTAACTTAAGAACGCAAATTTAAAGTTCAAATTTAACACAAATACAAAGCTTCTAACATCAAGTTCTCATAACTAGATATCATCACTGTTGTGTATATGTTGTGAACTTGATAATTTCATTAACAAAATACCTTGGTAGATTTTACTTAGTGAAATTGTAGCACTCGACGGATAAGGATTATAATCCCGACGGATGACTCAATATAGTCCCGACGGATGATGATTTATTATCCATCGAGTGAGTAGCTTATGTAACAATAAGTCTGTAGCACGTTTCTGCATACACATTGTTTAGAATCTGTAATAGTACTTAAGTCATGTTGACTTTAACTAGATATGCAGAATAGGTTGATTAATTGTACATAAATGATATCTTGTAATTCTGCATAGATGAAATGAAGTCTAGTGCCTGATTGCTACCTGACGGATAAACAACAATGAATTCGACGGATGATCAACAACCCGACAGATGATCAATAACTCGACAGATGATCATGAACCCGACGGATAAAGAATTCAAATATCTGTTGACAGTGACAACACAGTCACATGCGTCGAGTGTATGCAAATGGAATATGGTAGCCTATTCAACTGGGTGTTCGAGAACAAAGAAGTATTGTCATTTCCATGCTATTATGAAGATATTCAAAGATGCTGGAATAGAGTAATGAAGTAGCATTCTATTAGACTTAATAGTTTTTGTTTTATTATCCTGTCTTATTACTTTGTAATCTTGGTGATATATAAACCAAGAAGCAGCAAATAGAATATCAACCAAGGAACTAAGAAACTCAGATAGAAAGAGAGAAACATTTATAAGCTGTATTCTTAGCATTTCTCTCATTCTTAGTTGTTATCATTTTGTAAGCAGCTGTGAGCTTTTTGCACATAGAGTTCTCTCGATATATATTATATATCTCTGGTGGAATCATTCAAATCCACCAGAAAGTTTTTAAAGACTCTTGTTTTTAATTACTTGTGTTTTGATTCATTTTAAGTAACTATTCCGCATTCTGCTAATGAATTCACACTTATATATAGTTGAGTTATAACACTTTTATTAAAGAAAAAGTTTCAAGAATTCCATTCAACCCCCCTTCTATAATTCTTGTTACATTGTTAAGGGACTAACAATCACGTTTCCAAAAGATTACATTCTCAATAAAACAAGAATTCTGCTTAAGAAACATGACAATCAAACATCAAAAATGTCATCTCCACTCGAATTGTCCTCCATAAATTTAACCTTTAGTACTTGCAGATTCTTCTCGACCAACTTTCTCATCGTCTCCTGAATTTTTCGGTCAAATTTCTCTTCCATCTTGCTTTTTAACTGGTCACGGATCTTTGCTGGAAGTTCTTCCTCACCTTGTACTGATCATCGTGCAATGAAATATGATACAATATATATGTACACACACACACACACACATATATATATATATATCATATTATAAAAATACTTGATACTTGATAATAAAACAAAAAGAGCTATTGGAGGGGTGGAGTTATATTTTAATTATTATAAGAAAGATGATACTTAGAGCAACTATAATGCTCTTGGCCAAGTTTTCAATTTTTTGCCCTCACCGACTTGCCACCTAAACAAAAGTTGTCTGCTATCGCAGTTGGTCAATCCCACTCCAACGCTATTGTCCGGATTCCTAATTTAAAATTATAGTTTTCTATGTTTGGGCTCCATTGATGGACAATTTTATAGTATAACTAGTGTTAAAAAAGATTAAGTGTTGTGTTGAGATACGAGCCACATCACGTGGGCAATGGCACAAAAGAGGACATGTGACCGATTTTTCAATCTTCTCCAATTAGGGTGTACACGGATCGAGTTGGGCTGGTTGAGAGAGTTTAGCAACCCAACCCAATTAATTCGGGTTTTCAAAATTTCAACCCAAATCGAACCGTTTAAATTTGTAACCCAAACCAATTTGTAATACTTCGTTTTGGATTGGATTGGATCAGTTTGCTCGGTTTAGTAAATATTCAAAACTAATATTAATAACTATAGAATAAAACATAAAGTCTCAAAGTCTAAAATACTTGAAAATAGTTCAACAAAATATTACAATCATTAATGTCAGATATGGCTTAAACATAAAAAATAGAATGATAATACAATACTTAGTCTTTTGACATTTTTTAAATATTGAACTCGATAAAAGAAAATAATGGCATATTCTTCAAACATTGAGAACTGATGTTATAAGCTACATAAAAATGAGCTTATATATTAGGCCCGAACATATTCACAGTTATAAAATTAATAGATTAATGTATAAGTATATTTTTACTCGGGTTGGGTTGAATCGGTTTAAAAATTTGGAAATGTATATCCAACTCAATTAAATGAAGTTGACATTTTTTCAACCCAAATATGTATCGATTTGAAAAAAGTTCGGTTCGAATCGATCGAAATAAGGTCGGTTCGAATCGGTTTAAACAATTTGGTCGAATTGTGTACACCCCTGCCTCCAATGCTGCTGGCCAAGTTATTCGCGCCCAAGTTCATATTTATCTACGCTAGGTGGGAAGTGGGAAGTGGGCAACAAATGTACCGCCACCGGAGTTGCTTTTACCCCGCAGCCAATTCAACAGTTTTACTGAAACTAGAATCATGAAGATTCTCCGTCTCATCAATTGTGGTGTTAGTTCTTATTTCTACCTGCTCCCCTTTTTTAGCTCCATATCATTTCCATCGAATATAGAGCTCAAACTAAAAATTTGTTGCACATGTTTAAGCTTGGAATAAAAAACAAATTTTTGCTCAGAAGAAAGTCATGATGATCGAAAAGTATCAGATTGGACTATTCTTACCTAACTGATGTTTGTGAATATACAACTAGCTAGTTATTGATAGAAGCTGACCTATTTATTGTTCATGTGTATATTCTGTTCGTTATAGGGTCTGTGTTAATAAACCCTTAATTAACAGTTTACACAGTATTAAAAATTAAAATCAGTGAGGCTACTAATGAAGAATTAAAAATTCTGATTGATTTAATCAATTAAAATTTAAAGGTGCCTTAATGAGTAAACATATACTCAGTTTGTTACTTCCCTGGTCAAAGTCCATAGAGAATTTCATCCTACATTTTATTTATATTTTGTTTTGTTAATTGTTTTTCTTGGTATAACATTTGGTCATCACTAATTTATATGGACAGACACTTTCCGACTTTGATATTACATGTAAAAAGTTGACCATTAAGAGTATTACAGAGTAAAAAAATATTTTATTTCACATAGCATAGCATGTGTTACAATTGTATCCAATGTTTGCAGATGAAGAGAGTGTACTAAGGTGAATGGGGTAGGGTAAATGTATGTTGGAACATTAAATGTAAAGGATTCGAATATGTGTGATGGTTAATGCAGAGACTCAAAGTACAGTGGAGCACTTTGTTTTCCCCCTGCCAACGACTCTTGCTGGGGTTATTAACGGACATACCAATAAATCATGTATCATAGTCATTTTCAAATAACATTCTTATACGCAAGGGCTTACTATGTATGATTAATAATCTATAAGAGGAAAGGTTAAACTGTTTTTGCCTTTTTTTATAATATGAAAGAACAAAAAGTAAATGTATTTTGTTTTTTGGTGACTGTAATTTCTTGGTGCTACTAAAATTAAAGTTTTAAAACTAATCAAAAATTCAAGGGTGTTAACTGAAGAATTTGAAAAATCTGGTACATTTAATTAGGAAAGATTCTTAATGAACAACACCTATATAAAGCTCTGTTGATCAAGACCCTATATACAACTAACACGGTTTTTGGATTCAGTGGATCTGCAGTTCAAGAGAATGTGGGTGCACCGAAGCATGCTGATATGAGCAAAAAAAAGGAGTTGGAAAATAAAAAGGAAAATACTTGGTGTACAAAAATAAAAATATGTACAAAATTTTTGTACATAATAATATGTGATGGATTTTAATTGGAATGGCTCCCTGCATTTATATTAATAATATCAATTAAAACACCCCAAATCAAGTGCCATATCATTCTGTACAATATTTTTGTACAAAATTCTGTACACTTAGATCGCAGGAATTGTGAAAACCTCTGTTGAAATTTGCAAAGACGGCAAGTACAGTGGAAGGCTTTGTCTTTCCCCGCCAATAGCTATTGTCGTATGTAATAAACCCTGATGTAGCTACCTAGTAACTAGCTACAATGTATCCACGTTTAAGTGAAATGAAATATTTATAAATAAATGTTTTATCTAAACATATTTTGATGATTTGTATGCTTTGTATAATGGTTATGACTCCGACTCTCTTAATTTTGTAAGAAAAATCATATGTTGCTTTACTGATCAATGATCATAGAACAGGCCTCAATTTAATAATATTTATTTTTTCCGATGTCTTTTTAAATTTTTAATCACAATATAGAATGAACTCATTGATTTTAACCAAGTAATGATGGGCACTCTAAGTGAGCGCTGGGTTCGGGTATCACCTTATCAGTCTGGAGTCTGGACAGAGATATCGAAGGTATATAGTTTTCGAAGTAATAATGTGAGATTTGGTGTATATAATTTTCGAAGTACTAGTGTAAGATTTGGTTCTTAGCCTAGTTAACTTTTTAATTTCATTGCAAACTCCAAGTGCTAATACAACAACATTACTACAGGGATTAATAATCATATTTTGTTCGTCAATTTTTCTATTGTGTGTGCATAGACACATGATAAATACGGAAAATTAGAAGTTCAGATCATTTTGATTGATGAAACTTTTGTGAATGGGAGGTCCACTATTATTATAAAAAAGAACCAATCAAAATATATTAAATTTATAACTTCCCACGTTTATCATTTGTTAATGGGCACATAATATAAAAGTTGTTTGTTTATTCAAATCAATTTATGAGTGCCTGCTCTGATAATCAAGAAGTTAATCAAGAAGTTACAGCTGGTTAACAGAAGCACAAAGTGACACAGGATGATCAAGGCACCGAATTTTTATAAGATGCAGATGTAAATTCATTGCACACCTAATAACGAACTTGAACATATCAGAAACCCTTTCGATAAATAAAGATACTGAACGAAACCATCGAGTATCATGATCATGACAAAGTAATTTAAATTTTCAATGAACTGCGAAAAATTGGGCTATTTCAAAGAATTGCGAATCTAGCTACGATATTAGATTAATCATTGTCAACTACTCTTAACAGAAATTTTGCTGTTACTGAGCATTTATATGTAAAATTACAAAAAGAAATTGTTATCGGATTGTCATTCAATTTGTCCAACGAACAAAACTGTATCGGTTTTTGTTTTGACTATTTATAAGTACCTTAATTTTAGGGGTTTTTTTTTTGTAAAATATAGTGCAACCTTATATGCAACCTAAAATGTAACTTTGTTCGTATTTTTGCAAAAAGGATGGAAAACTTGAATGTAATTGATAAATTTTCTTAATTTTATAAGCTATGTTTGTTTTGAAATAAAAATATATTTTTAAAAAAATTATTAGTAAATAATGATATAATTAAAAAATCTGAATTATGAGTTTCTATACTATAGGTTACTATCACATTATACTATTAAATTAACTATTTATTCCAACTTTTTAAAATGTGTAATAAATTTCTGACGACTAAATCATATCAATAATTGAACTTTTGTTTCATCACCTAATAATACAACTTCTCAATTGATTATTTTATTCTTAACTATCAAATCACATTAATTCTTTTAGGCTAATTATGTACAAGATATAATACTTACATATTTATATTTATATGTAATGATTAATAACTCGAACGAGAGACTTTTACATACTTAAATTTAAAAATACAACTAATATTATAAATAATATTTAAAAGATATATTTATAATAAGTAAAATTATTAGAATAAAATATTTTAAATGTTATTAGAATTATTAGTATGTATTTAATATCTCAATATTATTTCGGCTTATCTTTCAACCAGTCGATCCATGAATCACTCGAGACATTGGAGAACTTTTGCATATATTACAAAATTACACAAAATCACTTGTTCCAACATGATCATAACATTCGAGAATTTTTGCATGTATTACACATAAGGATTAGATTTATTTTGAATGAGGAGAGAAACAATCAATTTTAGAAGTATGTTTGAGAAAATATGACTTATTAATGTGTATAAAATTATTAACCAGATCAAATGTATTAAAATTTGAATATATTATTTAAAATATAGTGATTTTTAATCAATTTGTTAATGCATTTAGCGAGAATATTTATTAAGCCCAATTCCCGAAGTCGGGACTACAAAAAGTTATTCGTTATATAAGATTATTCATTTATCAAGGTGTACTTATGATTCTTGGTCTGTGTCCCGTGGTGCCAATTTTTGAACAAGTAAAAATCAAATTTGTTCAAAAAAAATCACATTTTAATATTGTTATTATACTCATATTTTATTTAAGATGTTTTATAATGAAGATGAAATATATTTGTAAAATATGTATGAATAGATGAGATTAAAATATTTTTTAACTGATTGAAAAAGTTGAGTATTGAAAATATTAAGTGTGTTGTAATTGTTATTCTCCTCGTATTTAGAAATATGTATATTTTGAGGTTTAACTTGAAAATAAAATAATGTTATCAGATAATTTTCATAAAATCAAAGTAAAAACTCGATAACTCGATAACAACCCCAATAATCTCGAAAACTCGATAATATTCCATATAAGCTCGAAAACTCGATAAACTCGACGACCCGTTAAAAAACTCGATAACATCGAACTCACTAAAATGGGATAAGCTCGAAAACTCGTTTAAAAACTCGAAAACTCGATTAAAAAATTTGATAAGATCGAACTCGTTAAAAAATAAGCTCGAAAAAATGTTTAAAAACTCGAAAACTCGAAAATCTCGAAAACTCGCGGGTAGCTCGAACTCGACTCGTTTATTATCCGGGTTGAGCTCAGACATAATTTTCAGGCTTGATTTTTTTTTTGGCTCGACTCGACTCGATTAAAAAAAAGCTCGAACTCGAATTTAATAAGTACAAACTCGACTCGACTCGAATTACATCCCTAGTAGCAAGACTGTATTTTGAATAAAAAGTTAAGAAAGCTGTAGTCAGTACACAGTATAACAGGGGTAGAGCTAGAAAAGGAGGCTCTAGCAACGGTACCAAAATGCAGCTAATAAAGGAAGACTAAGAGCAACTCCAACAGCTACCTTATACATCTATTTTTGTTATAATTTGTGGAGAATGAGACAAATCTCATCTCCAACAGCAACCTTGAGCCTCCCTAAAGAGTTAAGAGCGTTAACCTCTTCCTCAACATTGAGGAGTGGCTTCCCTTTCCTCTTTTAGTTTTATATTCGAATATATTTTGATGCAGTGAAGTCCCTGCAGCAGTCAATCTAGAAGATTATATTATTGTATTCATATGCAATAGAAAATTGATAAAAAGTTAGAAAAAGATGAAAACTGAGGAGGTCTGTTGGAATGAAAATGCAGATTTGAGTCTTTATTAACTAAAAGCCTGTAAAATGGTATATTTTATGAGGTGAATTGTAACTTATTCTTGGAGTTACTCTAAATCCCTGAATTTGGTTTTGCTATTAAAGAAGGGTCAAGGTAAGGGGGAGCAAACCGCTCATCAATTCGGTTTTTTAGATTAAACCGTTTTAAAATAGAAACCGTAATTGAATTATTGGTTCAATTTTTTTATTTTAAATTTCAGGTTCAATTTGTATCGGTTCAGTTTCAGTAACAATACCTATAAAAATAAGAATAAAAGCGTATTTTATATTTGCAACCAAAACTAAATCAAAAAGTAGTTTTAATATTCAAGTTTACATCGTACAAAACGAAAAACCGTCCATATTGTTAAGAATTAGTTAAGTTATAACTGCTGTTGGTGAAGATAAAACTCTGATCATCATCATCGTATCTAATAATACCGCCCATGGCAGTGTCTGAGGAGGGTATAGCGTACGCAGACTTACCCTCATTCCATAGAATGAAGACGCTGTTTTCTCAAAAGATCCCCGACTTGTGTGTGCACAAATATGTGTGTCATAAATAAAAAATGATAAAAAATAATATATAAAAGTAAATAAAAGTAAGTAACACAATACCCCCACCCATGTTTTCTTCACATGGGACTTACCTATTCCGTAAAAAATCATCGGCCAAAAGTACTTATCGTAAGTCCCCAATCTTTCCCCTAGAGATACCGCTCCAAACTAAAGGTTTTGAATTTACCACCCACCTAAACACATTTATTCTATCAAAAAGAGCCACAATTTTCACAAACCCTAATTTTTCCTCTCTTTCACTCCTCTCTTTATCATCGGCGATCACTCTCTCTCCCATATTGATTCAATTTTCCATCGTTACACCACTAATTCCGCCGGATCTACAACAGCTGTCCTGAGCCTCACTAACGATACGACCGACACGGTGAAGATAAAACTCTATTTGGTTTAAAAAAAATCAGGGAAATTTAAACTTAGTTTCTTTTGGTATATTATATATGCACAAAAATAATGATAAAATAATTTAATATAAAATTTACTACTATATAGCTGACAAAAAACTATATAATAATACCTAATAGTTGAGTAATCTGTGTGCGCTCTGTGTACTATCACTTGAAGTTAGATCTATAATAATAATAATAATAATAATAATAATAATAATAATAATAATAATAATAATAATAATAATAATAATAATAATAATATATTTTTTTATAATTAATAATACACGCACACTTTTTTTATAATTAATAATACACGCACACGTTAGAAGTTGCATCGTTTCAATCATTGCAACAATACTTTGTTGACTAATAATGTCATAGCCATCTTTAATATATAAAAAGTAATACAAGTAAATTCTTAAACAATGACAATTATTATGTAAAATAAATTAAATCAACTGGATAGTAACTTGTGAAGATAACGTATGGTAAACCTCTATTACATTATTAATATGATATTAAGTTATATATATAACATTGAGTAAATGAAAGAAAGATTAAGGAAAGACTACTGGTACTAGATTTCTATACCCCTCTCAAGTTGGTCACACCAATGTCCTATTTTTAGGATAACTGCCCCCCCCCTCCTGCCCAAACTTAAATTAAGAAATTTTAATCCCAGGGCATTAGAGAAGCTTAAATTAAGTAATTTTACTCTTAGTGCATTAGAGAAGCAACTTGCCAATCTTACTTGATAAGGTTTTTATTAGATGCTCACATTTACTATCACACATTAAAACAAAAAAAATCATATTATATTCCGAGAGAGTGTTTTGTATATCACACTAGTAGTTTACAATCAAACAACGCAATATGGAGTACAAGAGCTCTACCATGGCCAAGAAACTTGTAGCAGGGGTTGCACTTGTTTTGTTACTTGTCTCGCTCGGTATGTGTATATTAATATTCTTGTCCAGTTTTTTATGAAAATCTATTCATTAAAATAGAAGCCTCTCACACTCATTAGGTATGCACTCATACTTAAGAATTACTGCGTGATACACGTCCAACAACATGACATTCAACTGCACTATATATATATATATTATTTGTCAAGAAAACTATATTTATAACTAAATGTTTTGGCGTCTTCAGTCTCTGCAGTGGAAGAAAAAGCGGCTGCGCCGGCTCCGGTGGAGAAGATCTTGGGCAGGGTTGGTGTTTGTTTAAATGTACCATGTAAGGACTCGGCTTTGTGTGATGAATTATGCAAAGACGGAAAGTACATAGGAGGGATTTGTCTTCCACCATCCAAGCATTGTTGTTGTCTCTATTAACCCCTAATGTTGCAACCAATAAAATTGTACTATCAACGCCACATTCAGTTTATGTGAGATATATATTTGTGGCTACTTAATTATCTCTCGATGATAATTAGCAAAAAAATAAGTTATCTTACGATGATTTTTTTTTTCTTACTTGCGTCATCAAGACTTAAAATTAGTGTTGAGTTAAGATGTAATCAAAAAAATTAGTACAAAGTGATTAAAATCATATATATGCTGGGGCTCATATTATTCAAATACACGAGTTAATGATGCAACTAATATTTTTTTGAAACGGAGTACATGTAGTTGATAGAGTGCGATAAATATTTTATGAAGGACCCAGATGATGCACATATTGTTCAAATAGCTGGGTATATGTCATTGCCAAGGTGGTCAAAGTCTCTAGTGCTAAGAATTTAAATCCCTTATAAAGTGATTTAATATTTTATGATATCAAATTAGAATATGGAAATTAGATTAATAACATGCATTTAAAATTCCATTTATATTGTGTAAAGGGGCTAGCAATGATATAGGAATAAAGGATAATCTTGACTGCATACTTGATTTAAGTCCACAATGGCAAAAAAAATAAATTTATGTTTGTTGACCAAGGTCAAGAACGTTTTTAGAGACACTATTTTGAAACATTTTCCATCTACATCTATATTATATTAAAATAAAATACATCTGATGTCATTTTTACTATGTGTCAAGTTCTCATTAAATTGCTGACATCATCAAATCTTATACTTCCTCTATCCCTCCCATTTGTTTACACTTTCCTTTTTGGGATGTGCTTTCCAATTGTTTACATTTTAAAATTTTCTAAAAATGGTAAAATTTTTATAATTTTAAAATAACTACATCCACTAATACTCTCCACTATACCCACTTTATATATATATATATATATATATATATATATATATATATATATATATATAATATTAATCGGTCACACTACTTTACTCATTTTTTTTAACTTTTCTCCACTATTTTATCATTTTTCTTAAACTCCGTGCCCAACCCAAATGTAAACATTTGGGACGGACGGAGGGAGTATGTAAAATTCACATTAACTTGATGATGTCATCTTTCACTAACATGTTCCCCTAACTAATTATACTTTCAAAATGTTTCTTTTTCATTTATAACCTCCACTCATTCTCTCTCTTCCTCATTTCTCATTTCTCCCTCCCCATTTTTAAAGTCTCCACTAATTCTATTTTCCACTAATATAAATATTCATCAATTTATTATATATTTTTATAATTAATTAAAAAATATAATAAAAAATATTATAATTTTTGTCATACTCTTTTTAAGCGTTTTTATGTATAATTTTATTCTATTTCTCAGCATCATAACATGATATAAATATAATACATATTGAAATTAAACTATTTCAAAATATATTTTTATAAAAGAATTATAATATAACCGGGAATGTGCCCGGAAACTAATCTAGTTCTGCTATAAAATTCATTCGCTAGTGAAGATGTGGCTAAGGATGTTAGACATAATATTGAGGGAATATGGATTGTGTTAGGCCTTTAAGTATATCGTAGAGGGGATTTAAGTATATCGTAGAGGGGATTGAATACAATATTAACAATCAATTCGAATTAAAACACAATGATCAGTAACAATTTTTGTATTGATATAAAAAAATTGATTACAATACTCTCTCAAAAGATGAATAGATATCCTTGAGAGCTGCTAGGTTACACAGAATGATAAAACAATAATCGACACATATAGTGTTAACTTAATTTGTGCCTATATACTGCAGAGTTACACAATCAATCTAGTTGATATGATATACATGAATAAGGAATTCTAATACAAATCTAACTACTGATTGCTACAATTAAGTAAAATCCTACACCGACATATCTTTTGCAAATCAAGTTTTCTAGATAGAATCAATTACTTCCTGGAATCTAGTTTTGACATATGATGATAGACAAATACTGATAATAAACTCTAATATGTCAAATACTGAACAGCTCGATTAAACTCTAATAGCTTCAAGTAGTAAACTCTAATAGCAAACTCTGATGGTAAATACTGATATCATCAAATCATATCTAACAATCTCCCCCAACTTGTGCATTATGGAAATATGTACAAGTTCTTATTTGATGATGTCAAAACTATCTAAATGCAGAGACACTAACAAGTGTATAGTCTTATGGTCAGTGCATTAGGCTTTACTCTTCAGTCTTGAATTCTGGCATATCCTGTAACTTCATCAAAGAATTGTCTGAGCATATTCTCTTCTGCTATATTCAAATACATCTCTAACTTTTGAAGATTTATCAATCTGGAAGATAGTAGCCTCTAGATTAGAAACTTTGCTTATGTTCAAATTTAAATCATCCAATTGAATCAACCCATAATCTTTAGCATCGGGACTGAAAGAGATCAGCTTTGAACCAAGCTGCTCAATAATTTGTGCTCATCCATTTGGCATGTTAGCAACTGTTTCATCTTTCAATATGTACTTAGGAATGAACTTGGACTTAGACATGTCTTTTTCCTTCTCATGAACTAGGCCCTTTAGAAACTTAGACCATCTATCAGTGACTGCACTTTTTACAGCGAACAAGGAGACAAGGTATGCAAGTTCTTTCCAGGATTTGTTAAGCATTTATTCTTGAGACACTCTTAGCCTTTTTTTAGAATCAAGAAAGTACAACATATTTTCCTTAGACTTGTCACCATCGAAATTGTCAAGAATAATTTGAACATATATTATTTTCTGAAGATCTTATAGTTTAACATCTTCACCTATTCCGGTTAGTGAATTTGTATCTTTATCTTCAAGGCATCTCCTCTTGTAAACTCCAGCTTTCTTGTAACCAAGACCTCCTCTCTAACCAGGTTCTCTATATTGAGATCCCCGCTATAGATATTTTTAATTAATCCAGTATCTCTCTCGTAAGCAGGAGTCTTGTTTTTCTTAGAAGTTTCTTTTTATCTTCAAAGTCTAATGGCATATTATCCACATGTTCAGGAGTAACATATCTGTAAACATAGTCATACTACCTTTTATCCATTCCAACTTTGTTGTACATGATGTACCCAATGTCCTTATGTCTTTTGAAATGAGGAATGGATGGCTTAGTTATTCTCTTGAAACTTGGTCTGTCAGATTTTGACTTTCTTTCAACATGAGTTTTATCAGAGTTTGACCCGATAGTGACATCAACTTTTAGTTCTGTGATCTCAACATGAGCAGTTTCAATGGTTGAGGTCTGTCTTGTGATAGTTTCTTTTACTTGAGCAATGTCAGAGGTTAATTCCATACTTTCATCAGCTTTTACTGAAAAATCTTCAACTTGAGCTCTGTTAGTGGTTGAATCATCAGAATCAGTATTTGAGGTTTTCAAATCAAACTTTGAAGATTCACCAACCTTTTCTTTCCCTTTGTACCTCCTGTCAGCATTAAGAATAACTTGAGACCTTAGAACAGTTCTTTCAACATCAGTAGATTGAGTGACTTCCTTTATTAATTTCCTTTTCTTTAGTAGATGTTTATGCAAATTAAAAAAAATACAAAAGAGAACAAACGCATTCCAAAGAGTTTTGGAATTGGATAAAAAAAGTGGTGAAAAAAGGGTGGACATTTCCTCTGATTTACATGTCCTTGCCTTGGGTCCAAATCGAACATCTAGGAGGTTTAGTGGGCATGTGGTAAATAGATATAGTTTTCATACAAAGAGCAGAGATTCTAGATGCATAACACAAAACAACGACGTATTTTTGAGTGCTGAAACGACTAGTTTTGCAAGTTCGAAAGATGAAAACCCAATAGTGGGGGTTGTCAGTTACTACAAATTGGTTGAAAAAAATTGTTAAAGTAGATTATTAAGGAGTTTTTGCAGTAGTTCTGTTCAAGTGCAACTGGTACCAAGAAAAGAAGGATTCATTCGATCTGACTAAAGTGAGTTTTAACAAGTTACGCAAAAATCAGATCCTTATGTCAAAGCTTCACATGCACAACAAATATTATATGTGGATAATCCGACTGAGAGGAATGTGCATTATATTATCAAAAAGATACCAAAGGAATGGTGTAATGCTAAACAACACAATGTAGATGAAGAACAAAATGACGATGACCATCCTAATATACTTAATAACGACCCTGAGCGTGAAATTCATGAAGAGGCTAATGAATTTAGTAGGTTTAGGGATTATATCCATTTAACAAAAATTCATAAACCAAAAGAAGAACCCCCTCATGTTTCATGTGTAAATTAAATCACTAAATTGCCTAAAATGCTTAATTATCTAATTATTTTATAATTATTTGTGCCTACTCTAATCATCTTATTTTTATTGTGTGCTGGGAGAAAAACTTGGGACCGTAATAAACAGACTTGTGCATGATATTTTTTGAGAATAAGATAATTTGGTTGGAAAAAATTGAAAAAGTTAACGTATTTTTGTTCAAAAAACAAATTTCTATTTTAGTTGAAAAATTTAATTGGTTAATTATTATTACCTGTGATATTTACAATATTACTATTCTGTTTTATTAAATAATAGATTTGCTCGTGATATTTTTGGGAAGCAGATGTTTTAGTTGAAATAAATTGAAAAAGTTAGTTGAAATAAATTGAAAAAGTTAACATGTTTTAGTTAAAAATTAATTTATATTTTGGTTGAAAAAGGTAATTGGTTAGTTTTTGTTGAACGTGATATTTTTGAAGAAGGAGATTACGGGTTTTAAACTAGTATAATATTATATTTAATTTGTAGTTTTTATTTTAATGATTATTTGTATTATTATATTAAATAATAATATTAAATAATAGAAACTACGTTTCTATTTGATATAGTAATAACCTTTTTTATATTTAGTTAGGGAAAATTAATTATAAATTTCTGAACTATAGATACTTTTTTTCTAGGTTCCTGAACTATAGATGTAAATTCACAAGTAATTCAACTTTTGATTTTTTCCTATCGCGGTCCTTCCGTTAAAATTTGAGTAATGTCGTTAGTTTTTTAGTGACGTGGAAAATCTCTTAAGAATATTTTTAAAGTTTTAGAGAATCAAATGCAACTTTGAAGGTGATTCCGATGTCCAAATTCGAGACTTGAGTAACCAAAACGATCATTTTTCAGTCCTCTATCCAACTACACCATCAAAATTCAGTTTGGGAAACTTTCAATGTTTGAATGGAATTAGGGTTTTGATTCGATTAATTTTTTAGTGATGTTGACGATGTTGATGGATAAAGTATTGAAAAACAAGCGATTTGGTTACTCAAGCTTTAAGTTTGGAAACTGGAATCATCTTCAAAATGCCTTTGATTCTTCGAACCTTCAAGAATGTTCTTCGAAACTAATGACGACAATCTGATTTTAACCCGACGGCTCCGATGAGAAAAAATCAAAAATTGAATTACTTATAAATTTATATTTATAGTCCAGGTACCTAGAAAAAAAGTATCTATAGTTCAGGGACATTAAAATTAATTTTCTCTATTTAGTTATTGTCTTTAATATTATATTTATTATTTAATACCCGAAATTAATCCCCGACAAGGCCGTTAACTTGAATATTATCAATATTTTCCCCTTGGCAAAAAAAAAATCCCCTAGACCCACAAAATTACTTTAAATCTGAGCTGCACATATGTCTGATATGAATCCACAAGATTACTACTTTACTACGCCCTCACAGAAAAGCCCCACAGTTCTCCTCATATCATAGTTGTCACTTCGATAAGTCGAGTCGATAGAGATCTAACTTGTCGACTAGTTCCATAGTGGTAGACTAGTGAATAATTGGTCAAAAAATTAATAATAATGAAATATGTAATACATATCTTATAAATGTGGTTTCCACAACAAAAGTCTAACAATTATATATCCATATGTATATAAATCACAAAATAGATATGTTAAATACAAACATATCTTATTTCTTTTTTATATGCTCGTATTGGTAATGTCATCATATAAAAAAATTATGCCATGTATATTTAGTTTTAATCAATTTCATCCATAAAGGCATCCGCATAAAGTTATATAAGTTGAAATTAACATATTGATTGTTGCTAATATTGATTAGGTTTTTAATTTTATTTTTTTTTCATTTTAAGTTTTAATTAAATTTTGCACTGGTCAATAAATCGACCGACTAGTCGATAATTTACAAGTCGATCTTTTCAGTCGAATTTCTTAAACCGACTAGTGGACGGGCCGTGAAAACAATGGTTCTCACCTTCTCACCACCATCTATTTCTTGTTTGCAACATTTTTCTGTACCACACCAAATCCGTCGCTCGCTACCAGAACCGTACCAACACTCTTTCACTTCCCATATGTATTTAGCCAACTCAATAACTAAATTAATAACTAATCATCTTTGATTGAATTTTATGAAAAATTATATCTAAGATATTGAATTTCTCAAGAACAATTACGTCATCTAAGACAATAGAATTAACGATCAATGTGCAATTCAAGCGTCATATGCTATTAAAGGTGATATTATAAAAAAAAGACTGATATTTTGCATTCAAGTTGCTGACAAGTTGAGATGAATTTATGATACACTCCAAAATTATACATGTTAATAATCATTTTTGGTTTATGACATCAAGTACTACCTGATTAATGTAACTGTGATGTACCTACCATAGTCTGTGCAAACTACTACATAATGGTGATAACTCCAGCCAAAGACTACATCAATCGGCCATACATAAACTACTAATATGTTCACAATAGCCTTATTTTATACCAGAGAAATTAAGTCTTTACTGGTTTTGAATATATTATGATGATTGATGCACTATCTTATAGATATAGCAAAAACTTGAAGAATGATGCAAAACTATCCCAACCGTTCCAATTTTGCTAGTCAAATAGTGAGACGGATCACACATCTGATATGTCAGTCTCTACCTGTTATATATGGATTTTCTGTCATGATACGACGAGATCAGCAACAAGACCGGAAGAGAAGATATACACCTCCGACAGAACTAGACGTGAAAGGATAACGATACGATTGAGGGACCGAATCTGCAACAAGACGAGTTTGTAGGAGTTATAATTGTACAACGAGACCTGTTCATCAATAGCAACATCACATGAGGGAGAAAAATGTGGAAATGATGAGTGATGGGGTTTGAATTGTGCGAAAAAGAAAGGATAACGGAGAAGGCCAAAAAATCAGCAACGACATGAACAAACACAAAATAACGACTCATATTTTTGTATTATTAAAAGTATAATCATTGAATAATTAAATAAATAAAATATATGTATTGATGTTTTCAGCCGTGTGTTGCTCTATTATTAAATATGCGTGGTTTATTGGTGTTCGATGATTATTTGTATAAATAATTATTGAGTCGTATTATTTTATTTTCACTTTTTAAAGTGGTTTTATTGAAGATTTTTTTTCATAAAGATTTGAATTATCTCTAAAATTATTTTTATGATTTTATAATTTCAATAAATATTTTTGGGAATATATAAAATTTAGAAAATAATATTTCATAATTATTTAGCCCTAAATAATTTTTTGATTACATTTATGTGTAAATTCAGTATTTAATCCCAGAATGCTTCAAAAATTACGAAACTCTTATTTTCCTAAGTTTTTAATATTTTGAGAATTTTACAATTATTTCAGAAATTTTCCGGATTAAATTTACCTGCACCTTCGTTCGTTAAATCGTTAAATGCGGGTATGTTGCGCATTTCAGAAATGCTTTAAAAATTATGAAATTCTTATTTTATTAGTTTTCAATTATTCTGGGAATTTTAAAATTAATTTGGATTTAATTTGATATGTTTTTATTCGCGCATTTAGTCTTTAAAATCGCGAAATACGAGCTTACAGTGAGTAAAGAGGACACGTGTTTGATTTTCGGACTAAATACTAGCCGCGTGTCCCTTTGTTTGTGGTACGCAGAAAATATTTGTAAAAAAAAACAATCACCCTCCTGTTCCTTCACCGACCTCAATCTCAATTCTCTCTAATCTCTTTCCTCTCCCTCCCTCTCTCTCCGTCTCTCTCCCTCTCTCTCCCCCCCGCTCTCTCTCTCTCTCTCTCTCTCTCTCTCTCTCTCTCTCTCTCTCTCTCTCTCTCTCTCTCTCTCTCTCTCTCTCTCTCTCTCTCTCTCTCTCTCTCTCTCTCTCTCTCTCTCTCTCTCTCTCTCTCTCTCTCTCTCTCTCTCTCTCTCTCTCTCTCTCTCTCTCTCTCTCTCTCTCTCTCTCTCTCTCTCTCTCTCTCTCTCTCTCTCTCTCGTTATCTCTCCTGCACTCTCTACTCCCAGTCTCTCTCTCTTGCCTCATCTCTTCCCTCTGCACTCTCTCTCCCTTCCCTCATCCTTCCCCGTTTCTCCCTTTCTTTTCCCGGTGTGTTTTCCGGTTGCTCTGTTTCCGGTAATTATTCCGGCTGCTTATTTCTTGGTTCTGATTGTGGCTTGATTTTAGCTTGCACAAATATATATGTGTATATATCTGTGTGTGCTATGTGTATTGTGTCGTGTGTGTGTGTTTATGTGTCGTGTGTGTGTGGCGCAGTGGCGCGTGTGTGCTGTGGTGGTGATAGTTGTTGTTGCTTCCTGTGTTTAGTTTGGTTACTTTCTGATTTAATTTTTATTCTGCAGGAAATTGTTTTGAGTATTATTCGTGAAATAAACGATTTTTTGCATGCGGGAAATTAATTAGTATCGGTGAAATTTATTTGGAAACCCGAATATTATCGGGCACCAATAAATTTTTGTGCCATCGACGATGAGCCTCGACGAGTCGACGGTGGACCGTGATGAATTATTCTGAGTCCTAAATTTATAGAAATATTAAATTAGATCGTAAAATTATTTTTTAAAATAAAAATAAGTAATTATTTTTAAAAGTCATGTTGTGGTTTGGGTTGCATAATTGTGACTTTTGTGAACGTGACGTCGATTATGTTTCAACGGGTATTCCAGTAAATAGAGGAGTCACTGTCCAATTTTTTTAATTTTTTTTTAATTAAGAAAAGTGTACTATATCGTATTAAATATTTTATTATTATCGTAGGTATCGATTATGTGAATATCCATATAAATGTTATTATACGAGTCGGGTCTAGTGGATTGGGTTAGTTAGGTCTTGAGGATATCAAGCATGTCAGATTAACTAATTAGGGTATTCTGTTACTGTAGATCCCAATCGAGGTTTGCGAGGACTAAAGTCAATCGAGTGAAGCTACCCTAGAAATTCTAATAAATTGATGCAAGGCAAGTACCCTTGACCATACTTTTATGGTTCATTATATATGAATGAACTGTTGTTTTATTTTCAAACAGGAACAAAAACGTTTTAAGTTACGTATCCCTTGTAGTTATAATTATTGATTTAAAATATGTTTTGGGGAGAATTAACTTCGAAAAGGTACATATCTCCAACTGAAAATGGTTTTGTGAACAAAATTTATGTGTGCTGTTGAATGAACTGTTTTAAACTGAGATAGGTACAAGTGATTTGAAAACTGGATAAAAATGATCAGATATTGTATAGATAGAGGCCAGAGTGGCCTATTGTGATTGCTTAAGGGGCTAACTCGGTTACACGCATTACTTAACCGATTAGTCCAGCAGGTCAGGGACCTAGCTAGTCTCTGAGTTCGGGAACAGGTTTGTGGGATGACAGATGGAGCCGTGTAGTGTTGATAGCCTGATCAGCAGTTTTCACACTTGAATGTCCAATACGTATCTGATTTGGTTTTATGGATCCCGTAACGGAACAAGTGATTTATACAGTTGAGATATAAATGTGAATAGCATGCTAAAATTGGACTCTGGTGTTTACACAACACACAGCTACATTTGTTTTATAAAGAGCTTGCTAGTTATCTATATCCAGTTTATTTTTCTTTGACAGAGATTTGAAATGATTTACAGATTTCTGCTTTCATAGTGCTTTATAATTTTGTTCCCATAACTGTTTAATTTAAACTATTTTTACTCTTTTATTCATATGTTGGTACTGCTGAGCGATTATTTACTCACCCTTGCAACCTGTTATATATATATGTCACAGATTCCTAGGAGACCAGTTCTTCATGTTCAGGGCAGGACTCCAGTACCACCGGTAGCAGGATCAGTTGAGGTAGTTTTGTGAGACCTATTTTAGGTCTATGAGTTGTTGTAATAAGTTAGTATGTCAGACTTTTAAATAAAAGGTTGTTGTAATAGTAAGTAGCTTAAATCTTACTTGAACCTAGAAAAGATCTTGGTATTGGGGTTGTGATAGTGTATTAATGATAATCTAGTAGTTTATAATTGTGGTTTGATATAATTAGTGACGTCTAGTCCAGGGTTGAGGCCATCACAGTTGGTATCAGAGCTACAGGTTTAAGTCCTTGATTTAAGTTAGGAATAGAGTCATTAAGGTTTAAGTCAGCAACTCACATAGAGGAGGGAGTTTTAGAGTCTAGTCGAAGGTTCCGAAGGCGTTACCCTAGCATCTATTGATGTTTTGATAGAATTGCCCTAACTTTTTTGTGTTTCCTTGTATATATATGTATTATTGACAACGCCGATATGTATATCCAGCTCTCCTTCCAGGGAGATTGAGTCAGATCCTGATAGTTCAGATTATGAGCATACTTTAGATGTTTTAGCCGAGGAGACTTCCCTACCTCCCCCACCAGTGCCCCAGTTCGTACCTAGAGATATACCTGGACCGAGAACTCATCCCCGTTGGGTGCGGAGGTTAGTTTTAGCTGTCAGAGATTTCTCCCCGGGTTGTGGACCTAACTCCTCCTTCCCTAGACCTCCAGTCCCTCCCTCTGTTCCTACAGGTACTTCATCTCCTATTCCGTATCATGTTCATCAGGCGGTGAACAGATCTCTAATCAGAGAGCAGATCCCAGAGTTGGCAGCACACCTTGACCAAGTGCCGGTTGGACCATTCCGAGTATTCCTGTTCCCTCACCAGACATTCAGGCTAGAGTGAGGACCTTGACCCAGTCTGCTATCGAGCGAGTGAGATCCATTGATCCTTTCGTTAGCTCTGAGTTTAGGGCTATCCAGTACCAAGATATAGTTAGTTGGTTGGTGTTTGAGTTGGGTATGATTGGTGGCAGTGGCTGTTAAGTAATGAATTACACACATAAGGGGGGTGAATGTGTTTTTATGTTTTTATGCTTTTCTTAAAGTTTTTATGATTGTGAACAAAGTAAAATAAATCTTGCAGTGAGATGTGTTAATACTGAAGTTAAACAAGCAATAACAATGAACATAAATCTTTCAAAACTCACTTAATTTTATATTAAAATTAAGAATGTTTTGCTACAAAATTTCTAGGCTCTTTACTGTTAAAGAGCTTAGCTTCTTACTTGAGAGAATACAAGATTTTTCTGATCTCAATTGTTTCTCCTAACAAAGGACCATTGTTAACTTTATATGATAGTTAACTACTGGTTTACACAGTGTATGATAAAAGATGCTATTCACTTTAGTAAACTATCACTAATCATTCCATTTTAGGAAAAGTATATATTCCATTTCTGGCTTAGCATATCTTTACATACTGTGTTAACTTTGATCTTCCTGTGTCAGTTAATCTTCACCCTTGATTTTGCACACTCTTCAAGCTGCTTTTTGTAGACTTGTCAATCCAACTGGTTGGATTGTTTGTTGATTGTTAATATTGGATATTGAACTGGTCTGCATTTTGTACTTTAAGTTTTACCTCAAGATCTCCAGTTTGGTATATATAGAACTTGACATCTCGATAAGTATATTGGCTTATTGAGATATCTCATAACTCTATAGTTGATTTGACTTGTAGAGGTCTCTGAGTTCTCTATAAGAGAATTTAGCTTGTCGAGATCTCTCCACTTCATATCTTCACTTTGGCTTATAAATATCTCTAAGTTCTCTAGTAACTAATTGAATTTTCGATAACTCAGTGTTCTCTAGTGATAATTGACTTATCGATATCTCAGAGTTCTCTAATGATAATTGACTTATCGATATCTCAGAGTTCTCTAATGATATTTGACTTGTCGATAACTCAGAGTTCTCTAGTGATATTTGACTTGTCGATAACTCTGAGTTCTCTAGTGAAGAAATGACTTGTCGATATCTCTAATTTTTATGTCTTCAATTTGGCTTGTAGATATCTCTGAGTTCTCTAGTAGCTTTCCTGACTTCTCTATAAGTCATTCCGGAGTTCTCGAATGACTTCTCTATAACACTAAATCTGTGACGTGTAGAGATCTTGACTTAGAATATTTTTCTCAAAACAGATTCATTCAACTCCAAGCTTCTTCATAATTCTTCTGAGGCATGATCTTCTTGATATTCTTCCAGATAGAAATCTTAGGCTTGATACTGTTTACAAAAAAAGACTCCAGTCTGCTCTTTGACATTTTTACAGACTTTAAATGTTACAATACAAGATGCAAACTAAGATTACAATACAACTTACTTAGGGTTGTCAATTTGACTTAGTCTTGTTAAAGTACAGGCATGTCTGGCACAACAATCTCCCCCAATTTGTGAGAATATTGCTTAACACAAATTTATGCCTGTTAACAATACTAACCCCAAGTTAAAATGGAAAATAAAATTACTACATAAAATTTTATACAATTACAACTTTTATAAAAATTTTGGCTTAGAGGTTAGAGGAGTTTTGGTGATTGAGTTTGTTGGCTTTGATGGTTGAGCTAGAGTTGTTTGGATTTTTAGGGTTTATTATGGTTCTGAGCCATCATGTCTTTGTTTACTCCTCCTTTCTCCTCTCCTTTTATTTTCACCATCCTTCTTCTTATACTCCTTCTTCTCTTCTTGACTCTTTTCCTTGCTTCCAGTTGCTTTAGAAGCTTGACTTGGATTTGAGCAAGAAGGTTTTTGTTTGTCATCATTCTGCTCATCATCATCCTTGTCTTTTCTTAAATTGTATTAAGTATTTGGCAGCATGGTGTCAGGATTTACAAGATATCTATCCAAGATCTTTATCATCTCCACATCCTCAGGCTTCTTGTTCCTTTTATACTTTAGATCAGACTGCAAAGTCATGATCAACCTCATATTTGATCTGACACAATGTTTAGAAACAAGAGATGTCTGGCTTGTTTAGTTGTTGGATAAACATAAACTACTCCTTGGTTTGGATATAGATAGGCTTCTGGAAAAGCTGCTATCTTTGCCTTTTCGAGCTCTTGGAGAAGTTGAGTGTCTCGTGGAATTCACTCTGTCAATCATTACATCCATTTCAGATTTTTATTAAAGTTTGAAGATTTGTGAGAGTCACCTGAAGAAACTTATCCACACCACCATCATTGATGTTCATGACAATCCTTTTATCCATAAAGTTATCAATTTTCACCACCACTGCCCTTATGAAGTTGATGTTCTTGGACGAAGCTTTCTTGCAGGTCATATAGTTATTTTAAAAAGACACTCTTAGTGCTGTAAGAAGGTCATTGAATTCCTGATCTTGATTGGGTCCTTCTGCAGCCTTTTGAAGTCTTTCTTTTCCAACATCAATTTGAGCACTTAAGCTTTGACAAACCTGAATAGGCTCTTTATATTTTACATTAGCATCTCTAGATTGTTGAAGCCTAGCCTCAATCTCCCCCTTAGTCTTGGTGACAGGCATGAGTAGGGGAGTTGGAATTTCTGGCCTTATTTGTTCAGGTAGTGAGGGGAGTGGTATGTTGAGTTTCCCCATAATAGGGCTCCCAAAGCAACAAAATTTTGCATTTGGAGATGCTTGTGAGAGTCCACTAGGGTTTTGATGTCTGATTATTGACTCTTGACTAGAGAAGTCAAAGCCTGAACTTGAGCATTGAGGGAAGCAATAGAGGTCTGCAAGTCTGAGACTTGTTTTTGAAGAGATTGGATTTGAAGATTTGTAGTGGTTGAGCCAAGCTGATGAAAGCTTGTAGATGTTGAGGAGCTAAAAGTTGCTTCCACAACCTGTTTGATGCCATCCATAAGCAAGGCAGAAGGCTCATTTATGCTCTGGTGAAGCTATTCCAGTTAGAACTTTGTGTCATTTATACTGGTGATTTGCTGTTGTATTACTTCATGAAGAGCAATAAAAGACTGTCTGAGGTTTTTGACATCTTTTTCCATAGTGGTCAAATCTAGTCTTTTCATTTGGTCAGCAAAGTGTTGAAACTTTGAGGTGATCTTGACCAAAGAAGGTATAATCTCATCCATCTTCTCATTTACCATTTTCCTCACCCTGTCCTCATGACCAATCAATCTGAGTTCTAGAGCTTTTCCAAAGAGATGTAAAGTTTTGAGTTGAGCCTTGGAAACTTCATTGATTGCATTATAGACCTCACCAGGAGACAGTGCTTTGGCATTGCTGCCCAAAATAGTCAAATAATCTTCCCTGAACTTAGCTAAAACACCCCCCATCTCCAGATTGTAGTCCTTGTTTAGTCATGCATCATAGTTTCCATCATGTTCAGCTTCATTAACAATTTTGTCTTATTTCTCTTGGACATCTGTTTGATAGGAAAGCATAATGGCTTGATAGTCCTAGTTAGACATATCTGAGGTCAACAACTGTTGAGAGATTTGTGCTAGTCCTCCAAGCTGATCTACCCGGAACTCTTCAAGATTTTATTGAGGTGCAGCTTCTTGGAGCCAGTTGGAGACAAGATGTGGTTGTTGAGGTTGTGAGGTTGAAGGTTGGTGTGAGGAATCAGAACCACCTGCAATAGAAAGTCACAATTTTACTCACAAATTGCTCTGTGTTTATGACAAGTTGTTGTTCCACACTAGTTGTGGGAACCTCCAATTGAATTGGAGGGGATTTGACTGGGTTACTGTCATGTGCACCAGTCTCAAAACCTTGTGCTTCTTGCAAAGCATTGTCACTTGAATGTGATAGACTTACCTCTCCCATAGCAGGGTCATTGGAAATTGTACTCCTAGCATCAACTGCTAATGCAATTTGTGCTAGAGTTTTGAGGGGATTTGTTCCTACATGAGGAACCTCCAATTGAATTAGAGAGGATTTAGATAGCCCCCCAGGAGTACTACCCTCAAACCTAACAGTCTATGAAGACTGATTCATACATGAAGGTGCATTTGTAACATCCATGGGGTCTTCAGTAAAAACTGATGAATGCCCCATGGTTATGATGGTGTCATCAAGGTCTACCCCAACTAGTAGCCTCTCACCATCTGATTGTAGTGTCTGGGTGGAGAGCAAGGTTTCTTGAACCAAGTTAGTTGATTTAGCCTACACTTGAGAAATGGATTCAAGTGCTGTAGGTGAGGAAGAAATTTGTGAGATTAAGATTTGTTGCTTAAAATTGAGTGCTGACAGCTCCCCCTAAATGGATGAGGGAGCTTCAATAGATGTGCTCTCACAGTTTTTGCCATCCTTATTTCTCCTACCATACACTTGAATTTCTTCAGGTGTTGGCTGTGGAGACTCTACACAAGGTACATTGGGGTGAATGCTCTTTTCAATAGACATATCCTGTTGAGAGAATGTATCTAGAGTCTGTTTAGTCCCCAATTGTAAAACTGCATCCTTTTGGGAGGATACAGAGGTGATTTGAGTGGTGAGCTCAGATTTCTTACTCTTCTTTGTCCTCTTGACCAAGGGTGACTCAGCTTCTGTTTGTTCTTTACCACTCTCATGCATAACATTCAAATAATATCTCCTTTCTCTTCTTTTTCCTCACTTTACCCTTTTGAGAGGCTGAAGTGGTTGGTTTCCTAGCTGCTATTGGTTGTGAAGGAATAGGCTCAACATGGGTAGGTTCCTGTGGGTGTGCCTATGTTTGTGCTTCCACGGGCTCAGGAACATTGTTGCACTAGGCTGACTTGCACTGGTTCTCATGTCTGGCATAGAATAAAGGTATGTCTTAAATCTTTCAATCATGAAAGGTGTTAAGACCCACTGGAACCTTATTCTTAGTAAGAAGTGATCCAAATAGAATTTTGGACACTTGCTTACAGTTGCCAATTAGTGACCTATTTACTCCTTCAAGCATATGTATGTCATTGACTTTATGGTTTAAAGCTGACATAATGAATCTAGGTAGAAAATTTTCCTTACATCTTGACTCCAATGGCATTGTTAGACTGGTGCTCAATTCCTCCAGTATGTAGTGTCTTACATTGATTTGTTTGTTGTAAGCCATTGAGTAGACCAGCTTCTGGAAAATACTTGATATGTTGTCAAACCCTGACTTCCTGCAGGTGAATGCCCTTATCACTGAATCAAAAAGAAAGGACCATTCCCTCCTTAGATGCTTCTTGTTCAGGCTGGCTAGGTTGATTTTCTCAGAATAATTGATGAAGTCCATGAACTCATACTGCTCATCCTGAGTTGGAGCCTCCACCAGCTTGTCAATAGGAATTCCCAATGCCATATTGACATCATTTTCAGAGATCTCCACCTATTGGCCTTTTATTGTGCAATTTATCATAATTGTTGCAGCCTGGTTCTCGTGCACAATTGTTCTTATTGTTGATGTGTTCCAAAAATCTCCTAATACATCCAAGTAAAGCACTGGATTAGCAGTTAGAGCCCCTACAAAGTAGGTCTCAGACAAGAACTTGATAAAGCATTGGAAAGTCTCAGGTGCTTGGTTTGCATCTAAGAATGCAAGAAAGTTAGTCTCCTTTGGGATGAAGGGAACAATATTGCTGGATGCCATTATTATGAGTATGAAGTTTAGTGGGTAAGAAAAATTAGTGAGAAAGGAGTGAAAACGAGAGAGAAATTGGTTTTGGATTGAAAAGCTAGGTCACTTGAGTTCTCGAAAGATGTAAGTATGTATATTTATCGAGATGTCTGGGTATTTATAATAAAATCAAATGACTTATCGAGAACTCAGAAATAGATGTTTGGAGTATACTAATCGAGAAGTCATTTTGAAATATGAAAAACATATCAATAAGTCATTTTATTAATTCTAGTAGAGAACTAAAAACAAGCTTATCGAGATGTCAAATAAATACCCAGTTTGTCCAAAATGGACTGAATTTGATTCCAATTTTTATTTGAATAAATCAAAAATAAAATCAGAATAGTTTTGCCAAAAAGTATTTTACCAAAATAATTTATTGAATTAAATTATTTCAGTTCTGAGTTATTGATAAGTCTAAAAGTTATACTTAATGAGAACTCTGTGAGTTAACACTACTAGAGGACTCTACAATGACTTATCGATAAGTCATAATAAAGCTTATCGAGAAGTCACTCGAGAAGTCAGTAAATTGACTTATCGAGAACTCACTCGAGAAGTCTTAGAATGACTTGATGATAAGTTAATTAGACTTATCGAGAACTCAGTTCTCTAAATACTTTTGATCACTTTGATTTTGCCTTGTGTTAATCCTACATATTAAAGATGTGAATTAATAGTTAGACAGTTTTCTTAGAGTTTGAAAAATTCCAAGCTAAATTTTTGTTTTTGAAAAAATAATTATTTAGAGATTTTTGAAATATTTATTATTCATATTTCATTTAATTTCCAATTAAATCAAATTAATTTTGATCTACTAGAAATTAATCTGCTGCATAACATTAGGTGAGTTCTTGCCTTAGGATGAAGAATTAAGCATTCCAATTTCACCTACAAGTCTAGTGAAAGTTGCTTCATCCAAAGGTTTAGTAAAAATGTCAGCTAATTGTTTTCCTGTTGGAACAAAAATGAGCTCAGTTGTACCATTTGTAGCATGTTCTCTAATAAAATGGTACTTTACATCAATGTGCTTTGTTCTAGAATGATTAACTGGATTTGACACTATAGATATAGCATTAGTGTTGTCACACATAATTGGAATTTTGTGTAACACTAGGCCATAGTCCTTTAGATGATTTCTAATCCAAAGCACTTGAGCACAACAACTACCTGCAACTATGTATTCAGCCTCTGCTGTAGAAGTTGACACATATTGTTGTTTCTTGCTATACCAGGATACAAGTCTTTGTCCAAGAAATTGACAGCTTCCACTAGTACTCTTTCTGTCAACCCTGCATCCAGCAAAATCTACATCTGTGTAGCCAACAGTTTCAAAACCAGTTCCCTTTGGATACCACAATCCCAAGTTTGGAGTCCTCTTCAAGTATCTGAAAATCCTCTTTACAACCATCAAATGTGATTCTTTTCGATTGGCTTAAAATCTTGCACATAGACATGTGGCAAACATGATGTCTGGTCTACTTGCAATTAAATAAAGCAATGATCCAATCATCCCTTTATAGCATTTAAATATCTACACTTTTTCCCTTTTTATCTTCATTTACCTTTGTTGCTGTAGACATAGGTGTAGATGCAGGTGAATAGTCAACCATACCAAACTTTTTCAACAAATTTTTGACATACTTAGTTTGGCTGATGAAGATTCCATCAATTCTTTGACTTACTTGAAGTCCAAGGAAATAACTTAATTCCCCCATCATACTAATTTCATATTCACTCTACATAAGCTTGGAGAATCTTTGGCAAAGCTTTTCATTTGTAGAACCAAAGATGATATCATCCACATAAATTTGAACCAGGATCATATCATCACCATGTTTCTTTTAGAAGAGAGTCTTGTCCATAGTCCCTCTAGTAAAATCATGTTTAAGTAGGAATTTTGACAATGTATCATACCAAGCTCTAGGTACCTGCTTTAGTCCATATAGAGCCTTGAGTAACTTGTACACAAAATCTGGAAATTCTGGATCTTCAAAGCCAGGTGGCTGTTGCACATAAACCTCTTCTTCTAAAACCACCATTTAGGAAGGAACTCTTGACATCCATTTGATACACTTTAAAATTTGAATGTGCAGCAAATGCTAGAAAAATCCTTATTGCTTCAAGTTTTGCAACTGGAGCAAAAGTTTTATCATAATCAATTCCTTCTTCCTGTGAGTATTCTTTTGCAACCAACCTTGCCTTGTTTCTGGTAACTATACCATTTTCATCCATCTTGTTCCTGAACACCCATTTTGTTCCAATCATACTTCTGTTTTTTGGTGCAGGAACTAACTCCCAAACTTTGTTCTTTCAAACTGATTCAACTCTTCCTGTATGGTAGATATCCAATCAGGATCCATTAGAGTTTCTTCAGTTTTCTTAGGTTCTACTTGAGACATGAAGCATGCATGTAGGCACTCATTAGCAGTTGCACTTCTAGTTCTCACACCAGCAGTAGGATCACCAATAATTGCTTCTCTAGTGTGACTTCTATCCCACTTCCTTGTGTGAGTTTATTGACTTGTGCCTTCATCATTTTCTTCATCACCCATATGACTTGTAGATCCTTATTCTCCTTTCCCCCCTGAGTTTGTGCTATCAAATTCATGTGTTTGAGATGAGCTTCCATTCTCATGATTTTCCTGTTCAGTAGTCTCTTCATTCATCATCTGTTGTGCATTAGCTTCAAAAACCTTTGAGTCAAATTTTCCCAGATATTTAGAGTTGTCTTTTAAAATGTAACACTTGCTTCCAAACACATTAAGATCCTTCAAAATAGGCTTTCTCTTAGACATAATTGAGTAAGGTCATTTTCCATGGGCTTTGTTAATGAGATATCTGTTTTGAGTATAGCATGTAGTGTTAACAGCTTCTTCCCAAAAACTTGTTGGCAACTTGGCATCTTGCAACATTGTCCTAGCAGCTTCTACCAATGTTCTATTCTTTCTTTCAACTACCCCATTTTGTTGAGGTGTTCTAGCAGCTGAGAATTCTTGAACAATGCCTTTGCTTTTACAGAATTCACTCAATATTGCATATCTGAATTCTGTTCCATTATCACTTCTCAATCTCTTTACACAGTTTTGATCTTCAACCTGTTTTTCTATCTTCTTTATGTGCTCAATTATGATGTGTGGAGTCTCATCTTTAGAGTGCATGAACTCTAACCAAGTGTATCTTGAGAAATAATCCACCATCACAAGTGCATATTTATTTCTTGAAATTGATATGACATTTACTGGTCCAAACAAGTCCATGTGAATAAGTTGCAATGGTGCACTTATACAGTTCACAATTTTTGACTTGTGACTTGATCTTTACATCCGGAAACTCTTCAGAAAACTCCTTCCTAACCTAATCTAAATATTCTGAGCATTTTCCGTGTTTTAACTTTTTCAATCCGGATTACGGTTTGACCCGTATGCGTCCTGGCGTACACTTCGATACGATAATCGTTTTGATAAATCAACAAAACCCGTATTCTTAAAAGGCAGGATAATATTACATTATTTTCATATAAAGTGTTTTATAAGAAGCCCAGTTTTGATAATTTTCCAAATCTGATATTAAATTGTATCATTTTATAGTTACTTAGCGGCTAAGTAATCTATTTTCGGATCCGATATGATCCAAAGAGATACTCTTTACGTGTTTAAAATGTATCTCGTTTGGTGCACAATTGCATTCATTATATGTGTTTTCAGGGTTATCTGTTAATTTAGGAAATGTTTCTGTTTCTCAAAAATCAACGGACGGGGACCCCACCGGGAAGTCAAAGCCCACAAAATTTATATTTTCATTTTTAGAAAATCGTGGGACTTTCAAATATGCAATATTTTGTATTTTTGAATTATTCGTAATTTTTGGGAAATTTTGACATTATTTTTGCATTTAGTGGATTAAAAATTATTCCCCGTTAATTATTAATTTTGGGCTAATTATTTTTATTAAATGATATAATTAGGCCCCAAATAATTTTAGGGGTATTTTTGTGTAAGTATATGTAGTTCTTTTTAATTATTAATATTTATTATTAAAAATCAGATTTTATTTTATTTTTCAGAAAATTCAAAAAATCCTGTAATATTTGTTCTTCATGTTCTTGAGAATCAATCTGGGATTTGAAGATGATTCTGAGCTCCAAATCTTATGTATGAGTAATCAATCTGAAGCCCTCGATCCATACTACATGTACCCATCATCAAAATCAACAAACGAGTGGTAAATTTTCAATTTCAAAAATTAGGGTTTATGGTCGAATTTAGGCGTTTCTTTTGTGTTGATTTTTGATTATGTTTGAGGCTTGAATAAGCTTTATCATGCACTGGAATATCGATTTGTGTATAAACTTTATGTGTTTTTATACGGAATGATAGTAGTCGAGTTCATAGTATTATTTGAAATTTTGATTCGTTTATTTCAAATTGTTCTTGATTATCTGGTTATTTTGATTTCTGGAAAAGTGTTGAATAGATGTGAGCTTTGTTTTGCCATTGAAATTGTTAATTTTGGTTAATAGATTATTGATGTCAGTTTTTCGCCGGTTTTCGGCCGCAATCGTTCGAAAATTGGCCGGAGAGGTTGATTCTGTAGTTGCCAGCATTAACTGATACTTCGATTAGATTCCTGCTTAAATTTAGAACAAATTGGAGTTGAAAAATCTGTTCGAACCGTGTTGATTGGGGCCAAACCGTGGCATGGCCGGAATCCGGAGTTCGCCGGATTCTGGGGATTTTCGGCCGTGTTCTTGATCCCCGCCAGCCAGCCGCTTCACTCCGACCACCGTTCAATCTTCCCAAACCCTGAACCCCGACTGAAAAATCTATTTGCCAGATTTCTGTTTATAAATAAATCAAAATTCTTTATTTTAATTCCCAAAATCATTTTTTAATTTCAAAAATTAATTTGGTTAATTATTTTAATAATTAACCGAATTTTTTTAAATTCCAAAATTTTTTTATTTTTATTATTTTCAAAAATCTAATTTTATTTGATTATTTATAATTAACTTTAATCAACTAATTTTATTTATAAATAGTTAAATAAAGTATAATTATTTATAATTAATTGAAATAATTCCTAAAAATCACTTTTAAACTTTTAAAAACTATATTTTAGTATTTAAAAATCAAGTAATATTTTTATTAATTGATTTATTCTTATTTTATTCATAATAAATAAACCATTCGTCTGTTTAATACGAAACGAACGCCTCTACACTCAGAAAAATATTCCGCTTTCATTAAAAATAATTTCGAGACCCAAACTCTTTTTTTCCTAAAGGTCACTTGTTTTACGAGTCATTCTGAGTCGATTTTTGAGGGATAAATCATTTTTTACCTGATTTCAGTTTTAAGCGTACCTAGTTGAACCTTTTGACGAACCGAGACATATGTGATATGAATTATGTGATATGTGAGTTACGTGTTTATATGCTATATGTATTACGTGCGTGCGCGGGTCAAAAGTCTTGTGTTTGACTGTTTCTTTTATGTGTGGGCTATCATATGGGTAGACGATAGAGTTTTGACGCGCATTTTATCGAGTAATTATCGTTGAGACGATTAAAGTTGTATCTTTTATTTATAGATGCGAATCTCTCGAGTTGATCGGGACCAGACATTGGAAAAAGTGAAATGGAATGGTATTGGATATCTGGCTTCTACCAATCACAGGAGCAGCATATCAGTAAAGTGTTGAAAAGAAAGACGGTGATGCCTTGAGATGCTAGACTAAGATAATTGTGTTTCTACGAGTGTGACTAACTGCAAAGAAACTTAAAGGCAAGTATCCCTATCATCATTTATTGTTCAAGTGATATTTATTTTGAATCTTATTATGCAAGTATTGCTTTCCCTATTCTCAGTTCAGAATTGATAAATGTTTTACATATCGCTGAATTAAATGCTTATTATGCAAATACTCCTCTGCTATTCTATGTTCAGAATGGGTAAGTGATTTTACTTATCAAATGAATGGATTTATAAATATTTTGGGTTTTTCGAAAAATGAGTTGGTTTTGCGAGTATTCCTTCCCAAGTAAATGGGGGAATAAAAGTTTATAAGGGTGTCGAGTATTATGACCCCTTTCAATAAAATGTTTTTAAGATTGGATGGTTGCATAAGAGGCTGTGGTGGCGGTCCAATGTGAGCTATGTGTTATACGGGATATAACACCTTGCTAGGCCGATATGTGCCTTGGGTACCCCTTTGTTTAGTTGAATATACTTCGGCATACAGGTGTTGTTCCATGGCTAATCACCGACGATAACACACCGTCGTTCGAGGATTCCAATCTAAATTATTATATTGCTTTTGATAAACATAGAATAAATGATTTATCAATTGTTTTGGTTTTGAATAAAAGATGAAATGCAGTTTTGATTCAGTTTCTGCTTGATGTGGATATTTAGGTTGTTGTTAATTATCAAAGGTGGTATTAGTATAGATGATTGATGTTGACTTCGGTATGGGATGTTGTGAGCATCAAAGTTCATATTGAAATCTAATTTGACATGACAACAAAATGAGTATTGATATCAAGAGTTCAGTATTGAATAAGGTTTATGATTCAGTCCATAATCATTGTTTCTTGTTATGGTTGTTTACGATATTTCCATAAACATTGTTCTACGAGTTTTATTCTCTTCGAGATTCAAAGTATTGCTGAAGAATTTTGCTCGAAAATCTCAAATTTTTTTTTGAATACAGTGAGAACCAATTATCCGATTCTTTAATAAATTTTTTATTCCAGCAATTATGATTTTAAAATGTTCTGCGCTATTGCAGATGTCAATTTATTATCAAAACAACCATATATATATTACAATGATCTTGTTGAGCATTTCTTCTGCTCATACTTGCCTGTTTTTAAATTTAACCTCCAGTGAGGATTAGCTTGCGCTGTTTAGCCGCGTAATTCGAGGAAGCAAAGAAGAAGCTCTTGAAAGGTGGTTGGTCCAGGGTTTGCGGGCTAGTGTAAGTTCTGTTACGAAAAGTTGTTTATATTTTATTATATTATAATTGTGTTATTTTATAGTTGGGTCTAGTATACTTCTTTTCAAAGTTTTACTAACGAGTTAGTACTAAATTGGAATTTGTTGAAAAGAGTTTTAAAAGAAAAAGAAAGTGAAAAAAATTTATTTGTGGAATTTGGATTTCTTGTTTCTAGAACTGTAACTTGAAAAGATCTAGGGTATAGTTTGGGGTCACAGATGCTAAATATCTTCTGCTAGAATTTATTTATTAATTTAACAAGTTATTTTAGATTGAGGTTTCATCGTGACGACCAAATCCTCTGACCCCGGATTTGGGGCCGTTACAGCTTGCTTTGTTTTTCTGATGCCTTGGTGTAGATACAACAAATACCATCCTTATTTCTGAGTCCAAGTCTGCAACAAATAAGCTTCCTTTTCTTGCTCCTTTCACAGCAACTCCACCAGTTTTCTTGCTGATAAAGTGCATTCTTCTTTGTTGAATAAAACTTTAAAGCCTTTGTCTGCAAACTGGCTAACACTGAGAAGATTCACTTCAAGACCAGCTACTAGTGCTACATCATCAATGACAACATTTCCAGAAACAATATTTCCATATCCCATTGTGAATCCTTTGCTGTTGTCTTCAAAGGTCACCAAAGGGCCAGCCTTTTCCTCAAATTTTGATAGCAGGGCATTATCACCTGTCATATGTCTGGAACATCCACTGTCTATGATCCAAATGACCTTCTTCATTTTTCCTTGCACACAATGAGTTTTAAGTGTGTTTAGCAACCCAAGCAGTGTTGGGAACTTTCTTCTTGTTAACTGATTTAACAGAAGTAGAATAAGTTGCTTCAGATAAAATAGAATTCATTGACTGTTGTGCATTTTCCCAATCTGTTGTAGACCCAATTTTTGTTTCTTTGAGGTCTACTCTCAGCTTGTGACAACTTTTCATCACTTTCAAGTTGCAAGGGATGCAATCAAACTTGTCACAGAATAAGTAGGGATCATTTGCATCTGTTTCATTATATTTGCAGGCTCCTTTAGCTGGCTTGCTAACAACCTTTTTACAAAGGTGAGTTAGGTGATTCACAGAGCCACATTTCTCACATTTCTTTCTTGAAGCATCTGTAACATAAGCAAAGTTGTTGCTTTTGTTTATCCCAATTTTCCCATTTCTATTTTTCTTCTTCTTTTTTGCACCTTCAGTTTTGGTTTCTTTGATAGGTGTCTTGGAATCTTGGTTGTCCATTAGATTCTCTTCAGCTTTGGAAGATTGAGTTGCTTCTGCATTTTTCTTCTCATTATCTTCATCAATAATTTCTTGCTTGATAATCAATTCTTCTTCACTGAAGTTAACATCACATGCCTTGAACATATGTGTAACAACCTTTTTCTGCATTGCTGGAACATTTTCATTTTCTGTTGTTTTTCCTTTATCACTTATATCTTTCTTTTTGCTGTTCAAGACATCATAATCAAGACCAATAGGAATATTTGCACATGGCTTATTTTTCTCATGGTATTGTCCAACCAACTCAAATGCATTCTTGAAGGACTTTAACTTCACTTCATTCTATTCCAGCTTCTCCCTTAACACTACTTCAATTTCACTTGCACACTTGAGCTTGTTCTTCAGATATACATTCTTTTGTCTTACATCTTCAAGCTCTACCAACAACAATTCAGCTTCTTGTTTCTCATTTTCAAGCTTCTCATTTATCTTTGTAAGTCTGCTAACTTCTTCATTAGCAGCAACCATACTTGTATGAATGTGAAACATATATGGTCTTATCTTCTCTACCGTTTTCTTATATTGACTCACATTTAAATCAATGGTAGTAAGAGTTGGTACCTGTGATTTTGATGAGGATGATTCTCCTTGCTCCAAGGCCATTAATACATATTTTCCAACTTTCTTATCTTCATCATTAACAGAGTCATTCCAAATCTTTCCCTCTGCAATATAGGCTTTGCTTTGCTGTTTCTTCAGAAGAGCTTCATACTTTGCTTCTAGTTCAAGATAAGCTTTGTCTTTTTTTGCTTTCTTGGGTTTCCTGCATTCTATAGCAAAATGACCAAGTTCATCACAGTTGAAGCACCTTATCTTTGATCTATCAACATATCCAGTTTTGTAACCATTTTTGCTATCAGATGTGTACTTCCCTTTTCCTTTGCAACTGCTGTCTTTGTTGAATGACTGTCCTTTACCTTTAAAGAATCTTGGCTTCTTTACCCAAATGCTGGAGAACTTCCTTTCTAGATAGGCCATTGACTAATCAAGCTCATCAAGTTCATCCAGGGTGTAGAAATTATCTTTTTCCAATTCCAGTATGACTTGTTCCTGTGAATCATTGTTTCTTTGCTCACCGACTCAGGAAACTGGAGTCTGGGATCTTGGTTCATCAGTAGAGGTTTGGCTTTCATTAACAATTAGATCACTTGAACCATCTACCACATGCCCTTGACCAGCTCCTAATGATTTTCCTTGAATCATCTCTAATTTATATGTTTTTAATATTCCACATAGAACTTCTATTGTTATTCTGCTCAGGTGTCTCCCTTCTCTGATTGCTGAATTTTTTTGTTCCAAATGGTCAGGGAGTGTGAGCAAGAACTTCAATTTCACTTCTTCAGCTTCATAGTATTTGTCATGCAGTTGTAAGTCATTTATCAGCTTGTTAAACCTTACAAACAGATCAATAATACTTTCTTTTGGCTTTGCCATGAAGCCCTCATACTGTGAAATTAGTATCCTTCTTTGATTAGATCTAACTTCCTCAGTTCCTTCACAGACTATTTCAATCTTTTCCCAGATTTTCTTAGCAGTGTCACAGTTGACAATGTTATTGTACATTACATTTTCAAGTGATTCTATTAGGATCAGTTGGAAGCCACTATCTAGGGAAACATTTTCTTTCTCAGCCTCAGTGTACTCAGAAGGATCTTTAGGAGCATAATAAGCTGGGATGACCATATCACCATCTGTAGATTCCTCAACTCTAACCATATGAGTGAAGGGCCCATTTTTGAGAATCTGAATGTAGAGTGGATTGACCATCCTTATAAACAAAAACATTTTTTTCTTCCATAGAGTGTAGTTAGTTTTATCAAAAGTAGGGATTTTGATGCTACTGATTTTCTGTGTATTCATTCTTCCAAGATCTTGAATCTGTTTACTTTCAGATTTTGCTCTGATACCACTTGTTAGGTAATGAATTACACACATGGGGGGGGGGTGAATGTGTTTTTGTGTTTTTATGCTTTTCTTGAAGTTTTTATGATTGTGAACAAAGTAAATTAAATCTTGCAGTGAGATGTGTTAATAATGAAGTTAAACAAGCAATAATAGTGAACACAAATATTTTAGAACTCACTTAATTTTATATTAAAATTAAGAATTTTTTGCTACAAAATTTCTAGGCTCTTTGTTGCTAAAGAGCTTAGCGTCTTCCTTGAGAGAATACAAGATTTTTCTGATCTCAATTATTTTTCCTAACAAGGACCGGTGTTAACTTTATATGATAGTTAACTACTGGTTTACACAGTGTATAATAAGAGATGCTATTCACTTTAGTAAACTGTCACTAATCATTCCATTTTAGGAAAAGTATATATTCCATTTCTGGCTTAGCATAACTTTGCATACTGTGTTAACTTTGATCTTCCTGTGTCAGTTAATCTTCACCCTTGATTTTGCACACTCTTCAAGCTGTTTTTTGTAGACTTGTCAATCCAACTGGTTGGATTGTTTGTTGATTGTTAATCTTGGATATTGAACTGGTCTGCACTTTGTACTTTGAGTTTTACCTCAAGATCTCCAGTTTGGTATATATAGAACTTGACATCTCGATAAGTATATTGGCTTATCGAGATCTCTTTATATTCTATAGTTGATTTGACTTGTAGAGGTCTCTGAGTTCTCTATAAGAGAATTTAGCTTGTCGAGATCTCTCCACTTCATGTCTTCACTTTGGCTTATAGATATCTTTGAGTTCTCTAGTAACTAATTGACTGTTCGATACCTCAGAGTTCTCTAGTGATAATTGACTTGTCGATATCTCAGAGTTCTCTAGTGAGAATTGACTTATCAATATCTCAGAGTTCTCTAATGATATTTGACTTGTCGATAACTCAGAGTTCTCTAGTGATATTTGACTGGTTGATATCTCAGAGTTCTCTAATGAAGAAATGACTTGTCGATATATCCAATCTTCATGTCTTCAATTTGGCTTGTCGATATCTCTGAGTTCTCTAATAGCTTTCTTGACTTCTCTATAAGTCATTCTGGAGTTCTCGAATGACTTCTCTATAACACTAAATATGTGACTTGTAGAGATCTTGACTTAGAATATTTTTCTCAAAAAAAAATTTATTCAACTCCAAGCTTCTTCATAATTCTTCTGAGGTATGATCTTCTTGATCTTCTTCCAGATAGAATTCTTAGGCTTGATACTGTTTAAAGAAAAAGACTCCAGTCTGCTCTTTGACATTTTTATAGACTTTAAATGTTACAATACAAGATGCAAACTAAGATTACAATGCAACCTTTCGAGGGTTGTCAATTTGACTTAGTCTTGTTAAAGTACAGGCATGTCTTGCACAACAGTGACAGTGGTTAGAGAGATTGTAGCAGGAATAGTAGACAAAGCTCGGATCTGGTTACTTCAGGATTTCTGTAGTTTGTTTTTATATATTATGTATATTATGTTGTTGTAGCATGCAGTAGATGGAGGTTGTTATACATCCAATTTTGTTGTGTAGTCAGATGAGATAGTAGTTTGGATGTTAGTTGTACTAGTTGGATTTCCTGTATGGTTGTTATGTAGTAGTTGTTATATTAAGTCATTTAGTTTGTCATAAACTTTTGCGTTGTTATTACTGTTGTTACCATTATCGTTGCACCTATTGCTGGTATTTCCAGAATTTAGCTATTCATTCTGGATGGAACCAATTAACTGAGGATGAGGATATTTTTATTGTGGCAGCATTTTCCTGATACATATGTATACAATGTTTGGAGCATTCAATTTTCTTATATATTATTTCTATATTTCAGGAGAATGCCACCTAAGAAGAATCCTCAACCCAACTCTTCTAGCAACGGATCTTCTAGGGATCCTACCATGAGTGAATTATAGATCTGTTGCGTCAACATTCCACTCAGCTGGCCCAAGAGCAGCTGCAATTCCAGAAGCAGCAACAACAGTTTCAGCAGCAGCAACAACAACAACAACAACAGCTCATACAACAGCAGCAGCAAATCCAACAGCAACAACTGCAAATCCAACAGCAGCACCAGTTGAGGGGGTCAACCCAAGTTGTTAGTTTTAAATCCTTTCAGGCTGTAAAATCCCCAGAGTTCAAGGGTGAAGTAGATCCCGTTGCTGCCAAAATCTGGTTGATAGAGATGGAAAAGGATTTTGCTCTCATCAAGGTGAGTGATGACTTAAAGACGGAATATGCTAGTTACTTCCTAAAGAATGATTTGAATTATTGATGGGAGTCTAATCGAGCCTTGGAAAAGAAGGTCCTATTTCTTGGACCCGATTTACAGAGTTGTTTTTGGAAAAATATTTCCTGGACTATCTCCAGAATCAGATGGAGATGGAATTTTTAGAATTGAAGCAAGAAGATAAAAGTGTTACGGAGTATGAATCCAAGTTCACAGAATTGGCTCGAATAGTACCAGAGTATGTAAGCTCAGAAGCCATGAGAGTGAAGCAGTTTCAACAGGGATTGAAGCCGAAAATAAGGAGTGGATTTGTAGCTTTGCAACTCAAAACATATACTTTGGTAGTTCAGTTTGCCTTAGTGATAGAAAGTGACCAGAAGTTGGCTGCTAAAGAAAGAGGTGAAAAGAAGAGGAAGTTTGAAAGTGGGCCTGATAAGTCAGAACAAGGAGAAGCAAGTCAAAAGTTTCAGCGACGGTTTAGAAGGATTAGAGGCAGGAAATTCAGAAGGCAAAATTTCCCACAAGCTAGGCCCAGTACCACATCAGTCAGTTCAACTCCGATGAAGTCAAGAAAACCAATAATAGATTGTAAGACATATGGAAAGAGGCATAGTGGCGAGTACAAGGAGAACATTAATTGTTTCAAATACGGCCAGAAGGGTCATTACTCCACGGAGTGCAAGTCTGAGATTCAAGGAATCACCTATTTCAGCTGCGGGAAGGTGGGACACATTGCTAAGAATTACAAATCAGCTACCCAAGGCAGTGTAGGAGGAAGAGCGTCTCAAGGGCCAGCAACAAGTACAAGTAGAGCCAAAACTTTCAAAATGACCAAGAAATCCACGGCTCAGGATTCCGACGTAGTTGTAGGTATGCTTTCTCTTAATTTTGTCATGTTAACATTCTATTTGAATCAGGAGCGTCTAAATATTTCATATCCCTGAACTGCGTGGATAAAATGCAATTAATGTTGGAAATCTTAGATGAACCTTTGACCATAGAAGTGGCCAAACAAGATAAGATACCTGTAAGTCAATTTTTCCCTTAGTGTTCAATAGAGATTCCAGGTCACTCTTTTCCAGCCGACCTAATACCTTTTGAGTTAGGGGAATTCGATATCATTCTAGGCATGGATTGGTTGTCTCTATTTAAGGTAAGTATTGACTGCAAGAAGAAGAGAATTGTCATGTATATAAAAGATAATGCAAGAATAAGTTATTAAGGACGGAAGCAGGACAATAAGTTTTTCTTAGTATTGCAGGAAAAGAAATTGTTAAGACAAGGATGTGAGGCGTAATTGGCACATGTGGTGGATACCAAGAAAGACGCACCTACTCTGGATGAGATTCTAATATTAAGGGAATATCCCGACATTTTTCTGGAAGAATTTCCAGGATTACCACATGATCGAGAAATAGAGTTCTCCATTGATTTGATACTAGGGGCAGAGCCAGTTTCCAAAGCTCCATACCGAATGGCTACTAGAAAAAGGAGTTATCTGTTGTGCAAGACATGTCTGTACAATAACAAGACTAAATCAAATTGACAACCCCAAGTAAGTTGTATTGTAATCTAAGTTTGCATTTTGTATTGTACTAAGTCTGTAAAAATGTTCAAGGGCAGACTGGAGTCTTTTTCTGTAAACAGTATCAAGCCTAAGAATTTTATCTGGAAGAAGATCAAGAAGATCATGCCTCAGAAGAATTATGAAGAAGCTTAGAGTTGAATAAATCTGTTTTGGGAATAAAATTCTAAGTCAAGATCTCTACAAATCACAAATTAAGTGTTATAGAGAAGTCATTCGAGAACTCCAGAATGACTTATCAAGAAGTCAGGAAAGCTACTAGAGAACTCAGAGATATCGATAAGCCAAATTAAAGACATGAAGATTAGAGATATCGACAAGTCATTTCTTCACTAGAGAACTCTGAGATATCGACAAGTAAAAATATCATTAGAGGTCTCTGAGATATCGACAAGTCAAAATATCATTAGAGATCTCTGATGTAACGACTGGGATATTACGCTTGTATTATATCATAATAAAGATAAATTATGTATTTTATTATGTCAATTATGTGTAATTAGTCATAAAACCCTAATTGTTATGTGCTACGTGTGTTCTGTATCATCAGGATTTTGGGTATTTATCGGATATTTTATTTCGTGTTAAAAGCCTTTATATCAAAAGTTATACGACCCGAACTATGTTTTAATAGCTGATATTTCAAATAAAATAATTGGCCTTATTTTTCCTAGAATGGGCTTGTACCATCATGTTATTCTGAACATCTAGATATTTTATAAATTTTCTCGTTACGTGAAAAATGACTTTTTCGGGCCCCTTCGGGTGTCAAAAACCCCACAAAAATCACATTTTTATTTTAATTAAATTATAAGACTTTCAAATATTCCATTTCTTTGCATTTTTGGATTATTAACAATTTTTGGGAATTTTTGGCATATATTGTATATATAAAATATTTAAAAATTAGAAATTAATACTTAAAAATTATAAAATTAGGGGCCAATTAATTTTAATAGATGTATAATCAAGGCCTTAATTTTAATTAGGAGTATTAATTTACTACTATAAATAACCTAATTTTTATTTAATTATTTATAATTAATTATTAAAAATTTCAGAAAATCAGAAAATTCTTTGCTGCTGGGTCGGGTTTTGAATAATCCAAACGTGATTTTGGTCTGATTTCTACACCAAATCAAGTCGTTCGAGTACTCAAATCAAAGGTTTTGATCTGTTCTTTCTGTTTCTTATATCAATTTCATGTTTTAATTCGTTATTTTTCAATTTAAAATTCTAGGGTTTATATTCGAATTGGTACTTTTTGATTCTGGGGTTATCTGTTGAAATTGATGTAATGAATAGCTTTATATGATGATTTCTGATTGTATCATGCTAATTAATTTAACGAACAATAGCTTGAATCGAAAGTTCGAATTCTATGGTTTATGTGAATTTTGATTTATACGTTTTTGATTTTGAGAAAGATGAGGTATATAGGGTGTTAAGGCTTTGATTGTATAGTTCATAAGCTTTGATTTAAGCTATAGAACGTGAAGTTTCATGTACAAATCAGTGAATTCGATGTTTGTCCGAAGTTGAATTTGATTTATCGGAGATAGATATTCCTGGATGTTTTTGGTTCGTTTTGGCCGGAGATAAACTGCTACAATTGATTAGAGTTAGAACCCTGTAAAAAACACACCAAACGGTGTTGTTTTTCCTTGAAAACGGGCTGCCGGAATCCTGGCCGGTCACCGAATTCTGGGCAGAATATGGTCATGTTCTTTATGACCCGGAATTGACTCGTCTGATTAACCTGCTTTTGATCTATTTTGTCAGATGTTACTTTTCTGACAAATAATTCTGGGATTTTAGTTTTAATTTTAATTTTAATTTTTTTATTTATAAAAAATCAGTTTTATTTATTTTATAAACTGATTAATTAAGTATTTAATTAATTGATTTATATTATAAATAATTCTCAAATATTTTCTAAAATTCGAAATTAATTACTTCTTTAATTAATTATTTATTATTAATTAATTAATTATTTAAAAATGATTACTTATTTTCATAATTAATCAAATTATTTTCAAAAAATCATAATAAATTCATTTTAATTCCAAAAATTATGGAAAAATCTTTATTAATTTTGATTTTTCCTAAATAATTATTTAAAAATATTTTTGAGGTCCAATTATTTTGAATAATTAATTATATTGAATAATAAATTGATTTATTCTTATTTATTGAACAATAATTTAACCGTTTATCCGACTTAAGCGAAACGAAAGCCCTTCGACTCAGAAAAATGATATGTTTTCATTAAAAATAGTTTTAAATCCTAATTTCTTTTAGCAGCGAGTCGACTATTGATATTTATTTACTTGTAAGCCCTATTACTTATAGAGATGAGTCCAATAAATTCCGAAAAATAGAAAACGAGTCAGATATTGTTCTGAGATGCGAATAGCGAGTTGATTTCGATTCTAAAAATTATTTTAGACCTAGGATGACTATGTGACTTATGTGCTATGTGAATTATATGGTTAATAGAGTCCTAATTATTATTAATTGTTATACGAGTCAATTATATGCGTACGGGTAGATGATAAGGGCTATTTGAAGTCGATTTGAGACGCGATTGAGATACGAGTTGACTAAATAAGCCTATTTCTTTGATAGAGACGAATCTAACAAAGAGGATCGAGCCAGTGATAGAGGAAGGTGATATATATGTGATAGATCGTGTGAAAGGTAAGTTTTTCCCCTATTCTAAATTCAGAATAGTGAATTGCTTTCAGAATCTTATCATAGTTATACACTGATAATTCCTGTTCACAAACACTGATACACAATTATTATTCCTTTATTCATATCTCATTTCGATTCCTGATTTCTCTTAATTCATCAAATTTTCTATCCATATTCCAATAGTATACATATATACATATATCCTGATGTATTCCGATGTTGGGATATATCGAAGCATACCGATTATTCTGGTTGCTCATCTATGGACTAGATGGTGACGATTAGGATCAGGTATACACTTGATCATGAGGACCGGGAATTAACAGGATCCTTGTGTTGGGCCATAGAGCCTGGGTACCCGAATGGATCTATATATTGAGGTATGGATCTGTATTGTATCCTAGCTGATCAGCAGGATATAGGTGCAAACTTGTGTCCAGTTTATTTTATTGATACTCGCTGACAATGGCCATTGTTCTCTTCTTGCGAGGTTACATCTCATCTGATGTAACCAAATTACCGATTCGTTTAGTTTATTATAACAATGCTTATATATATATTGTGGACTTGTTGAGCAACTCATGGCTCACCCCTTTTTTATTGTTATTCACCTTATTGTTTTTAGTTAAGAAGGAAAATGAAACCTATCAAGACTCGTGTGGTAAAGAAACGAGTCAAGCAGCGGGACCCTCTAATACCAAAAGTGTTGATCCCGATTCAGGAAGAAAGCTTTGAGTCAACTGAGCAGGTGTAGTGTAGATAGATAATGTATGTGTGTTTGAATAAAAGATAATATAGTTAAAAACTTGTTTAGACAATGGTTTGTAATAAAGAGAGTTCAGTGAGATTTTAAATTTGGTTTGTAATAAAAGTAGATTGATGTTCTTGTTTTCATAATAAAAAGAGTTTTGTGAGATCCTGGTTAATATTAAAGGGGTTAAATATGCATCTTATTAATTATTATACAGGTTTGGTAGTTGGTTAGTAACCCCCAGATCTAGACGCCGGGTTTGGAGGGTGTTATAATCTAAGTTTGTATTTTGTATTGTATCACTTAAGTCTGTAAAAATGTTCATGGGCAGACTGGGGTCTTTTTCTGTAAACAATATCAAGCCTAAGAATTCTATTTGGAAGAAGATCAAGAGGATCATGCCTGAAAAGAATTATGAAGAAGCTTGAAGTTGAATAAATCCGTTTTGAGAAAAATATTCTAAGTCAAGTTCTCTATAAGTCATAGATTAAGTATTATAGAGAAGTCATTCGAGAACTCTAGAATGACTTATCGAGAAGTCAGGAAAGCTACTAGAGAACTCAGAGATATCGACAAGCCAAATTGAAGACATGAAGATTGGATATATCGACAAGTCATTTCTTCACTAGAGAACTCTGAGATATCAACCAGTCAAAATATCGTTAGAGATCTCTAAAATAACGATAAGTCAAAATATCACTAGAGATCTCTGAGACATCGATAAGCAAAAGTGAAGACATGAAGATGAGAGATCTCGACAAGCCAAATTCACTTATAGAGAACTCAGAAACCTCGATAAGTCAAACAACTATAGAGTTATTAGAGATCTCGATAAGACAATATACTTATTGAGATGTCAAGTTCTCTATTGATCAAACTGGAGATCTCAAAGTAAGACTCAAAGTACAAAGTGCATATCAGTTCGATATCCAAGATTATCAATCAACAAATAATCCAATCAGTTGGATTGACAAGTCTACAAAAGCAGCTTGAAGAGTACAAGATCAAAAGCCAAGATTAACTGGCAAAGTAAAGTCACAGGCGTGCAAGATTAGCAAAGATACACTAAGCCAGAAATAGAAAGATTTGGTTATCCAAAAATAGGGTTTAGTACATGCTATTGCATACTATGTAATAACCAGTGTTTACTGTTCTATAAAGTAAACACTGGATGCTTTGTTTTAAATGTAACAATTTAGATCAAAATTCTTGTATTCTCTCAAGAAAGAAGCTAAGCTCTTTATCAACAAAGAGCCTAGAAATTTTGTAGCAAAACATTCTTAATTTTAATATAAAATTAAATGATTTTTGAAAGATTTGTGTTCACTATTTTATCTCTCTAAATTCAGTACTAACACATTTGACTACAAGATTTTAATTTACTTTGTTCTCCACCATAAACACTTCAAGAAAAGCAGAAAACACAAAAACACATTCACCCCCCTCTGTACGTGATTCATTATCTAACAAGTGGTATCAGAGCTAAATCTGAAAGTAAACAGTGTCAAGATCTTGGAAGAATGAATACATAAAAAATCAGTAGCATCATAATTCCTACATTAGATAAGACTAACTACACTCTATGGAAGAAGAAAATGTTACTATTTATCAAGATGACCAATCCATTATACATTCAGATTCTCAAGAATGGGCCTTTCACTCCTTTGGTAAAAGTTGAGGAATCTACAAATGGAGACATGATCATTCCAGCTCATTATGCAACTAAAAGTCCTTCAGAATACACTGGGCCTGAGAAAAAAAGTCTCCCTAGATAGTGGCTTAGAGTTAATCTTGATTGAGTTACTTGATAATTTAATGTACAACAACATTGTCAACTGTGACACTACTAAGCAAATCTGGGAGAAGATAGAGATACTTTGTGAAGGAACAGAGGAAGTTAGGTTAAATCAAAGAAGGATACTGATTTCACAGTATGGGTAAGCCAAAGGAAAGCATTATTGATGTGTTTGAAAGGTTTAACAAGATGATTAATGACATATGAATTGGAAATGATTTAAAGGAAATCACTAAGAGCTGGTCAAGGGCATGTCGTAGATGGTTCAAGTGCTCTTGTTGTTAATGAAAGCCAAAACTATAATGATGAGCCAAAATTTCAGACTCCAAGTGTCTCAACTAGTGAGCAAAGAAACAATGATTCACACGAACAAGTCATACTGGAATTATAAGAAGATGATTCTATACCCTGGACGAACTTGATTGTAACACCCCCAGATCCGGGGTCAGGGATCCGGGTCGTCACGGTCTTTCTTTCCACAATATCACTTCACTTAATTAATAATAAATAACCCTATACTGTGACCCCACACTAACACACACCACAACCTGTTATAGTCTCAGAGATGAAATTGAAATAAGTACAAGTCCTTGAATCCACAATTAAAAGTTATTACAACCCAAAATGATTACTTGATAAATTTACAGTTAATTGCCATTATCTGCCATAAGTTATAATTATACATAATTAATTCTCAAAAGTAGAATGCCTGATCTACCAATAGATCTACCTCTGCAGCTATAGCAGTTACAACATCAACGGGAAGACGCGGGACGCTTCCCACGCGCTTGCGCTGGGTCTGCTCGAGTCTGGCCATCTTTCCTAACTGTTGTTGTGTGATGAAGAAATAAAGCAAGAGTGAGCCTTACAGCTCGCAAGATAATATATAGCGATAACAATAATACAAGTATCTAAATGGATACTTACTAGAATCTTTTATCATGTGCAAGATAATTACTTACTAGATATAAGTTTTAAAAGAAGATGAAGTTACCAATTACTTCACTATACTTATACCATTTTTAGAAATCTACTTGAACTACTACTGTTCAAAGTATAATAAGATTCACGAGGTCATCCCATAGATGAGACCACAAATAAAACTTGAAAATATTTGATCTTTGAAATATTTTGAAAAAAATAAAGTTACGAGATACTTCATTCAATGGATACACCAATAAAACTGTTTGACCCTGTCAATGCTTCGGCAACCACCCATTAGTAGCCTTTCGATCGAAATGCTATGGGTAGTGTTGCAGAATTATCCAAATGGATGATGAACTCATTACGGGAGTTTGTCGCGCCAGGAAGACCAATTACGATGATCAGTCGTAGTAGTACAACCCCACCATTTTCTACATGTAGAGGAGAACCTGTCGGATTTACTTGTCAACCGAACACTGAACTCCTAAGGAATGGACCGCCTTAGCGGAACTTCCAGGCCATTTGGGCCAATATAATAATACGGCTGGGCCGGCGCTACTCGGCCACTTACGCCACTCCTAGTTTAGATGAAATCCATGACTCTGAAACGTAAAGCTCGTCCCCACTTTCCCCAAGTAGCAACTTGTTGATACGGCTCCACCAAGAAGTCGTATCTAGTTGGAAAGGAAAACTCACCGATATTTCCCAGGCGATGCCTGTTAATGGATTAACTTGTTCCAAGAATTTTACTTCCCGAGTATTGGGTAAGTAATCAAAACTCTTTTATCAAGATAGCAACCTTGTTGCGAATATAAAACACACCACAGAGCCGGATCCCTCAGGTTTTGAGCGAGTATTTAAATCCCATTCGAAAGGAGGATCTTAAATATAAAAATGAGTTTTGGGATCCGCTCTAACTTTTAAAAATCATTTTAAAGACTCGAAAACACTTTAAAGAGTGTTTGGAATAATGCTGATTTAATAAAGTAAATCAGTCTCAATATAAAGAAATATCTGAATATTATTATTTAAATAATATTCCCATAAAGAATAATCTTTATAAAAATAATTGAAGTAGAAGTTGTAAAACTTATACTTGAAATGAATAGTAAATAATCAAAGATATACTTATGCAAAATTAATATCTTTATTTGAATATCAAAAGTAAGTTTGATTATCGAACATTATTCTTTAGTAAAATAAAGAATATTAATAAATAATAAGCGGAGTCGTAATACCTCGAATGAATATTATAAATAATATTCATTAAATAAAATAAAGGAGTCATACATCCTCAAATGAATATCCAAGTAATATTCAATAAATAATATAAAGGAGTCATAAGTCCTAGAATGAGTATTCAAGATAATATTCATTAATAAAATAAAGTTATCGAATAAACCTTATTCGATTAATAGTTTTGAAAACTATAACCATATATATATATATATAAATATATATATATCAAATCTACTCGGGGTCCTCAACTCCCGGTTTTTAGAAAATGTTTTCACCTTTGGATCCCTTTACTAAGGGTATATGCAAATTACCGCTATTCTCTAGCATAGGTATTATCAACTGAACCAACAGATATATATGGCAAGAATACGAAACAGGCATGCATATGTACCATATCACATGCTACAATATATCGCAAGAATTTGCTAATATAACCATCATGCATCTATTACAAGATAATGCATATACAAGTGTATACATCACAACAACAGTATAACGGGTAGAAAACTTGCCTGAGCGACTGGGGGTTACGAATGGCTCGGGACGAGTCTGGTAACCTATAAGCAACAATTAAGTTGGAATTAAACCAAAGTCACTTGTAAATCTATAATCTAACCAACTCAGACTCTAACGCTCATTTTGCGCTTACTGATTCTCTTAAGTCACTCGAGTACCCTCGGCTCCACCATTTTTAATAATTTAACCATTACGAGTTTTAAGGCGATTCCTTTGCGAGTGTCTTACCAACTGCCTAACACTCTTACCATAATTGTTTCATACATATTTTTGGTCTTTAACCTATGTTTCAAAGTAAGGCGAGGGGAAAAGTTTCGTTCACGAAACGCCGTTACTTAAAACGGTCATTTCTCCTAAACCGTATATCGGAATCAAACGAACTACATATCAAAACGAAGCTCGTAACATGAACTATCTAAACATGGAAATGGTCAAAACCTAGAAGGGAGTTCTCGGGTCCAAATGTCATGAACAAAAGCAGTCTAAAGTAAATCGGACATTACGACGGCTATGTTTACGCGATTTCCCAAATTTAAACCAACTCAAAACAACCACAATTCAACCCCAATTCACAACCCAATCCAAACTCCATCCAAAATACATTACAACAGCCCCAAACCAACTCATTATAATCCATTTACTTACTCCTAAAACTTGAATTTAAACTATACTACATTCTTTAACCAAATATTAAGATTTCAACAAATCAATCACCACCATTCCAACCCAAACTCTTAAACAAACAAGTTTCAAGCTAATATTTACCCTCACAACCATAATCAACCTAATATACAAATTAAAGCTAGGGTTTGGAGTTTATACCTTCCTCGGAGAGTGGAGAATCAAGAGAATGGCTTGGAATCACCCTTAAAGTCCTTATCCAAGCTTAATCTAAACAAAACTTCAAGAACATAAATTTTAGTTCTTGAAAAACACTATTCACCATCTTCTTCCATGATTTATAGAAAAAGATTGGTTTGGAATTAGAAGCTTAAACTTATAGGAAGTATGTAACTATCCATGGGGAAGCTTAGATAAATACCTTGCTAAATAGTAAGTGGTGGAGCTTGGATCTTCATTTTTTAAGAAAAGGGCCGAGAGCTTCAAGAAGAAAAATGGGGGGGTTTGTGTTTTGTTTGGTGAAAAAATGAAATGTTTGCTTGGTTGGTTGATTTTTGTGTTGTTTTAGGTTAATTACTTAATTAACCTTGATTTTGTGTTGTTATGATTCAACCACACTTCCTTCCCTTCTATGTCATGCTTATGTCATCATGTGGTGTCATCCTTCCCTCTTTGTCCTCTTCTCATTGGTTGGATGACATCATCCCCTCTAATCTCTTTGATTAACTTCCTAATTGTTTGCCTAATGACCGCTGATCTGTTATACGGTTCGCTTAACTTTCGTTTTCGTTTATCGTTTGAGGGATCATACCCGGGATCTTATTACTTGGGTTTCCATAACCTTTCTCAATACATTATAATCCTTTTATGATCCTCTCTTATAATCCTTTAATTTAAATCCTTTTTATCCTGTTACCTTATACTTAATTCTTTCCGTATCTAGTGGATTTCCGGGAAAAATCAAAGTGTTCGGAATTGGATTCTGACGATCTTTACATACACTTATATACCATATAGAGTACTAATAAAATCTCAGAATATCCATAACAGAACCCCTACATAGTGTGGCATGAAAAGTTTTCTCATTCTGCTAAAACACTATTTATAAGGGTTACAAAAAGTTCAAAATTTTGGGGTTATTACAGTCTCCCCTCCTTAAAAGGATTCCGTCCCGGAATCAGATAGAAAATGAATAGGGATACTCTCTTAGCATTGCACTTTCTAACTCTCGAGTAATTTTCCCACATTGTGGTCCTTCCATCAAACTCTGAATAGTTTGATAACCCTTCTCCTAAGCACTTGTTCCTTTTCACTCTATAACCCTTCCTGGTTACTCCATATAGGTTACGTCGGGTTGCATGTCTATGCGCTCATATGCCCCTATTTGTCTGGAATCCGAATTACACTTCCTTAACATTAATACGTGGAACACGTTATGACTTGCTACATGTTCTGGGGTAAGGCTAGCTCATATGCTAACTTCCCAATACTTCTTAATATATCCAAGGGTCCAACAATTGGTGGACTTAGCTTTCCTTTCTTTCCGAATCTCATTAACCCCTTCCAAGGGAATACCTATAACAACACTAGGTCCCCTACTTCCCATTCCTTGTCCTTTCATGTCAAATCAACATACTTTTTATGTCCATCTTGGGCTACTACCAGCCGCCCTCTGATTAGATCTATTATATCCTTGGTCCTTTGGACCACTACTGATCTGAGCATCTTGCGCTCTACAACTTCATCCTAACATAAGGGAGATCGAAATTATCTTCCCTCAAGGATCTCATAAGGCGACATCTCGATAATGACATATGATCTATTGTCGTAAGAAACTCAATCCGTGTTAAGTGATCATTCCAATTTCTTTCAAGTCTATTGCACAGACTCTCATTATAACTTTTAGCATTAGAGCTTTTGCTTCTCAATACCCATTCTTTTCCAGTTCGTAATCGCTACTACCTTCCGTTCCTAATATTATTCTGGTTATACTTCTGCTCGTTAGCGTTCTATAACCTTTTACTAACCACGTCAACCTTAGTATCACGAATGTGTTTCCATTCCGAATACTACCACAACTTTATTACTCCTTTTTCAGCTGTTTCTATTTCCCAAAGTTTGATCAATCATATAGAAGTAAAAGAATTCATTGAGAGATCACTATGATCATGAACACTTGTTACATTGCATAGTTAGTACAGAAGGTGGCCAGCCTTTAGTACTTGACAAGCAATTAAACAATAGCTGGTATCCTACTCGGCTTCTATCACACAGATAGATAGTCATTCGGCAATACCTCCCCTTCTGGAAGGGTTGTTCTTCTCAGTTTATATGAAATGAAGAGAAGAGAAAAGAACGAACTGAAGAGAATTGTATATACGTAAAAAAATTTTATTGCCATAAAATATCTGGCTTGGAATCTACCTCTGAATTATAGAGGTTTGTCATAGGAGAACAAAACATATGTGTATATATATCAACATCAAGTATTATCGCATCGCATTTTGCATGCTTAAATATTTTTTCTATTCCATCCATCATTCTATGGACCCATGCTCTTCCTCGAGCTTATACACAATCACCTTTGAAACTCCCTCGATATCGAAAATCGAATCTGGGATCTCATTCTAGACATCATCGTTACTAGAATCCTATGCTTGCACCGCAACCTTCCTCATATAGTAATACGACTCTCTTTTCATAAGAGGGAATAAATATTCAATAGGTAGATACTCTACTTAATTAGTCTATCAATGATAACTTATACACTACCACGACCCGATTAGTGGTACTCAATCTCAACATCCATTCCAATACAACTCTCACGGTTGTAATCAGCTCATTACTCGCAGAATCATTGCTGCATTACTATGGTCCACCACTGACCTACTGTCGTCATTCACTTTTCGTGAAATCTTAATATCTAACCATACGGAGTCCATACATGTCGTATAGAAAACTTCTAAAGAGTTAACATAACCACCAATCATAATTCATGAAGAACACTCCAGATCCTGACGTACTTTCATGACATGAAGCAGATAAAATTGCAGAAGAGTTTCAATCAAAGCAACGATAGCAGGTTAATACCATTCTTAATCATATGCCTTCGATAGAAGACTTAACTCAAAGGTTCGTTTAGTCCTTTTTGAAATATGGTCCTGGATTATTCTCAAGATAGTACCTTCTAAGATAGATAGCCCTTTCATGGTGATTACACAAATTAAACCTTTACCAACTACTATTACGGTTGGGTATTGCACAGTCATCAGAAGGAATGTCAATCTTCCAAACCATAATACAACCTTCATAGCTTTAACCATCATCACTGTATTCCTTTGGCACACGCGCCTATAATTATCCTCTTACCTTTAAAGTGTCGGCCACCTCTTTGGCCTTTCCTGATAGTAAAATTTCCTTACAGTCAATGTCATTTTAACCACCTCCAAATAAATTTTCTACCTCATTTCAATCACAGCTTATGTGAAGATGTTTTCCTTAAAATCTGATGAGAGAAAAAAAAATCACTATTTTCCATAAGTTATTGCCTCAGTCTTGAGAGGTTAATCACTATCGCGACTGACTCTCGATCGTACTTAGAACATCTTTTATCTTAGGTCCTAATTGCCCTGAACAATTTTGACCTTTACTGGTTTGATCCATACTTTCTCGTGGTTTAACACGTGCCCCACTTGGCATCATTATAATTACGTCATATTTCCTTTATCAACTTTTCTATTATTGAGAATTTTGAATATTACCTTTCTCCTTGTAAAACCTCTAAGGTTATCCTTCAATCGTTCCTCCTGTATTCCCTAGATACAGGGCATATCAAAATACCATTTACTACTACTAGAACCATTGTCTATATACTTCTGAAAAATTTCTCCACTGATCCTTAAAGGTTGTTGTTGCTTTAATCCTTCATTCCGTATTACCCAAACTCATAATGTCCCTATTAAGGGTGAAATTCCAACCTTTATGCATTCCCCTAGGATTCATTTTAAGTTACCGATGTTCTATCCTTAATTCCACCTTTAAAATGGTACATGCATCCTTCCATGGATAAATCAAGTCATATATCCCTGATAAGGGTGTCTTATTCAATCATTCCCACCTCGATAGTACATGTCTAATTTCGCAATAACATCTGTATTCAAAATGGGGTCAATCAATATGGCCTCCAAAAGATAACAACGGTTATCCACTTGTCTTGCCTAATTTGGTAACGATAACAAGGATGTTCTGGAAGATATTGGTCGTGTTCAACGTGAACTTCTTCTTAATAATTCCTTATTTACTTTTGTTGTTTATCTCAACAGTCATCTCAATGTTGGGATATCTCTCATACCTGGCGTCTCCCTTTCTGGGTATCATGCCACCGGTCTTACACTTCACATTCTTGAAGGTCACTTCCTTCATCCAATTTTTCCTAATTTCTTATTTTCTTGTCTCCTTAGTCTATCCGCGTCTCAATATTTATCCTTCGAACTATCTCAAGGTTTCCTCGAATCCTCCCAACTTACAGGGGATAAAATATATGTATCTCTTATGCCCTCAACCATCAATTTTAACTCATTGTGAATCACCCTCATCCTGACGATTACATACTTTTCTATTTCTATTGCTACGAGTCTTTAGGGTTTCCTCATACCCAACTCCCTTATCATTCCTCAAACTCTATTGCCGTTATATTCCTTTCCACTTCAATTTCTTTTTATTTTCCTTTCTCTTATCATTATTTCATGAACCAACACAACACAAGCATTGATTTCAAACATCCCGTCATTCTGGATTCGTGTCCTCAGAACGAATCTTGACAACTTTTACAACTTAGATTCATAATTCATCATACTCGTCTGCCTTTGTTCTAGCTCCAAAGCTTTTACACTATCTCCTTATCTTTTGGTATTACTTTCCCGAAAACAATTGACTGAACCTAAATCAGTTTATTATAATCTCTTGCTCCGTGCCTTCCTTGGCCTTTCACCAGTGGGTGGTCTCTCTCTTAGGAGGGTAAGTGACAAAAACACTCTTTTGTGATTCGTCAATCATTTAGAATCTCAAATGATTCCTCTATTTCCTTTAGCCAGGCTCTTGCCTCGGCTGGGTCAGCTTGTTCCTTGGAACTCTGAGAGCTTAGCGACTTAAAGGTCCTGGAAGAATTTCTCCCCGCATTGTTTCCTCTGGGTGGTGGTTGGGGATAATAGTCTAAGTTCTGTCTAGAAAGGTCCATAAATTGTCGTATAGGAGTACCGTCTCGGTTCTCCTTTCCTTACTCGACTTCTATTTCCTTAGTCTGAACGTTTCCTCCTCCCCCCCGTAATCGGGGTCATCCTTCATGTTTTAAATCCTCATTTTCCACTTCATTAAGTTATTGGTTCTTTCTATCTTGATGGCGACCTCCCTGACTATCACGTTCAGGGTTTGCTCTAAATCTTATTCCTCAAACTAGCTTTCATCTAAGATCTCATCTTTAAGCTCTTGAACATTTGGAACCCAAATTCTGTAGGAATACCTCATTATTCCCTTATCATCTTTCTCGATATTAATCTTTTATCTAATTGTTGGCTCTCTGCCTTCGTTCATCACTTTTTCTGGCACAATATGTTCCTTTCCAATAATTTGAACTGTATTGCAATCTCAAACAGCTTTTCGGTACCGGCTCCGGTTACCTTCACTTCTATTTCCATTTTCTAAAAATCTCTTATAAACTCTCCAAAAGACATTATCATCTTGAGTCTCTCCTTTTTACTAAGGGCATCAGCCACTACATTGGCTTTCCCCCGAATGATAAAGAATCTCATAATCGTAATCCTTGATTAGGTCTAACCACCTTCTCTGGCGCATATTGAGCTCTTTCTACGCGAAAATGCACTAGAGCACTTATGGCTTGTGTAAATCTCGCACTTCTCTAAATACAAGTAGTGCCTCCAATCTTTAGGGCAAAACTATTGCCACGAGCCTAAGCTCATGGATGGGGACATCGAATTTTATACTTCCTTAATTGTCTTGACGCGTACGCGATTACCTTGTTGTGCTGTATAAGAAGCACCCTAATTCCTTATGCGAAGCGTCACTAAATTTCACAAAATCTCATTTTCCATCCGGCAACGCCAACATAGGGAACGTCACCAACCTTTGCTTCAGTTCTAAAAAGTTGTTCTCGCATTTCTCTTTCCATTCGAACTTCTCAGTCTTACGAGTAAGCCGCGTTAAAGGGGCTACTATCTTTACAAACTTGAACGAACCTCCGGTAGTGACCGACCAATCCTACCTCTGGTAGTCGACCTAACCATGGTCATCAATTCCTCAGTGGTCCTTTATTCATTCTTGTCAGGATCCTTCACGGGATCCTCCTCAACAACAATCCCTTCTAGGACAACATCCTCAACCGCTACATCCTCAATATCAACATCATCCGGTCCTGCGTTAGGACACTCTATCGGATCCACAATCCCATCTCCAATTAGTAATAAAACATCATCGCGTTGATGTTCCTCAACCTCAGGGTTCGGAGTCCCGCTACCATATACGATAACGAACTACGCTTATATCGCTACATTTATAAGGGTTCACATAAGGGTTTTAACTGTCAGTACTACATTAGGTAGTCCGACTATGAACTTGGCAAGAGTTCTTATTATCTTAGTGAACTTAAACGTCACATCATCTCTGAGGTTTATAACGCTTAGCTCTGATACCACTTCTGTAACACCCCCAGATCCGGGGTCAGGGATCCGGGTCGTCACGGTCTTTCTTTCCACAATATCACTTCACTTAATTAATAATAAATAACCCTATGCTGTGACCCCACACTAACACACACCACAACCCGTTATAGTCTCAGAGATGAAATTGAAATAAGTACAAGTCCTTGAATCCACAATTAAAAGTTATTACAACCCAAAATGATTACTTGATAAATTTACAGTTAATTGCCATTATCTGCCACAAGTTATAATTATACATAATTAATTCTCAAAAGTAGAATGCCTGATCTACCAATAGATCTACCTCTGCAGCTATAGCAGTTACAACATCAACGGGAAGACGCGGGACGCTTCCCACGCGCTTGCGCTGGGTCTGCTAGAGTCTGGCCATCTTTCCTAACTGTTGTTGTGTGATGAAGAAATAAAGCAAGAGTGAGCCTTACAGCTCGCAAGATAATATATAGCGATAACAATAATACAAGTATCTAAATGGATACTTACTAGAATCTTTTATCATGTGCAAGATAATTACTTACTAGATATAAGTTTTAAAAGAAGATGAAGTTACCAATTACTTCACTATACTTATACCATTTTTAGAAATCTACTTGAACTACTACTGTTCAAAGTATAATAAGATTCACGAGGTCATCCCATAGATGAGACCACAAATAAAACTTGAAAATATTTGATCTTTGAAATATTTTGAAAAAAATAAAGTTACGAGATACTTCATTCAATGGATACACCAATAAAACTGTTTGACCCTGTCAATGCTTCGGCAACCACCCATTAGTAGCCTTTCGATCGAAATGCTATGGGTAGTGTTGCAGAATTATCCAAATGGATGATGAACTCATTACGGGAGTTTGTCGCGCCAGGAAGACCACTTACGATGATCAGTCGTAGTAGTACAACCCCACCATTTTCTACATGTAGAGGAGAACCTGTCGGATTTACTTGTCAACCGAACACTGAACTCCTAAGGAATGGACCGCCTTAGCGGAACTTCCAGGCCATTTGGGCCAATATAATAATACGGTTGGGCCGGCGCTACTCGGCCACTTACGCCACTCCTAGTTTAGATGAAATCCATGACTCTGAAACGTAAAGCTCGTCCCCACTTTCCCCAAGTAGCAACTTGTTGATACGGCTCCACCAAGAAGTCCTATCTAGTTGGAAAGGAAAACTCACCGATATTTCCCAGGCGATGCCTGTTAATGGATTAACTTGTTCCAAGAATTTTACTTCCCGAGTATTGGGTAAGTAATCAAAACTCTTTTATCAAGATAGCAACCTTGTTGCGAATATAAAACACACCACAGAGCCGGATCCCTCAGGTTTTGAGCGAGTATTTAAATCCCCTTCGAAAGGAGGATCTTAAATATAAAAATGAGTTTTGGGATCCGCTCTAACTTTTAAAAATCATTTTAAAGACTCGAAAACACTTTAAAGAGTGTTTGGAATAATGCTGATTTAATAAAGTAAATCAGTCTCAATATAAAGAAATATCTGAATATTATTATTTAAATAATATTCCCATAAAGAATAATCTTTATAAAAATAATTGAAGTAGAAGTTGTAAAACTTATACTTGAAATGAATAGTAAATAATCAAAGATATACTTATGCAAAATTAATATCTTTATTTGAATATCAAAAGTAAGTTTGATTATCGAACATTATTCTTTAGTAAAATAAAGAATATTAATAAATAATAAGCGGAGTCGTAATACCTCGAATGAATATTATAAATAATATTCATTAAATAAAATAAAGGAGTCATACATCCTCAAATGAATATCCAAGTAATATTCAATAAATAATATAAAGGAGTCATAAGTCCTCGAATGAGTATTCAAGATAATATTCATTAATAAAATAAAGTTATCGAATAAACCTTATTCGATTAATAGTTTTGAAAACTATAACCATATATATATATATATATAAATATATATATATATATATATATATATATATATATATATATATATATCAAATCTACTCGGGGTCCTCAACTCCCGGTTTTTAGAAAATGTTTTCACCTTTGGATCCCTATACTTAGGGTATATGCAAATTACCGCTATTCTCTAGCATAGGTATTATCAACTGAACCAACAAATATATATGGCAAGAATACGAAACAGGCATGCATATGTACCATATCACATGCTACAATATATCGCAAGAATTTGCTAATATAACCATCATGCATCTATTACAAGATAATGCATATACAAGTGTATACATCACAACAACAGTATAACGGGTAGAAAACTTGCCTGAGCGACTGGGGGTTACGAATGGCTCGGGACGAGTCTGGTAACCTATAAGCAACAATTAAGTTGGAATTAAACCAAAGTCACTTGTAAATCTATAATCTAACCAACTCAGACTCTAACGCTCGTTTTGCGCTTATTGATTCTCTTAAGTCACTCGAGTACCCTCGGCTCCACCATTTTTAATAATTTAACCATTACGAGTTTTAAGGCGATTCCTTCGCGAGTGTCTTACCAACTGCCTAACACTCTTACCATAATTGTTTCATACATTAATTAACCCTTTTTGGTCTTTAACCTATGTTTCAAAGTAAGGCGAGGGGAAAAGTTTCGTTCGCGAAACGCCGTTACTTAAAACGGTCGTTTCTCCTAAACCGTATATCGGAATCAAATGAAGTACATATCAAAACGAAGCTCGTAACATGAACTATCTAAACATGGCAATGGTCAAAACCTAGCAGGGAGTTCTCGGGTCCAAATGTCATGAACAAAAGCAGTCTAAAGTAAATCGGACATTACGACGGCTATGTTTACGCGATTTCCCAAATTTAAACCAACTCAAAACAACCACAATTCAACCCCAATTCACAACCCAATCCAAACTCCATCCAAAATACATTACAACAACCCCAAACCAACTCATTATAATCCATTTACTTACTCCTAAAACCTGAATTTAAACTATACTACATTCTTTAACCAAATCTTAAGATTTCAACAAATCAATCACCACCATTCCAACCCAAACTCTTAAACAAACAAGTTTCAAGCTACTCTTTACCCTCACAACCATAATCAACCTAATATACAAATTAAAGCTAGGGTTTGGAGTTTATACCTTCCTCGGAGAGTGGAGAATCAAGAGAATGGCTTGGAATCACCCTTAAAGTCCTTATCCAAGCTTAATCTAAACAAAACTTCAAGAACATAAATTTTAGTTCTTGAAAAACACTATTCACCATCTTCTTCCATGATTTATAGAAAAAGATTGGTTTGGAATTAGAAGCTTAAACTTATAGGAAGTATGTAACTATCCATGGGGAAGCTTAGATAAATACCTTGCTAAATAGTAAGTGGTGGAGCTTGGATCTTCATTTTTTAAGAAAAGGGCCGAGAGCTTCAAGAAGAAAAATGGGGGGGTTTGTGTTTTGTTTGGTGAAAAAATGAAATGTTTGCTTGGTTGGTTGATTTTTGTGTTATTTTAGGTTAATTACTTAATTAACCTTGATTTTGTGTTGTTATGATTCAACCACACTTCCTTCCCTTCTATGTCATGCTTATGTCATCATGTGGTGTCATCCTTCCCTCTTTGTCCTCTTCTCATTGGTTGGATGACATCATCCCCTCTAATCTCTTTGATTAACTTCCTAATTGTTTGCCAAATGACCGCTGATCTGTTATACGGTTCGCTTAACTTTCGTTTTCGTTTGTTTGAGGGATCATACCCGGGATCTTATTACTTGGGTTTCCATAACCTTTCTCAATACATTATAATCCTTTTATGATCCTCTCTTATAATCCTTTATGATCCTCTCTTATAATCCTTTAATTTAAATCCTTTTTATCCTGTTACCTTATACTTAATTCTTTCCGTATCTAGTGGATTTCCGGGAAAAATCAAAGTGTTCGGAATTGGATTCTGACGATCTTTACATACACTTATATACCATATAGAGTACTAATAAAATCTCAGAATATCCATAACAGAACCCCTACATAGTGTGGCATGAAAAGTTTTCTCATTCTGCTAAAACACTATTTATAAGGGTTACAAAAAGTTCAAAATTTTGGGGTTATTACATTGATGAGCCAGATCAGTCAGTGGCTTATCTGGCAAGAAAGTTCTCTAACATTAGAGTACAGAAGCCAAGATTCTTCAAGGGAAAAGGATAATCTTTCAACAAAGACAGCAGTTGGAAAGGAAAAGGGAAGTACACTCCTGATAGCAAAAATGGCTTTAAAATTGGATCTATTGACATATCAAAGATAAGGTGCTATAACTATGATGAGTTAGGCCATTTTGCTACAGAATGCAGAAAACCCAAGAAAGAAAAGAAAGACAAAGCTTATCTTCAACTGGAAGCAAAGTATAAAGCTCTTCTAAAGAAACAGCAAAGCAAAACCTATATTGCAGAGTGAAAGAGTTGGGATGATTCTGATAATGATGAAGATGGGGAAGTTAGAAATTATGCACTTATGGCCTTGGAGCAATGAGAGTCATCCTCATCAAAAATACAGGTACCAACTCTTACCACCATTGATTTAAATGTGAGTCGATATAAGGAAACTGTTGAAAAGATGAACATAGAAATGTTTCACATTCATACAAGTTTGGTTGATGCTAATGAAGAGGTTAGCAGACTGATAAAGATAAATGAGAAGCTTGAAAATGAGAAACAAGAAACTGAATTGCTGATGGTAGAGCTAGAAGCTTTAAAACAAGAAAATGCATATATGAAGAACAAGCTCAAGTGTGCAATTGAGATTGAAACAGTGTTAAGGGAGAAGCTAGAAAAGAATGAAGTCAAGTTGAAATCTTTCAGAAATGCATCTGAGTTTGTTGGACAATACCATGAGAAGAACAAGCCATGTGCAAATATTGCTATTGGTCTTGATTATGATGCCTTGAACAACAAGAAGAAAGCTATAGGTGAGAAAGGGAAAACCAATGAAAATGAAGATGTTCCAGCTATGCTGAAAAAGGTTGGTTCACCTATGTTCAAAGCATGTGAAGTAGATTTCAGTGAAGAAGAGTTGATCATAAAGCAAGAAATTATTGATGAAGACAATGAGAAGAAAAATACCGAAACAACTCAATCCTCTAAAGCTTAAAAGAAGCTCATGGTTAACCAAGATTCCAAGACACATGTCAAGGAAACAAAAACTGAAGATGCAAGAAAGAAGAAGAAGAATAGAAATGGGAAGATTGGGATAAACAAAAATAACAATTTTGCTTATGTTGCAGATGTTCCAAGGAAGAAATGTGAAAAGTGTGGCTCTGTGAATCACCTAACTCACCTTTGTTAAAAGGTTGTTAGCAAGCCAGCTAAAGGAGCCTGCAACTATAATGAATCTAAGGCAAATGATCTCTATTCATTTTGAGATAAGTTTGACTGCATTCCATGTAACTTAAAAGTAATGAAAAGTTGCCACAAGCTGAGAGTAGATCTCAAATAAGTTAGTATTGGATCTACAGCTGTAAGGGAAAATGCACAAACATCTATGAATGCTACTTTTAACTCTACTTCTGCTAAATCAGTTAACAAGAAGAAAGTACCCAACATTGCTTGGGTTGCTAAACACACTTAAAACTCATTGTGTGCAGGGAAAAATGAAGAAGGTAATATGGATCATAGACAGTGGATGCTCCAGGCATATTACCGGTAATAAGGCCATGCTATCACAATTTGAGGAGAAGGTTGGCCCCTTGGTGACCTTTGGAGACAACAACAAAGGATTCATAATGGGATATGGCAAGATTATTTCTGGAAATGTTGTCATTGATGATGTAGCATTGGTAGCTTGTCTTGAAGTAAATCTTCTCAGTGTTAGCCAGTTTGCAAACAAAGGCTTTAAAGTTCTATTTGACAAAGAAGAATGTGTCTTCATCAGCAAGAAAACCAATAAAGTTGCTCTAAAAGGAGCAAGGAAAGGAAGTTTGTTTGTTACAGACTTGGACTCAACAAATGAGGATGAAATTTTTTGCTTCTACACCAAGGCATCCATAGAGCAAAGCAAGTTATGGCATAAGAAACTCTCACATCTAAACAACAATGCAATCAACACACTGGTCAAGAAAGAGTTGGTGAGAGACATGCTAAAATTAGAGTTTGCTCAAATTGAAGTCTGTGAAGCTTGTTAGAAAGGAAAAATGAAAAGATCAAGTCACAAGTCAAAAACTATGAATTTTATAAGTACACCATTGCAACTTATTTACATGGACTTGTTTGAGCCAGTAAATATCTTATCAATTTCAAGGAGCAAATATGCACTTGTGATGGTGGATGACTACTCAAGATACACATGGGTAGAATTTATGCATTCTAAAGATGAGAATCCACACATCATAATTGAGCACATAAACAAGATAGAGAAACAGGATGAAGATTAAAACCGTGTGAAGAGATTGACAAGTGATAATGAAACATAATTCAGAAATGCAATATTGAGTGAATTCTGCAAAAATAAAGGCATTGTTCAAAAATTTTCTGCTGCTAGAACTCCTCAATAAAATGGGGTAGTTGAGAGAAAGAACATAAATGCTGCATGATGACAATCTGCCAACTAGTTTTTGGGAAGAAGCTGTAAATACTGCATGCTACACTCAAAACAGATATCTCATTAACAAGATTTATGGAAAATCACCTTACTCAATCATGTCTAAGCGAAAGCCTACTGTAAAGCATCTTCATGTGTTTGGAAGCAAGTGTTACATTTTAAAGACAACTCTGAATATGTGAGAAAATTTGACTCAAAGGTTTTTGAAGCAATTTTTCTTGGATATTCATTAGAGAGAACTGCCTACAAGGTCTATGTAATTGATCAAAAGAAAATCATGGAGAGCACATATGTGACTTTTGATGATGACCAGTGTCCAGGCTTGAAATGCCTTGATGATAATAAAGTTGAAGTCCTTGCATTTGAAAATCTCAACATTGACAGTGATTCTGATGAAGAAGCTGAAGAGAATGCATAACAGATGATGAATGAAGAGACTAATGAATAGGAAAATCATGGAAATAGAAGCTCATCTCATACACCTGAATCTGATAGCACAAACTTAGGGGGAAAAAGAGAAGAAGGATCTACTAGTCATATCAATAATGAAGAAAATGATGAAGGCACCAGTCAACAAACTCACACCAGAAAATGGGATATGAGTCACAATTAAAATGCAATAATTGGTGATCCCAATGCTGGTGTAAGGACTATTAGTGCAACTGCTAATGGGTGCCTACATGCATGCTTTCTGTCTCAAATAGAGCCTAAGAAAACTGAAGAAGCTCTTATGGATCCTGATTGGATATCTACCATGCAAGAAGTGCTTGATCAGTTTGAAAGAAACAAAGTTTGGGAGTTATTTCTCGCACCTAAGAACATAAGTGTAATTTTAATAAAATGGGTGTTCAGGAACAAGATGGATGAAAATGGTATAGTTACCAGAAACAACGCAAGGTTGGTTGTAAAAGGCTATTCACAGGAAGAAGGAATTGATTATGATGAAACTTTTGCTCCAGTTACAAGACTTGAAGAAATAAGGATTTTTCTAGCATTTGCTGCACATTCTAATTTCAAAGTGTATCAAATGGATTTCAAGAGTGCCTTCCTAAATGGTGAGTTAGAAGAAGAAGTTTATGTGCAACAGCCACCTGGCTTTGAAGATCTAAAATTTCCAGATTTTGTGTACAAGCTACTCAAGGCTCTATATGGACTAAAGCAGGCACCTAGAGCTTGGTATGACACACTGATAGACTTTATACTTAAACATGGTTTCACTAGAGGAATAATAGACAAGACACTCTTCTACAAGCTGCATGGTGGTTATATGATCCTAGTTTAGATTTATGTGGATGATATCATCTTTGGTTCTACTAATAAAAAGCTCTGTCAAAGATTCTCTAAGCTTATGCAGAGTGAATATTAAATGAGTATGATGGGGGAATTAAGTTACTTTCTTGGACTTCAAGTAAGTCAAAGAAGTGATGGAATCTTCATCAGCCAAACTAAGTATGTTAAAGATCTATTGAAAAAGTTTGGCATGGTTGATTGTTCACCTGCATCTACACCTATGTCTATAGCAACAAAGTTAGATGAAGATAAAGAAGGCAAGAGTGTAGATATTACAAGCTATAGAGGAATAATTGGATCATTGCTTTACCTAACTGCAAGTAGACCAGACATCATATTTGCTACATGTCTGTGTGCAAGTTTTCAAGCCAATCCAAAAGAATCACATTTGATGGCTGTGAAGAGGATTTTCAGATACTTGAAGGGGACTCCAAACTTGGGATTATGGTATCCTGAGGGAACTGGTTTTGAAGCTGTTGGATACACAGATGCAGATTTTGCTGGATGGAGGGTTGACAGAAAGAGTACTAGTGGAAGCTGTCAGTTTCTTGGACAAAGACTTGTATCCTGGTATGGCAAGAAACAACAATCTGTGTCAACTTCTATAGCAGAGGCTGAATACATAGCTGCAGGAAGTTGTTGTGCTCAAGTGCATTGGATTAGAAATCAGTTTATGGAATATGGCCTAGTGTTACACAAAATTTCAATTATGTGTGACAATACTAGTGCTATATATATTGTGGCTAATCTAGTTAATCATTCTAGGACAAGGCACATTGATGTAAGGTACCATTTTATTAGAGAACATGCTGCAAATAGTACCATTGAGCTTATTTTTTATCCAACAGAAAAACAATTAGCTGACATTTTTACCAAACCTTTGGATGAAACAACTTTCACTAGACTTGTAGATGAAATTGGAATGCTTAATTCTTCATCCTAAGGCAAGAACTCAGCTAATGTTTTACAGCAGATTATTTTCTAGTAATTCAAAATTAATTTGATTTAATTAGAAATTAACTGAAATATGAATTATAAATATTTCAGAAATCTCCGCATATTTATTTTTCAAAATTCAAAATTCAGCTTGGAATTTTTCAAATTCTAAGAAAACTGTCTAATTGTTGATTTACATTTTTAAATATGTAAAATTAACACAAGATAGAATCAAAGTGATCAAAAAAGTATATAGATAACTGAGTTCTCGTTAAGTCTAACTGACTTATCGACAAGTGATTTTAAGACTTCTCGAGTGAGTTCTCGATAAGTCAATTTACTGACTTCTCGAGTGACTTCTCGATAAGCTTTATTATGACTTATCGATAAGTCATTGTAGAGTTCTCTATAAGTGAGTAACTCACAGAGTTCTCTACAAGTATCATTTTGGACTTGTAAATAACTCAGAACTGAAATAATTTAATTCAGTAAATTATTTTGGTAAAATACTTTTGGCAAAATTATTCTGATTTTATTTTGATTTATTCAAATAAAAATTGGAAACAATTCAGTCCATTCTGGACAAACTGGGTATTTATTTGACATCTCGATAATTTAATTTTTAGTTCTCTAAAAGAGCAAATTAAAATGACCTCTCGCTATGTAATTCACCTTCAAAATGACTTCTCGATAAGTATACTCCAAACGTCTATTTTTGAATTCTCGATAAGTCATCTGCTTTTACTATAAATACCCATACTTCTCGATACACATATACTTACGCCTTCGATAACTCTAAGTGACCTAGATTTTTCAATTCCAAACCGATTTCTCTCTCGTTTCAAACCCTTTCTCGCTAATTTTTCTTACCCATTCAATCTTACTCAACAACAATTGCCCTCAATAATGTTAGAGTTGTAATCCCAGAGAAAGGAACCAACTATATTTCTTTTACTGATGCTAACCAAGCCCCTGACAGTTTCAAGGGGTTTGTGAAATTTTTGTCTGAATCCTATCTTGCAGGTTCGTTAACAACTAACCTAGTCCTATACTTGGATGTTCTGCATGAATTCTCGACAACAGTGGTGAGAACTGTTATGCTTGACAACTTTGTGTCCTTGGTTGTGACATGCTCAATTGGAGGCCAACATATAGAGTTCAATGAGCAAGATGTGAATGCAGCTTTGGGTCTTCCAACTGCAAATCTAGTGGAGGTGCCAACCCAGGATGAACTAGTTGAGTTCAACTATGGTGGAAGGATCAACTTGGCAAGTTTGAACAGAACAAACCTAAGGAAGGAGTGTTCCTTTGTGTTTGATTCTGTAGTAAGGGCCTTCACATGCAAGAAGACAGGATTTGATAATATCTCAAGTGTGGTGCAGAAGCTGGTGTTCTCAGTATCCCACAACAGACACTTGAATGTTGGTCTATTGATCCTGGAAGAACTTGCAACCAGGCTGACCATGCCCCAATTTGCTAGAGGTAAGGAAATTTTCTTTCCTAGATTTATTATGTCCACTTTAAATCATAAGGTATCAGACATACATTTGTTGAATGGTATAGACAATACTAAAATAGGCTATTGTAAGCAAGTGTTCAAAATTATATTTGGTTCACTTACTACAAAGAATAAGGTAAATGTGAGTCTGAAAATCACTCCATTCATGATGGAGAGGTTTAAGACTTACCTTTACCCTATGCTTGCTATGAGATCAAATGCTCAATCTAGTACATCTATGGTCCCTGAAACTGTAGAAGTTCAAATACAGGAAAACCAATAGGGGCCTTCCCAAGCCTAGACCACTTCTTCAAAACAAATAGCAGCTAGGAAACCAACCACTTCATCCTCTCAAAAGGATGAAGTGAGTAAAAAGAAGAGAAAGGAGATAACACTTACTGTAATGAATGAGAGTGGTGAGGAAAAAACACCAACTGAGTGATCCTTGGTCAGAAAAACAAAGAAGGCTAAGAAAACTGAGTTGACCACTCAAGCCTCCTCTGTTTCCTCCCAAAAGGATGCAGTTGTACAAACGGGGACAAAACAGATTTTAGGAACATCCTCTCAACATGATGTTTCAATTGAAAAGAGCATTCTCCCCGATGCATCTTGTAAAGAGTTTGCACAGCCAAAACTTAAACAAATCCAAGTGTATGGTAGGAGAAATAAGGATGGCACACACAAGGAGAGCACATCCATTGAAGCTCCCTCATTCATTCAGGGGGAGCTGCCAACACTCAGTCCTAAACTTCAAACTCTTATATCTAATATTTCTTCTTTCTATACTGAAACACTTGAATAAAATCCTCAAGTGTTGCCCCTTTCAAGTGACTTGGTTCAAGAAACCTTGCTCACCACCCATATACCAAATTCAGATGGTGAGAGGCTACTAGCTGGGGTAGACCTTGATGGCACCATCACAAACACAGGGGTTTCATCAGTTTTCACTGAAGACCCTGTGACAGACACAAATGTACCTTCATGTGCAAAGCAGTCTTCACATACTATTAGGTTTGAGGGTAGTACTCCTGATGGGGAGCTATCTAAAACCTCTCCAATTCAATTGGAGGTTTCTGTTCCGAGAAAAACTCCCCTCAAAACCCTATCAGAAATTGCATTAGCAGTTGATGCTAGGAGTATAATTTCCAATGGTCTTGTCATAGAGGAGGCAAGTATAACACATTTAAGTGACAGTGTGGTGCAAAATACACAAGGGTTTGGGGCTGTTGCAAATGACAGTAACACACTCAAATCCCCCCAATTCAAATGAAGGTTCCCACAACTGGTGAGGAACAACACCCTTCCATAACCACAGTGCAAACTGTGAGTTCAACTGTGACTTCTGTCACAGGTGACCCTGGCCCCTCATAAATCCAAAAAACTGAACCCTCAACTTCTCAACCAACTCATCTAGTCTCTAACTGGCTACAAGAATCTGCACCTCAATCTAATCTTGAATATTTTAGGGTTGATCAGCTAGCAGGACTTACACAGATCTCTCAACAACTCTTAACCTCAGATATGTATAACCGGGATTACCAAGCCATAATGCTCTCATATCAAGCAGATGTCCAAGAACAACAAGATGAAATTGTTAATAAAGCTGAACATGATGGAAACGGTGATGCTTGGCTGAACAACGACTACAATCTGGAGATGGAGGGTGTTTTAGCTAAATTCAGGGAAGATTATCTAACTATTTTGGGGAGCAATGCTAAAGCCTTAACTCCTGCTGAAGTTTATGATGCAATCAATGAAGTTTCCAAAGCCCAACTCAAAGCTTTCCATCTCTTTGGAAAAGCTCTAGAACTCAGGTTGATTGGTCATGAAGACATGATAAGGAAACTGCTAAATAAGAAGATGGATGAGATTATGCCTTCTCAAGTCAAGATCACTTCAAAGTTTCAACACTTTGCTGAGCAAATAAAAAGACTAGATCGGAATACTATGGAAAAAGATGTCAAAAATCTCAGAAAATCTTTCATTATTCTTCATGAAGTGGTTCAACAATAAATCACAAGTTCAAATGATACAAAGCTAAAGTTGAACCAGCTTCATCAAAGCAGATAAGAGCCTTCTGCGCTGCTAATGGAGGGTATCAAAAAAGCTGTGGAAGACACATTTGGACCTTCTACTTCATCAAGCTCCCATCAACCTGCCTCTACCTCTACAAATCATCAAATTCAGTAACAACAAGTCTCGAACTTGCAGTCTTCCAATGACTCACTCACAGCTCAAGTACATGCTCTCACCTCATTGGTGCAGAGTCAACAGACAGATGTTCAAACCTTGGTTGACTCCCACAAGCACTTATAAATGCAAAATGTTATGGCTTTGGGAGCTATCATGGGCAAGCTTAACATACCTCTTCCTGCACTCCCAGAAGCTCTGAGGCCTGAAATTCCTACTCCCCTTCTTATGCTTATCAACAAGAATAAGGGGGAGATAGAGGCTAGGCTATTAAGATCATCTACTCAAACTGTCCAAGTTGCTGACAAGAGAAAAACTCAAGAAGTTGATATTGAAATGGAGAGGCTTATTAGAGCAGCTGAGCGACCTAGTCTGAGCAGGGAATTTGATGAATTGCTTAAGGCTCTCAGGGATTCTCTTAATAATAATTTTTTCACCTACAAAGGCCTTGGACAGGACAATAAACTCTATAAGGGTGATCTTAGTGACAAAGGACAATTTTCAGGAGAAAAGAATTGTAATCAACATAAATGACTCAGGGGTAGACAGGTATATGCAGGTGTCCCTTAACTATCTTATCTCTAGAAGGGAATCTGAGTTGGACATTCTAATAAACAAAGTCAAAAGAGTGATTCCTGAAGACACTCTCCTGTTAATTGAGTTAAAGAATGCTCAAGTGGCTGCTTTTCCAGAAGCATACTTACAACCAAGCAAGGGAGTGACGTACATTTGTGCTACCACCAAACATTTCAAACACTTCCAGATCCCTAAGCAATGTGTCATGGCTAACAAAAAGCTTATCATGATTCTGGAGTCTGATTTGAAAGTCAAGAAAAGCAAGATAGTTGAAGATGAAGAAATGACTAAGTTGTTAGGAAGATATCTGAGAAATCCTGAAGCCAACTTGCCTAAAACTCAAATCAGTAAGGATAACTTGGATGATGATGATCAGAAGAAAGATAATCAAAAACCTTTTGGCTCAAATCCAAGTCAATCCTCTAAGACAGCTGAAAGCAAAGATAAGAAGGAGGAGAAAAAGAGAGGTGAGGAGATAAGGAAAAGGAAAAATGAGGACAGTTCAGGACCACACCAACAAACCCTAAAAATCCAAATGACACAATCTCAACCTACCAAATCTTTTAGCTCAAACATTCAACCATCTCTCACCTTAAAGCCAAAATTTCTATACAAGCCAACTGCAAATTCACTTCTCAAAATCCCAATCACTACCACTAAAACCAGCTTGAAAAAAATCATAAACCTACCTTCATATAAACCTCCAATCAAGACACGCTTTAAATCTGTTGGAAGAAAATCAAAGCTACTTCCAGTTACTGAGAGATCATTATGGAACTGCTGTGTTTAAACTGACTTTCTCCCATTAAATTGGTGCTACACAGATGAAGAATATTTTCAACAGCTGGCTGAAGAGATAGTCAGAGTCTAGGTTGTATCATATACAGAAGTCAAAATTTATTATGATGATGGTTCTTTCACTCTACTTGGCAGCAATCTAATGGACACACTTTCAACCACAGAGTTTAAAAGAGTGATCAGTCTAATGAAGGATAAGGACACTATTACAAGATTCTGGAAAGTTGTGTATTATGTATGGGTGAAAGAAAGAGATGAGAAACTTGCAAAGGCAAAAGCTGAGAAGGAAGAAAGAGATAGGAAATATGCTGAAGAATTGGCAAGAATTGAGAAAAGATCAAATGGGCTTAAAGCAAAAGGGTTGAGTAGACTCTTCAAAGATGGACACTTTCTGAACATCAAGGTTGGCAGATTCTCCAGGTTTAGGGCTGGTTACTTAAATGGTTATTCATTGGATGAGTGGCTCAAACTTGTGGAAGCTTTAAGAGGGACTGAAATTTTAGAAGAAATGAAAGTGTTAGTGACTCTTAAAGATCTCATTAGAAAGGAGCCTGGCTATGAAGATTTCATGTAATAAATGTTCATGTTAAAATCTTCAATGACCATTTAATGTCAAATTTTATATTTCTGTCAATTTTTATGTATTAGTCTAATTTTCCATTGTAGCTTGGGGTTAGTCTTGTTAACTGGCATGAATTTTTTATAATCATTCTTCTCACAAATTGAGGGAGATTGTTGTGCAAGACATGCTTGTACAATAACAAGACTAAGTCAAATTGACAACCCAAAGTAAGTTGTATTATAATCTAAGTTTGCATTTTGTATTGTATCACTTAAGTCTGTAAAAATGTTCAAGGGCAGACTGGAGTCTTTTTCTGTAAATAGTATCAAGTCTAAGAATTCTATCTGGAAGAAGTTCAAGAAGATCATGCCTCGGAAGAATTATGAAGAAGCTTGAAGTTGAATAACTCTGTTTTGGGAAAAATATTCTAAGTCAAGATCTCTATAAGTCACAGATTAAGTGTTATAGAGAAGTCATTCGAGAACTCCAGAATGACTTATCGAGAAGACAGGAAAGCTACTAGAGAAATCAGAGATATCGACAAACCAAATTGAAGATATGAAGATTGGAGATATCGACAAGTCATTTCTTCACTAGAGAACTCTGAGATATCGATAAATCAAAATATCATTAGAGATCTCTGAGATATTGATAAGTCAAAATATCACTAGAGATCTCTGAGACATCGATAAGCAAAAGCGAAGACATGAAGATGAGAGATCTCGACAAGCCAAATTCTCTTATAGAGAACTCAGAGACCTCGATAAGTCAAACAACTATAGAGTTATTGGAGGTCTCGATAAGACAATATACTTATCGCGATGTCAAGTTTTCTATTGATCAGACTGTAGATCTCGAGGTAAAACTTAAAGTACAAAGTACAAATCAGTTCAATATCCAAGATTATCAATCAACAAACAATCCAATCAGTTGGATTGACAATTCTACAAAAGCAGCTAGAAGAGTACAAGATCAAAGGCCAAGATTAACTAGCAAAGTAAAGTCACAGGCGTGCAACATTAGCAGAGATGCACTAAGCCAGAAATAGAAAGATTTGGTTATCCAAAAATAGGGTTTAGTACATGCTATTGCATACTGTGTAATAACCAGTGTTTACTATTCTATAAAGTAAACATTGGATGCTTTGTTTTAAATGTAACAATTTAGATCAGAATTCTTGTATTCTCTCAAGGAAGAAGCTAAGCTCTTTATCAATAAAGAGCCTAGAAATTTTGTAGAAAAACCTTCTTAATTTTAATATAAAATTAAGTGAGTTTTGAAATATTTGTCTTCACTGTTTTATTTGTCTAAATTTAGTAATAACATATTTTACTACAAGATTTTAATTTACTTTGTTCACCACCATAAACATTTCAAGGAAAGCGGAAAAACACAAAAACACATTCATCCCCCTGTGTGTGATTCATTATCTAACATTATCCGACCATGTTTTTCTTCGTGGGGTGCTCCAGTGTTATTTATGAAGAAGAAAGATGGGAGTATGAGGCTATGTATTGACTATAGGGAACTGAACAAATTGACAATCAAGATTAAGTATCCCTTACCCAGAATTGACGATTTATTTGACCAGCTTAAAGGAGCATGTTATTTTTCAAAGATCAATATGAGATCTGGCTACCACCAACTGAAGATCAAGCCTGAAGATATACCAAAAACTGCATTTCGAACAAGGTATGGTCATTATGAATTCTTAGTGAATTCATTTGAAATTGACCAATGCACCAGCCGCTTTTATGGATTTAATGAACCGGGTGTATAAGGAGTACTTGGATAAGTTTGTTACTATATTTATTGATGACATCCTCATCTATTCAAAGACTCAAGAAGATCATGAAACACACCTAAGGATTGCCCTCCAAAGGTTGAGAGAAAAACAACTGTATGCGAAGTTTTCCAAGTTAGGGTTTTGGTTAAAAGAAGTAAAGTTTCTAAGACTTGTGGTGAGCAAGGAAGGTATCAAGGTAGACCCAGTAAATATTGAAGCCATATCCAAATGGAAACAACCTAAGACTCCAACAGAAGTGAGAAGTTTCCGAGGTTTGGCAGGATATTATCGAAGATTTGTAAGGATTTTTCCAAGATCACGACTCCATTAACCAAGCTAACCAAGAAGAACGGGAAACTTATTTAGACAAAAAAGTGTGAAGAAAGCTTTCAGGAACTGAAAAAGAGACTAGTGATGGCTCCAGTATTAATATTGCCAAATGAGACGGGAAACTTTGTGATATATAGCGACGCTTCTTTGAAGGGTTTAGGCTGTGTACTGATGTAACACGATAAAGTCATTGCCTATGCATCCAGAAAACTAAAACCTCATGAGTAGAAGTATCCAGTTCATGATCTCGAGTTGACATCTATAGTTTTTACATTGAAACTATGGAGAGATTATCTGTATGGAGAAAAGTGTGATATTTACACAAACCATAAGAGCTTAAAATATATATTCACCCAGAAAGACCTGAATATGAGACGAAGAAGTTGGTTGTAACTAATTAAAGACTATGATTGTTCCATTTACTATCACCCATGCAAGGTCAATATGGTGGATGATGCCTTGAGCAGAAAAAAGAGGCTAAATATACTTCAAATTGCAGAAGAATTAGCACGAGACTTGGAAAAGATGGAGATTGACGTTCGAGTACCAAGAAAAGATAAGGAGTAATTATATGAAATTACGTTTCAACCAGCATTGATGGATAAGATTAAAAGATGTCAAGAGGAATTTACGAAGCAAGAATTGGACAATCTGATAGGAGAAGAAATTTTTACCCAAAAGGATGGCCAAGGTATGTTTAGAGTTTCTTCCATAATTTGGATTTCCAATGTGTCGAAACTGAAGAATGAAGTTTTACGTGAAACACACAACTCTCAATTTTCTATTCACCCTGGGAGCACTAAAATGTATCGAGATTTGAAGAAAAACTTCTGGTGGCCAAGAATGAAGAAGGAAATTGCAAATTGGGTTAGTAAATGTCACGTGTGCCAGACTGTAAAAGTAGAACATCAAAGGCCGGGCGGATTGTTACAACCCTTAGAGATTCCCCAATGGAAATGGGAAGAGATTGCAATAGATTTCGTAGTGGGGTTGCCAAAGACGAGAACCAATCACGATGTTATTTGGGTAATTATCGACAGATTGACAAAGTCAGTATATTTTCTCCCAATCAACGAAAGATATTTTTTGGATAAGCTAGTTAAGTTGTATTTGGATGAAATAGTGACCAAACATGGAGTTCCTATCTCCATTGTATCAGATCGAGACCCAATATTCAATTCAAGGTTTTGGACCAAGTTTCAAGAAGGTCTAGGAATAAAACTAAATATGAGTACCGCCTATCATCCCCAGGCGAACTGTAAGAGTGAGAGAACAATCCATATCATAGAAGATATGTTAAGAGTTCGCGCTTTGGATTTTAAGGAAAACTAGGATGACCACTTACCTTTAAATGAATTCTCATACAATAATAGTTATCATGCCAGCATTGGAATGCCAACTGATGAAGCCCTGTATGGACGTATATGTAAATCACCATTATATTGGGATGAAGTGGGAGAAAAGAAAGTGCTAGGTCCTAAGCTAATTCAACAAACCAAGGATGCAGTGATATTGATTCAGAAAAGGCTAGAAGCAGCCCATGATAGACAAAGAAAGAACGCTGATTTATATTGGAAGGATATGAACTTTGCGGTAGGATCGTTTGTATTATTGAAAGTGTCACCTTGGAAGGGATTGGTCCGATTTGGTCAAAAAGATAAACTCAGTCCAAGATACATAGGACCATTTGAAGTTTTGAAGAAAATAGGAAGAGTTGCTTAAGAGATAGCATTGCCACCGTAGTTGCAGCATATTCACAATGTGTTCCACGTATCCAAGTTGAAGTAATATATTCCTGATTCGAGTCAAGTTATAGAGTATGAACCAATCGAGCTTCATCCAGATTTATCCTATGTGGAACAACCAATCCAGATTTTAGATCGTAAAGAGCGAGTCCTAAGAAATAAATCAATCCCCATAGTGTAAGTACTTTGGAGAAATCCTCGAGGAAAAAATCTTTTTAAGGGGGAAGGTTATAACGACTTGTATTTTTGTATTATTAAAAGTGTAATTACTGAATAATTAAATGAATAAAATATGTGTATTGATGTTGTCAGCTGTGTGTTGCCCTATTAAGAATTATGTGTGGTTTACTGGTGTTCGAGAATTATTTATATAATTAATTATTGAGCCATATTGTTTTTTTTCACTTTTAAAATGGTTTTATTGAAGATTTATTTTCATAAAAATTTAGATTTTCTCCAAAATTATTTTTATGGTTTTATAATTTCAATAAATATTTTTGGGAATTTTAAAAATTTTAAAAATAACATTTCATTAATTATTTAGCCCTAAATGATTTTCTGATTACATTTATGTGTAAATTCAGTATTTAATCCCAGAATGCTTCAAAAATTACAAAACTCATATTTTCTTAAATTTTTAATATTTCGAGAATTTTAAAATTATTTTGGAAATTTTCCGGATTAAATTCACCCACACGTTCGTTCGTTAAATCATTAAATGCGCGTATGTTGCGCATTTCAGAAATTCTTATTTTATTAGTTTTCAATTATTTTAGGAATTCTAAAATTAATTTGGATTTATTTTGATATGTTTTCATTCGCATGTTTAGTCTTTAAAATCACGAAACACGAGCTTGCAGTCAGTAAGCGGACACGTGCTTGATTTTCGGACTAAATACTAGCCGTGTGTCCCTTTGTTTGTGGTACGTGGCAAATATCTGTTGAAAAAATAAATAAAATAAAAACAATCACCCCCACCCTTGTTCCTTCACCAACCTCGATCTTAATTCTCTCTAATCTCTTTCCTCTCTCTCTCTCTCTCTCTCGTTATCTCTCTCTCTATACTCAGTCTCTCTCTCTCTCTCGCCTCATCTCTTCCCTCTGCACTCTCTCTCCCTTCACTCATTCCCCATTTCTCCCTTTCTTTTCCTGGTGTGTTTTCCGGTTGCTCTGTTTCCGGTAATTATTCCGGCTGCTTGCTTCTTAGTTCTGATTGTGGCTTGATTTTAGCTTACATATATATATATATATATGTATCTGTGTATGTTGTGTGTATTGTGTCGTGTGTGTGTTTATGTGTCGTGTGTGTTTGGCGCGGTGGCACGTGTGTGCCATGATGGTGGTGATAGTTGTTGTTGCTTCCTGTGTTTAGTTTAGTTACATTCTGATTTAATTTTTATTCTGCATGAAATTGTTTTGAGTATTATTCGTGAAATAAATAATTTTTGCGTGCGGGAAATTAATTGGTATCGGTGAAATTTATTTGGAAACCCGAATATTATCGGGCACCAATAAATTTTTCCGCCGTCGACGATGAGCCTCGGCGAGTCGACGGTGGACCGTGATGAATTATTTAGAGTCCTAAATTTATAAAAATATTAAATTAATTCATAAAATTATTTTTCGGAAAGAAAATAAGTAATTATTTTTAAAATTCATGTTGAGGTTTGAGTTGCATAATTGTGACTTTTATCAACGTGACGTCGATTATGTTTCGACGGGTAGTCCAATAAATAGAGGAGTCGCAACTCAATTTTTTTGAAAAATTATTTTTTAATTTAGAGAAGCGTACTATATGGTATTAAATATTTTATTATTATCGTAAGTATCGATTATGTGAATATCCATATAAATGTTATTATACGAGTCAGATCTAGTGGATTGGGTTAGTTAGGTTCTGAGGATATCAAGCATGTTAGATTAACTAATTAGGATATTCTGATACTGTAGATCCTAGAAGATGTTTGCGAGGACTAAAGTAAGACGAGCGAATCTACACTAGGAATTCTGAAAAATCTTTGCAAGGCAAGTACCCCTGACCATACTTTTATGGTTCAGTATATATAAATGAACTGTTATTTTATTTTTAAACAGGAATAAAAATGTTTTATGTTACGTATCCCCTATAGTTACAATTATTGATTTAAAATCTGTTTTGGGGATAAGCAACTTTGAAAAGGTACCTATCTCCAATTGAAAATGATTTTGTGAACAAATTTTATGTGTGTTGTTGAATGAACTGTTTTAAACTGAGATAGGTGCAAGTGATTTGAAAACTGGATAAAAATGATCAGATATTGGATAGATAGAGGCCTGAGTGGCTTATTGTGGTTGCGTAAACACCTAACTCGGTTGTGCGCATTACTTAACCGATTAGTCCAGCAGGTCAGGGACCTAGCTAGTCTCTGAGTTCCGGAACAGGTTTGTGGGATGGTAGATGGAGCCGTCCAGTGTTGATAGCCTGATCAGTTGTCTTCACACTTGAATGTCCAATACTTATCTGATTTGTTTTTGTGGATCCCGTAACGGAACGAGTGATTTATACAGTTGAGATATAAATGTGAATAGCATGCTAAAATTGGACTCTTGTGTTTACACAATACACAACTACATTTTTTTTATAAAGAGCATGCTAGTTAGCTATATCCAGTTTAATTTTGTTTGACAGAGATTTGAAATGATTTACATATTTCTGCTTTCATAGTTCTTTATAATTTTGTTCCTATAACTGTTTAGTTTAAACTGTTTTTACTCTGTTATTCATATTTTGGTACTGCTGAGCGATTATATGCTCACCCTTGCAACCTGTTATATATATATATATATATATATATATATATATATATATATATATATATATATATATATGTGTCACTGATGCCTAGGAGACTAGTTCGTCATGTTCAGGGCAGGACTCCAGTACCACCGGTAGCAGGATCAGTTGGGGTAGTTTTGTGAGACCTATTTTAGGTCTGTGAGTTGTTGTAATAAGTTAGTATGTTAGACTTTTGAATAAAAGGTTGTTGCAATAGTAAGTAGATTAAATCATACTTGAACCAGGAAAAGATCTTGGTATTGGGGTTGTGATAATGTATTAATGAAAATCTAGTAGTTTATAATTGTGGTTAGATATAATTAGTGACGTCAACTCCTGACCCTAGGGTTTAGGCCGTCCCACACAATACACAAGATGGATATAGTTGAGGAAGAGAGATACACAAACACACAGAAGAACACTCTGCAACATATCACACAAACACAATTGAAGCTCATCTTCTTTACCAATTAGAATAGCTCGCAAGATACTTGAACATACTATCTAAGATCGAAGCCAACAAACACTAAAATAGCACTAGTCATAACATAAGAACAAGACAATGTATCATGTGAAACTCTTTGTAATCATCGTCAAACATCTAGTGGATCATATTTTGGTTGGGTAATCAATCCCACCCGTGGTTTTTTCCCATTTACGGGTTTTCCGCGTTACCAATTTCTCATGTCATTTTCATTTACATTGTTCGTAGTTTAGTTATATTCTATAAATAATACAATCCTCCATCCTTAGCATTTAATTCGCAAAATTTGGTCAAAAAAATTGGCGCCGTTTGTGGGAAACTTGCTAAGGATTCAGTCGGTTCACTACGATGGCAGTCGATGACTTGAAGAACAGGTTACCAATCAAGGAGTTGAGGCTGAGAGCAACAAAGAGATGGCAGCAACATTCAAAAAACTACAAGAGGAGACGGATAAGATATGCTCTGAAAATAAAATGTTGAAGAAAGAACTGACCACGAACAAATCCAAAACCAAGATGGCTACAAAGAAGACGATCCCAAGTGTGGGTAAACGTCTGGATATGGATGATGCCGAGGAATGAGATCAGCATGAAAGACCAACAAAGGGTACTGATGATATCATTCAGATATAGGATATAGACAACATACCAAATAATGATGATGACATCGAGAGACAACATGGTGAACAATGTTACGATGATCATGAGGATCGAGAAGTGGATAATGGCAGAAGGAGATCATTTCACAGGAGTACTAAATCTCGAAGCCAAATTGCAGATGAATTCAAAAGAGAACTACAGGAAGTGAGGGACTTAATTGAAAGGATCCCCGGAATCCCGGAGCCATTGGAGAAAGCGACTTCTACGAGCTATGTTGTAGAGATGCCAAAACGCTTCACGGTGCCACAAATGAGGCCATATGATGGCACTAGTGATCCATTGGAACACATTGCACAATATAAACAACAAATGTTTACGTTACCTATTACACATGACTTGAAGGAGGCTTGTATGTGTAAGGGCTTTGGTTCAACGTTGTTAGGACCACCCTTGCAATGGTTCATGAATCTACCACACAAGGAGTATCAAGACATTTTCCAACCTAGATGATGCATTTAACATGCAATTTTCCAGTATTACAGTGTTCGAAAAGACCACAAGCGACTTATATAAGATTATACAATGTCACAAAGAGCCACTATGTGACTACTTGACACGATTTAACAGAGAAAAAGTAACCATTACCAACTGTGATGTACCCACAACTATAGAGGCATTCAGAAGGGGCCTGGAGAGAGAGTCTTCTCTTTATATAGAATTGAAAAAGTACTCGTGTAGAACTATGGACGACGTGCAAGCCAAAGTTATGGAAAAAGTGAGGTTGGAAGAAGATATGAGGGAGGATGATGAAAAGTATTACAGACCTTCAAGAAAGATCACGACACCAAGGTCTGGCGAATACAAACCCTATTCGAGGCCTTCTAGGGATGAAGTTTATGTCAACACAACACGAGAACGTAATGATTGGAACAAGGATGAATGTGTAGATTGGAGAAAAGACCCTAATTTACCACCAACATATGACAGCTACGGTTTCTCGATAACGCCATCAACAATGATGAAGGAATTTATGAAATTGGGAGACATCGTGAAGTAGACAGCAAAGAAAAACAAGCCTAAGGCGAATTCGGATTCCAAATTGTGATGTGATTATCACGGAGATTATGGAAACAAAGCTCATGACTGTGTGGCTTTATGAAAGGAGCTACAATTTTTAACCAAGAAGGGGTACTTAACTGAGTTCATGATACCCAAGAAAGCAGCTTATGTCAGGAGGGGCAGGTCACCCAATGGGAACGATGTAACGCTAATAAGACAACCACCACCACCACCACCACCACATCACAAAGTAATTAAATTCATCGTAGGTGGCTCTGAAGTGTGCGGCTCTACATACTCACAATCTAAAAGGTTGGCTAGAGAAATAGACATACGAGTTACTCAAGTAGGATTTAGTAGTAATACTCTACCATCTTTGATGTTTGAAGAATTGGATAAGAGAAGTATTCGAGAACCACAATAGGGTGGACTTGTAATCTCACTCTATGTGTTGAATTTCAAGATAAAAAAGATATTAGTTGACAACGGGAGTGCTGCCAACATCATGATGCTGAGCACATTGAAACAAATGGGTTTGGTGGAAAGTGACATGATTAAGAAATCGACAACATTTGTGGGATTTAGTGGAAAAACCAAGCGTACATTGGGCGAGATAACATTACCTACTTATACACAATGAGTCAATCTCTTGGAGAAATTTTGCATAATAGACGTCGATTTAACATACAATATAATCATGGAAAGGCCTTCGATTCACAATTTGAAAGCTGTACCATCGACATACCATCAAGTTCTCAAATTACCAACACCACGGGGAGCTTAGGAGATACGAGGGGATCAAGATATGGCACATGAATGTTACAAGACATGTTTAAAACCAACTATCCAACATCATGGCAATGAGACACCTATGGCCACATTCACAGGACCTGAGAAATTAGTTGAGGTCGATCTAAGGACGGGAGACAAGAAAGTGCTAATAGGAAAAGAACTATCACAAAAAATTGAGGCAAATTTGGTGAATTTCTTGACTACGGGGTTGGATGCGTTCGTGTGAGAACACGATGACATAACATGAATAGACCCAAATGTCATCACGCATAAGTTAAATGTCGATCCTAGTTAAACCCATATTCAACAAAAAATAAGGAAATTTGGGGTGGAGAGAAACAAGATAATTAACGATGAAGTGGACAGGCTTATGAAGGTCGGGATGATCACGGAGGTTGACTATCCCGAGTGGTTAGCAAATGTTGTCATAGTACAGAACAAGAATGGGAAATAAAGAGTTTGTGTCAACTACATGGACTTGAACAAATCTTTCCCCAAAGACCCCTATCCATCACCCCACATCGATACCATGGCGGACTCAACGGCTAGACATGAACTGCTTACATTTTTGGATGCTTCAAGTGGTTTTAATCAAATTCAAATGGAGTCGTCTGATTGCGAGAAGCCAACATTCATCACGGACAATGGGATATATTGTTACTTGACTATGCCTTTTGGACTACGTAACATTGGAGCAATATTTCAAAGACTCGTCAACAAAATGTTCAAAGATCAGATAGGCCAAACAATGGAAGTTTATATAGACGACATGGTAGTCAAGTCTGTGAATGCTGAAAATCATGTTCGTGACCTACATGAGGTGTTTGACATATTGAGATCATACAACATGAAGCTGAACAAGTCTAAATGCAACTTTGCTGGGTCGTCAGGAAAGTTTCTCGGACACATGGTGACCGGGAGGGGTATTATGGCTAGTCTAGAACAAATTAAGGCAATTTTTGAATTGAAAAGTCCATCGAATATCAAAGATGTACATAAATTGACGGGAAGAGTCACGGCTTTAAACATGTTTATCTCACGGTCTTTAGACAGATGCAAGCTCTTCTATACCGTGTAAAGAAAGAACAAGGGGTTTATATGGTCTGAAAAATATGAAGCTACACTATATGATTTAAAGAGTTATCTCACTATACCTCCACTTTTATATAAGCCTCTTCAAGGTGAACACCTTCACATCTACTTATCTATTATAGATCATGCAGTAAGTGGAGTGCTTGTCAAAGAAAGCGAAGGTGTCCAGTAGCCTATTTATTAAGTCAACAAAAGCTTGGTAAATATGGAAATAAGGTACACATCTATTGAAAAATTAGTACTTCTATTGGCTGTGACTTCAACAAAATTAAGGGATTATTTTGAATCACACAAAATACATATCATAACAAACTTTGCCTTAAGAAATGTTTTGAGAAAACCTGACTTGACGGGACAGATGGAAAAATGGGCCATACGTCAAAGCACTTACGACATCACATATGATACCAGGACGGCCATAAAATCACAAGCTATAGCTGACTTTGTGACTGATTTCAGTCCAAGCCAAATGACCACAGCTGAGGAGGAGTTTCAATGAGTCATTTCAAGGATGGATACCAAGCCATGGACATTGTACACTGATGGAGCCTCTATTGTGAATGTAACGTATAACGACTCATATTTTTGTATTATTAAAATTTTAATTATTGAATAATTAAATGGGTAAAATATGTATATTAATTTTGTCAGATGTGTGTTGCCCTATTATTTATTATGTGTGGTTTATTGGTGTTCGAGGATTATTTGTATAATTAATTATCGAGCCATATTGCTTTGTTTTCATTTTTGAAAGTGGTTTTATTGAAGATTTATTTTCATAAATATTTGGATTGTCTTTAAAATTATTTTTATGGTTTTATAATTTTAATAAATATTTTTGGGAATTTATAAAATTTAGAGAACAATATTTCATTAATCATTTAGCCCTAAATGATTTTCTGATTGCATTAATGTGTGAATTCAGTATTTAATCCTGGAATGCTTCAAAAATTACGAAACTCATATTTTCTTAAGTTTTTAATATTTCAATAATTTTAAAAATATTTTGGAAATTTTCCGGATAAAATTCACCCGGACGTTCGTTCATTAAATCGTTGAATGCGGGTATGTTGCGTGTTTCAGAAATGCTTTAAAAATTGTGAAATTCTTATTTTATTAGTTTTCAATTATTCTGGGAATTTTAAAATTAATTTGGATTTATTTCGATATATTTTTATTCGCACGTTTAGTCGTTAAAATCGTGAAACGCGAGCTTGCAGTCAGTAATGCGGATACATGTTTGATTTTTCGGACTAAATACAAGCCGCATGTCCCTTTGTTTGTGGTACGTGGAAAACATCTGTTGAAAAAAAACAATCACCCCCACCCATGTTCCTTCACCGGCCTCGATCTCAATTCTCTCTAATCTCTTTCCTACCTCTCTCGTTATCTCTCCTGCTCTTTCTACTCTCAGTCTCTCTCTCTCGCCTCATCTCTTCCCTATGCACTCTCTCTCCCTTCCCTCCTTCCTTGTTTCCCCTTTCTTTTCCAGGTGTGTTTTCCGATAATTATTCTGGTTGCTTGCTTCTTAGTTCTAATTGTGGCTTGATTTTAGCTTGCATATATATATATATATATATATATATATATATATATATATATATATATATATATATATATATCTGTATGTGATGTGCGTATTGTGTCGTGTGTGTGGCGCGATGGTGCCGTGGTGGTGGTGATAGTTGTTGTTGTTTCATGTGTTTAGTTCGGTTACTTTCTGATTAAATTTTTATTCTGCAGGAAACTGTTTTGAGTATTATTCGTGAATTAAATGATTTTTGTGTGCGGGAAATTAATTTATATCGGTGAAATTTATTTGGAAACCCGAATATTATCAGGAACCAATAAATTTTTCCGCCGTCGACGATGAGCCTCGTCGAGTGGACAGTGGACCGTGATAAATTATTATGAGTCCTAAATTAATAAAATTATTAAATTAGTTCATAAAATTATTTTTCAAAACAAAAATAAGTAATTATATTTAAAAGTCGTGTTGAGGTTTGGGTTGCGTAATTGTGACTTTTGTGAACGTGTCGATTATGTTTTGACGGGTAGTCCAGTAAATAGAGGAGTCGCTGTCCAATATTTCCGAAAACATATTTTTAATTATGAGAAGCGTACTATATCGTATTAAATATTTTATTAGTATTGTAAGTATCGATTATGTGAATATCCATATAAATGTTTTTATACGAGTCGAGTCTAATGGATTGGGTTAGTTAGGTTCTAAGGATATCAAGCATGTTAGATTAACTAATTAGGGTATTCTGTTCTTGTAGATCCCAGTCGAGGTTTGTGAGGACTAAAGTTTGACGAGCGAAGCTACCCTAGGAATTCTGAAAAATCGTTGCAAAGCAAGTACCCTAACCATACTTTTATGGTTCAGTATATGAATGAACTGTTGTTTTATTTTTAAACAGGAACATAAATGTTTTAAGTTACGTATCCCTTGTAGTTATAATTATTGATTTAAAATTTGTTTTGGGGAAAAGTAACTTTGAAAAGGTACCTATCTCCAACTGAAAATGATTTTAAGAACAAAATTTATGTGTGCTGTTGAATGAACTGTTTTAAACTAAGATAGGTGCAAGTGATTTGAAAACTGGTTAAAAATGACCAGATATTGGATAGATAGAGGCCAGAGTGGCCTATTGTGGTTGCGTAAGCGGCTAACTCCGTTGCACGCATTACTTAACCAATTAGTCCAGCAGGTCACGGACCTATCTAATCTCTGAGTTCCGGAACAGGTTTGTGGGATGGCAGATGGAGTTGTCCTGTGTTGATAGCCTGATTAGCTGTCTTCACACCTAAATGTCCAATACGTATTTGCTTTGGTTTTGTGGATCCCGAAACGGAATAAATGATTTATACCGTTGAGATATAAATATGAATAGCATGCTAAAATTGGACTCTGGTGTTTACACAACACATTGTTTTATAAAGAGCATGCTAGTTATAAATATTAAGTTTAATTTTGTTTGACAGATATTTGAAATGATTTACAGATTCCTTCTTTCATACTGTATAATTTTGTTCCTATAATTGTTTAGTTTAAACTGTTTTTTACTCTGTTATTCATATGATGGTATTGTTGAGCGATTATATGCTCACCCTTGTAACCTGTTATATATATATATATATATATATATATATATATATATATATATATATATATATGTCACAGATGCCTAGGAGACCAGTTCGTTATGTTCAGGGCAGGACTCCAGTACCACCGGTAGCAGGATCAGTTGAGGTAGTTTTGTGAGACCTATTTTAGGTCTGTGAGTTGCTATAAAAAGTATTATGTCAGACTTTTAAAATAAAAGGTTGTTGTAATAGTAAGTAGCTTAAATCATACATGAACTTGGGAAAGATCTTGGTATTGGGGTTGTGATAGTGTATTAATGATAATATAGTAGTTTATAATTAAGGTTTGATATAATTAGTGACGTCAACTCCTGACCCCGGGGTTGAGGCCATCACAGTTGGTATTAGAGCTATAGGTTTAAGTCCCTGATTTAAGTTACGAATAGGGTCATTAAGGTTTAAGTCAGCAACTCACATAGAGGAGCGAGTTTAAGAGTCTAGTCGAGGGTTCCGAAGGTGTTACCCTGGCATCTATTGATGTTTTGATAGAACTGCCCTAATTGTTTTTGTGTTCCTTCTATATATATATATTATTGACAGCACCCGATATGCATATCCAGCTCTCCTTCTAGGGAGATTGAGTCAAATCCTGATAGTTCAAATTATGAGCGTACTGTAATGACTGGGAACTTTACGTTTATATTATATCATATCATGATTATAATAAAATATGTGAATTAATGTGTCATTTATGTGTGATTATCTGATAAATCCTAACTGTTACGTGATACGTGTATCCCATGTCATTTCTGTATTTTTAAGGTATTTTTCAAATATTTTATTATGCATTTATAGGTTTTATTTCAAACGTTTTATGACCCAAACGATGATTTTAAAGCCAGTATTTCAAATAAAACAATGGGCCTTATTTTTCATCAAATGGCTTTTACAATCGCCTTGTTCTGAACATCTAGATAATTTATAAATTTTCTCGTTTTGCGAAAAATGATTTTTCCGGGCCCCATTGGGTGTCAAAAACCCCACAAAAATCACATTTTTATTTTTATAAAATTATAGGACTTTCATTTATATTATTTCTTTGCATTTTTGCATTATTCACAATTTTTGGGAATTTTTGGCATATATATTGCATATATAAAATATTTATAAATTAAATTTTAATACTCAAAAATTATAAAAATTAGGGCCCAATATTTTTATTTAATGTATAATTAGTCCCTTAATTTTAATTAGGAGTATTATTTTTACTACTATAAATAGCCTAATTTTTATTTAATTAATTATAATTAATCATTAAAATCTGCAAAATTACCAAAAATTCTCTGAAATCGGGTCGGGAAGAACAGGTTCGGGTCGAAGAATCAAGTCGTGATTTCTCACTGATTACAGCATCAAATCGTGTGATTCAAGTACTCAAATCAAAGGTTTTGATCCGTTCTTTCTGTTTCTTGCATCAATTTCACGTTTTATTGCATCGTTTTTGATTTTTGGTTTCTAGGGTTTTTGTTCGAATTAGGGCTTTTTGATTCTGGGGTTATTTTGATGTTTTGATGGTTGATATAGCTTTGTTAGATGATTTACAGTCGATTCATGGTGTTTAATTGAACAAACGATGCTTAGATAGTGATTCACGATTTCTAGGGTTTAGGTCGAATTTTCAAAACACAACTCGATGATTTCTGTGAATATTTGGTTCTTGTAATGTTAGGGCTTTGATTGTATATGTTCTTAGCTTCATTTTGCACTATATAACGTTTGATTTTATGTACAAATGAATGATTTGGGTTTTTGGCCGGAGTTCATGTCGATTTTGATCGGAGAAGATGACCCAAGGGTTATTCTGTGATGTTATTGCCAGAATTAGATTGCCAGAACGATTTGGAATTGAAACCCTGTGAAAAATGAACCAAACGGTTCCGTTTTTGGCCTGAAAGTGGCTCACCGGATTCTGCACCGGTGGCCGGATTCTGGGCAAAATCCGGCGTGTTCTTCACGACCCGGATTTTGACCCGTTTGACCCGTGTAAAATACCCGGGTTTGATCTGATTTTGTCAGGGATGGTTTTCTGACAACTGTTTCTGGAAATTATTTTTACTTTTTATTTTTATTAATTTTAAAAATCAGTTTTATTTATTTTATAAATTGATTAATTAATTAATTTATATTATAAATAATTCTGAATTATTTTCTAAAAATTAGATTGAATTATTTTCTTAATTATTTATTATTTATTTATTACTTATTAATTATTTAAAAGTGATTAATTATTTTGATAATTAATCAAATAATTTTCAATAAATCATAATAAATTCATTTTAATTTCCAAAATTATAGAACAATTATTTTTAATTCTGATTTTCTTAAATAATGATTTAAAAATTATTTTTGGCTTTTAAAAATTAGTAATAATTATTTATAATGATTAATAAATGGAATTATCAGTATTTAATTAATAATAATTCAACCGTTAGTCCGTTTTGCGTGAAACGAAAGCCTGTTAACTCAGAAAAATGAATCCTTTTCATTAAAAATAATATCAAAGCTTAATTTCTTTTAGAAGTTAGTTGATTTTGTGACTTATTTGATTATCAGTCAAGTTACGTGCCGAAACGAGTCCGAAAAATTCCGGAAAAATGGGAAACGAGTCAAATAACGATCAGTTGAGCGATCAGCGAGTCGATTTTTGTTTTAAAAATTATTTTAACCATAAAAATGATTATGTGCTTATGTGCTTATGTGTATTACGTGGTTAATCGAGTCTTACTTGCTTATATGTAATACATGAGTCAGTCAAAAGCGCATGGGTAGATGTTAGGATCAGTTTGAAGTCGATTCAAGATGCAAATGAAGTACGACATGACTTAACCAGTCTGTTTTGCCAACAGAAGCTAAGCCAGCCAGGCCAGTTGAGTTGGTAATAGTCCAAGGTGATAGACATAAGTGATTCAATTGCAGTAAGTCACGCAGAAGGCAAGTTTTTCCTCTATTCTACTTTCAGAATAGTGATATTGATTCAAATATTTATCACATTTACATTCTCTTGATTATTGTTCTTGATCACTAATATACAATCCCTATTCCTTTGTTCATATTTCATTTCAATTCTTGATTTCTCCGTTTCTTTGGATTCTTGATTCATATTCTGTTGGTAACACATGGAGATTGATATATTCTAGTGTTTGGAATATATCAAAGCATACCGATTGTCCCGGTTGCTAAGCAATGGACTGGATAATGATATTTTGGGATTGAGTGTGTCTTAATCCTGAGGACCGGGATGACTGGTGCCTCGACGTGGGTCGTAGTGCCTGGGTACCCGACTGGATCTATATATTGAGATATGGATCTGCATTATATTCTGACTGATCAGCAGAATATAGATGCGAACTTGTGTCCAGTTTAGTTTATTTGTACTCGCCAGTAATGGCCTTCTTTCTATTCTCGTGAGGTTATATCTTGGCAGATATACCTGGGATGGCGGATTCATTTAAAATGCTTTAACACTGTTTATATGTTTGTGGACTTGTTGAGCAACTTTTGGCTCACCCCTTTTGTTGTTATTCACTTTATTGTTTTCAGTTAAGAAGGAATATGAAACCAATCAGGACTCGAGTGGTAAAGAAGCGAGTCAAGCCTCGGGATCCTCTTATGCCCAAGGTGTTGATCCCAATCCAGGAAGAAAGCTTTGAGTTTCCCGAGCAGGTGGAGTGTTGATAGATAGTATGTGTGTGTGTGTTTGAATACAAGTTGAACTTAGTTTAAAATGAATTAGACAATGGTTTGTAATAAAGAGAGTTTGTGAGACTTTGAATGTTGGTTTGTAATAAAAGTAGTTAGTGGTTCTTGTTTTCATACTTCAACCTAAAAAGATCCTGGTTAGTGTTAAAGGGGTTTAATTTCATTTATTTATTAATTGTAATCAGATTGTACAGGTTTGGCGATTAGCTAGTAACCCCCAGACTTATACCCCGGGTTTGGAGGGCGTTACAGGTTTGGCATCAGAGCTGTAGGTTTGGTCCCTGAAAACAAGAACATTAGGATTAAGATAGGATAGGGAGATCATATAAGATAGGGATAGTCAAATTAGGATGAATAGTGTTAGGATTTAGGTCAGATTAGAATAGGGAAATAATCTTAGGATTGTTAATGACCTTTTCTTTTCTTTGGTATATTATCAGATGCAGTCACTGGGCCAGTAGCACCAGCCATACCTCCAGTATCTGAGTATATGTTTCCTCCTCTACCACCTCCACCACCATTGCCACAAGAGCCGGTACCACCAGTATAGGAGATAGTGCATGACCCCATAGAGATGTTTGATCCATTTGAGTTCTTCGAGCCGATGGTTTCTTTACCTATTGAGCACTAGTTTATACAAGGTATTGAGCAGGAGTTACCACCACCACCATTGTTACCTCCTATACCAGTGCATGCCCCAGAGCCGGACATAGTTCAGATGATTCCAGTAGAGAGGATGGGTGAGCATGATGTGGATCTACAGTTAGGTTTACCCCAGCAGGGTGCAGGTATTCCGAGGGTTCCTTCTCAGGAGTCAGTAGGTCAGGTTGCTCAGCCGCATATGGTACCATACCATGAGTATAGAGTTATGAGGGATGATGTGGAGTATTGGCGGGCACAATGTCGGGAGATTATGCATCTGTTTGATCAGAGGGACAGAGGACCGTTAGCGGCCCTACAGCCGGATTATTATATAAGACAGCGATTTCAGTCAGTGTTGATGAGTGCTACTTGGGAGCTGGATGATTTGACTCATGATGGACCTCCTTCTTTTGCAGAGTTCTACAGGGTTTTTCGCTTGGCACAGACTTTGGTCCAGGCACTTAGAGAGGAGTTTAGGCGTATTCCGCCTGGGTTCTGAGAGGGTTTGAGACGGTGACTCCAGAGTATATGTGTATATAGAGGCAGCATAGTATAACCTAGTGAGTAGTGTGTATGTGTGTATCAGTAGTTTAACTTGTAGTAGTAGTTTAACTTGTAGCGATAGTGTGACTTGTAGCCGTAGTGATGACCAGTAGCCCGAGACTTTTTGTATCAAGCATTTACACCTGAAGCTGGTGTCACATATATATAAGATGAACTTTTTCAAATTCTTTTATTTAAATTTCAGTCTTTACAGTTTTACAGCATTTACTTTCACTTTACAGTTTTTCATATTATAATTCATGTTGAAAAAAAAGAACAATTATTTTATTTAACTGTTTACATTTCCAGTCTGTACACTCAGCAACTGTTTTCTTTAAATAAACCATGTTATGAATACAGGATAAATTGTTTTCCATACATATTGTCGATTGTTTATTAAACTGTTAAATAAATATCACCTGTTTTATTATCAGAAGAAGATGGCACCAAAAAGAAAGACTAGGGCTGAGATCTCTAACAACAATTCTGAAGATCAGACTAATGAGACCATAAACCAAATGTTCCATCTGATGCAACAACAGATGGTAATGATGCAGCAGCAGATGCAGCATCAGCAACAGCAGATACAACAACAAATGTTACAACAGCCACTTCGTCCTGAGCTTCAATTACCACAAGTATTACCTGTTGTTACTTTTAAGCAGTTTCAGTCAGTTAAACCTCCAGAGTTTGAAGGGACTATTGATCCTATTAAAGCTACCACCTGGTTAAAAGAAGTAGAGAAAGCGTTCGCACTAGTGAAGGTATGTGAGGACCAGAAGACTGATTTTGCTAGTTACTTGTTGAAAGGAGAGGCGAATTATTGGTGGGAATCTAAAAAGGTCTTAGAGGGTGAAGAAGTTATTGTATGGGATAGGTTTAAAGAGTTGTTTTTAGAAAAGCATTTTCCTCGCTATGTGAAGAATCAAATGCAGATTAAGTTTCTAGAACTGAAGCAGGGAAATATGTCCGTGGCAGAATATGAAGCCAAATTTACTGAGTTGGCTAGGTTTGTTCCAGAACAGGTTGACACTGAAGAAAAACTAGTTCAAAGGTTTCAAGAAGGGTTACGACCATGGATTCGTGGCCAAGTTGCAGTTTTCGAATTAACGACGTATACCACCATAGTTCAGAAAGCTTTGATTATAGAAGGGGAAAGTGAAAGATCTCAGCAAGACAAGGGACAGGGAAGTTTCCAAGATCGCTCCAGCAGAAAGCCAGGATTCCAAGCCCGGGCAAATTTGAATTTTAAAAGGATAGGACAAGGTTCACAGAAGGCAGGTAATCGTTTCCAAACCTCCAGTTAGCAGGGAATGGTCAGAGTTCCAGTGTCGCAAGACATGTAATCGAAAGCATACTGGTGTATGTATCAAAAGGGATGTAACGTGTTATCGGTGTAAGCAGAAAGGACATTATTCTAACGAATGTCCAACATGTAGAACAGCAGAGATGACTTGTTTCCAGTGTGGAAAGAAAGGGCATATAGCCAGAAATTGCAAAGGATCAGCTATGGCAGCCAGTGTTCCGAGAGTGTTAGCATTACCTCCACCGCCGCCTAATCAACCCAAAGCAAGAACTTTTAACATGACCATGAAAGAAGCGGTGCAGAGTCCGAGTGTTATTGCAGGTACGCTTTTGGTGAATTCCGTAATTTCAAAAGTATTAATTGATTCTGGAGCTACTCGTTCATTTGTTTCTGAAGAATTTCTTGATAAGTTACATTGTGAAATCGAATGGTTGGGCGAAACGTTAATTATAAAATTAGCGAATGACGACCAAGTTCCGGTAGATCGAGTATATCCTGCGTGTGATATAGAAATAGCCGGACATCATTTTTCGGTATATTTAATTCCTTTTAAGCTAGGAGAATTCGATATTATCTTGGGAATGGATTGGTTAGCATGTCATAACGCTCAGATAGATTGCGCGAATAAGAGAGTCAAATTACGAACTGCGGAAAATGCAACGGTAATATTCAAAGGCGAAAAACAGCAGAAGAAATTTCTTACTGTGGTGCAGACTAAACGATTGCTTCGACAAGGATGTGAGGCGTACATAGCTTACGTGTTAGATACTGAAAGAGGAAGTCCTATAATAGAAGACATTCCAATTGTGTGCGAGTTTCCAGACGTCTTTCCAGATGAGCTTCCAGGGTTACCACCAGATCGAGAAATTGAGTTCACAATTGATCTAGCACCAGGCACAGAACTAGTTTCGAAAGCTCCATATCGGATGGCTCCAGTCGAAATGAAGGAATTGTCAACGCAACTGCAAGATCTTCTAGACCGAGGCATCATACGACCTAGTGTATCCCCATGGGGTGCACCGGTGTTATTTGTGAAGAAGAAGGACGGCAGCATGCGATTATACATTGACTATAGGGAATTGAATAAACTCACTATCAAGAACAAGAATCCCTTACCGAGAATCGACGATTTATTCGATCAGCTAAAAGGAGCAGCATGGTTTTCAAAGATAGATTTGCGATCAGGCTATCATCAATTGAAGATTAAAGCTGAAGATATTCCAAAGACTGCGTTTTGTACAAGATATGGGCATTACGAGTTTTTGGTAATGGCATTCGGTCTGACAAACGCGCCAGCAGCATTCATGGATTTGATGAACAGAGTATTCAAGAAATATTTGGATAAATTCGTGATTGTATTCATTGATGACATCTTGATTTACTCCAAGTCAGAAGAAGAGCATGCAGAACACTTGAGAATAGCTTTGGAAATTCTGAGGAAAGAGCAACTATACGCAAAATTTTCGAAATGTGAATTCTGGTTAAGAGAAGTACAATTTCTAGGGCATATTATCAGTAGAGAAGGCATCCAAGTTGATCCAGTGAAGATTGAAGCTGTGTTAAATTGGGAAAGACGAAGGACGCCGACAAAAGTTCGAAGTTTCTTGGGATTGGCAGGATATTATCGAAGGTTTGTCAAAGATTTTGCGAAAATAGCAATGCCGCTGACCAAGTTAACTCGAAAAAGTGAAAAGTTTGAATGGAGTGATAAGTGTGAAGAAAGTTTTCAAGAGCTGAAAAATCGGTTAGTAACCGCACCAGTACTTGTATTTCCAGACGAGCTAGGAAATTTCGTCATTCTCAGCGACGCTTCGTATCGCGGGTTAGGATGTGTACTGATGTAGCACGGTAACGTCATCGCATATGCTTCGAGACAACTTAAACCTCATGAACAAAAATATCCCACTCATGATCTGGAATTGGCAGCGATCGTATTTGCGTTGAAGCTTTAGAGACATTATCTCTACGGTGAAAAATGTGAAATTTACACAAATCATAAAAGTCTAATGTATATCTTTACGCAAAAGGAGCTGAACATGCGACAACGTCGATGGCTGGAATTGATAAAGGATTACGACGTCACGATTAGTTATCATTCAGGGAAAGCAAATGTTGTAGCAGATGCGCTGAGCAGGAAAGAAAGATTGAATCGGTTAACTTCGTGTGAAGACTTAATCAAGGAATTCGACAAATTGGAAATTGAGATTCGTATTTCCAATGAATCTGCAGAAGCTATCTACACTATGACTTTCCAACCGGAATTGTTAGAAAAGATTCGCCGCTGTCAAAATGAAGTGATGAGTCAAGATGACGACCTGACGGGAGAAGAAATCATAACTCAGAAAGATAATGAGGAATTTTACGCTTTACGTCGAGAATCTGGATCCCTAACGTAGTAGAATTAAAAGAAGAAATAATGCGAGATGCGCACAATTTGAAGTATTCCATTCATCCAGGAAGTACAAAAATGTATCGTGATATGAAAGAAAACTTCTGGTGGCCGAACATGAAGAAGGAAATAGCTGAATGGATAAGTAAATGCTACACATGCCAGCGAGTTAAAGCGGAACATCAACGCCCGAGTGGATTATTACAACCATTAGACATTCCAGAATGGAAATGGGAACATCTAGCGATGGATTTTGTGGTAGGACTACCAAGGACAAAGGCAAATCATGATACGATATGGGTAATCATTGACAGACTCACGAAGTCGGCACATTTTCTACCAATCAATGAAAGATTTTCACTCGACAAGCTAGTGCACATATATCTCAAAGAAATTGTGATGCGACATGGAGTTCCAGTATCTATTGTGTCTGATCGAGATCCTCGTTTCAACTCAAGATTTTGGAGACAATTTCAAGAATGTCTTGGAACTAAATTGAACATGAGTACCTCTTATCATCCGCAAACCGACGGGCAAAGTGAAAGAACTATCCAAACGATTGAAGACATGCTACGCGTTTGTGCGATCGATTTTGAAGGCAGTTGGGATGAACATCTACCCCTAGTGGAATTTTCTTATAATAACAGTTATCACGCCAGCACTGGAATGCCACCGTATGACGCATTGTACGGGAGAAAATGCAGATCACCAGTATATTGGGATGAAGTTGGAGAACGCAAAATTTTGGGTCCAGAACTAATTCAACAGATGAAAGAAAAGATTGAACTCATTCGAAAACGACTCGATGCAGCGCAAAACAGGCAACGCAAATATGCAGATCAAGCCAGGAAAGATATGGACTATCAGGAAGGAGAAAACGTACTACTCAAAATATCGCCATGGAAAGGATTAACCAGATTTAGCAATAAGGGTAAATTGAAACCACGATACGTTGGACCGTTTGAAATTTTGAAGAAAGTGGGAAAAGTTGCATACGAATTAGCTTTACCGCCTCATATGCAGCATATTCACAATGTGTTTCACGTGTCCATGCTTAAGCGATATAATCCTGATTCTAGGCATGTAATCGAGTATGAGCCGATAGAAATCCAACCTGATTTGTCTTTTATAGAACAGCCGGTAAGAATTTTAGATCGGCGAGATAAAGTGTTGAGAAATAAGTCTGTATATTTAGTGCGAGTGTTGTGGAGAAATCCTATGGTTGAAGAATCAACCTGGGAACTCGAAAGTGAAATATTAGAGAAATACCCTCATTTGTTTTCATAGAAGATTCTGAGGACAGAATCCTTTTAAGGGGGGAAGGATGTAACGACTGGGAACTTTACGTTTATATTATATCATGATTATAATAAAATATGTGAATTAATGTGTCATTTATGTGTGATTATCTGATAAACCCTAACTGTTACGTGATACGTGTATCCCATGTCATTTCTGTATTTTTAAGGTATTTTTCAGATATTTTATTATGCATTTATAGGTTTTATTTCAAACATTTTATGACCCAAACGATGATTTTAAAGCCAGTATTTCAAATAAAATAATGGGCCTTATTTTTCATCAAATGGCTTTTACAATCGCCTTGTTCTGAACATCTAGATAATTTATAAATTTTCTCGTTTTGCGAAAAATGATTTTTCCGGGCCCCATTGGGTGTCAAAACCCCCACAAAAATCACATTTTTATTTTTATAAAATTATAGGACTTTCATTTATATTATTTCTTTGCATTTTTGCATTATTCACAATTTTTGGGAATTTTTGGCATATATATTGCATATATAAAATATTTATAAATTAAATTTTAATACTCAAAAATTATAAAAATTAGGGCCCAATATTTTTATTTAATGTATAATTAGCCCCTTAATTTTAATTAGGAGTATTAGTTTTACTACTATAAATAGCCTAATTTTTATTTAATTAATTATAATTAATCATTAAAATCTGCAAAATTACCAAAAATTCTTTCTGTTTCTTGCATCAATTTCACGTTTTATTGTATCGTTTTTGATTTTTGGTTTATAGGGTTTATGTTCGAATTAGGGCTTTTTGATTCTGGGGTTATTTTGATGTTTTGATGATTGATATAGCTTTGTTAGATGATTTACAGTCGATTCATGGTGTTTAATTGAACAAACGATGCTTAGATAGTGATTCACGATTTCTAGGGTTTAGGTCGAATTTTCAAAACACAACTCGATGATTTCCGTGAATATTTGGTTCTTGTAATGTTAGGGCTTTGATTGTATATGTTCTTAGCTTCATTTTGCACTATATAACGTTTGATTTTATGTACAAATGAATGATTTGGGTTTTTGGTCGGAGTTCATGTCGATTTTGATCGGAGAAGATGACCCAAGGGTTATTCTGTGATGTTATTGCCAGAATTAGATTGCCAGAACGATTTGGAATTGAAATCCTGTGAAAAACGAACCAAACGGTTCCGTTTTTGGCCTGAAAGTGGCTCACCGGATTCTGCACCGGTGGCCGGATTCTGGGCAAAATCCGGTGTGTTCTTCACGACCCGGATTTTGACCCGTGTAAAATACCCGGGTTTGATCTGATTTTGTCAGGGATGGTTTTCTGACAACTTTTTCTGGAAATTATTTTTACTTTTTATTTTTATTAATTTTAAAAATCAGTTTTATTTATTTTGTAAATTGATTAATTAATTATTTAATTAATTAATTTATATTATAAATAATTCTGAATTATTTTCTAAAAATCAGATTGAATTATTTTCTTAATTATTTATTATTTATTTATTACTTATTAATTATTTAAAAGTGATTAATTATTTTGATAATTAATCAAATAATTTTCAATAAATCATAATAAATTCATTTTAATTTCAAAAATTATAGAAAAATTATTTTTAATTCTGATTTTCTTAAATAATGATTTAAAAATTATTTTTGGGTTTTAAAAACTAGTAATAATTATTTATAATGATTAATAAATGGAATTATCAGTATTTAATTAATAATAATTCAACCGTTAGTCCGTTTTGCGTGAAACGAAAGCATGTTAACTCAAAAAAATGAATCCTTTTCATTAAAAATAATATCAAAGCTTAATTTCTTTTAGAAGTTAGTTGATTTTGTGACTTGTTTGATTATCAGTCAAGTTACGTGCCGAGACGAGTCCGAAAAATTCCTGAAAAATGGGAAACGAGTCAGATAACGATCAGTTGAGCGATCAGCGAGTCGATTTTGGTTTTAAAAATTATTTTAACCATAAAAATGATTATGTGCTTATGTGTATTACGTGGTTAATCGAGTCTTACTTGCTTATATGTAATACATGAGTCAGTCATAAGCGTATGGGTAGATGTTAGGATCGGTTTGAAGTCGATTCTAGATGCAAATGAAGTACGACGTGACTTAACCGGTCTGTTTTGCCAATAGAAGCTAAGCCAGCCAAGCCAGTTGAGTCGGTAATAGTCCAAGGTGATAGACATAAGTGATTCAATTGCAGTAAGTCGTGCAGAAGGCAAGTTTTTCCTCTATTCTACTTTCAGAATAGTGATATTGATTCAAATATTTATCACATTTACATTCTCTTGATTATTGTTCTTGATCACTAATATACAATCCCTATTCCTTTGTTCATATTTCATTTCAATTCTTGATTTCTCCGTTTCTTTGGATTCTTGATTCATATTCTGTTGGTAACACATGGAGATTGATATATTCTAGTGTTTGGAATATATCAAAGCATACCGATTGTCCCGGTTGCTAAGCAATGGACTGGATAATGATATTTTGGGATTGAGTGTGTCTTAATCCTGAGGACCGGGATGACTGGTGCCTCGACGTGGGTCGTAGTGCCTGGGTACCCGACTGGATCTATATATTGAGATATGGATCTGCATTATATTCTGACTGATCAGCAGAATATAGATGCGAACTTGTGTCCAGTTTAGTTTATTTGTACTCGCCAGTAATGGCCTTCTTTCTATTCTCGTGAGGTTATATCTTGGCAGATATACCTGGGATGGCGGATTCATTTAAAATGCTTTAACACTGTTTATATGTTTATGGACTTCTTGATCAACTTTTGGCTCACCCCTTTTATTGTTATTCACCTTATTGTTTTCAGTTAAGAAGGAATATGAAACCAATTAGGACTCGAGTGGTAAAGAAGCGAGTCAAGCCTCGGGATCCTCTTATACCCAAGGTGTTGATCCCAATCTAGGAAGAAAGCTTTGAGTTGCCCGAGCAGGTGGAGTGTTGATAGATAGTATGTGTGTGTGTTTGAATAAAAGTTGAACTTAGTTTAAAATGAATTAGACAATGGTTTGTAATAAAGAGAGTTTGTGAGACTTTGAATGTTGGTTTGTAATAAAAGTAGTTAGTGGTTCTTGTTTTCATACTTTAACCTAAAAAGATCTTGGTTAGTGTTAAAGGGGTTTAATTTCATTTCTTTATTAATTGTAATCAGAGTGTACAGGTTTGGTGATTATGGCAACATTCTCCTAATACATATGTATTAAATGTTTGGAGCATTTAATTTTCTTATATATTATTACTATGTTTTAGGAGAATGCCACCTAATAAGAATCTTCAACCCAACTCTTCTAACAACGGATTTACTAGGGATCCTACCATGATTGAACTGATAGATCTGTTGCGTCAACAATCCACTCAGCTGGCCCAACAACAGCATCAATTCTAGTAGCAACAACAACAGTTTCAACAACAACAACAGCAACAACAACAGTAGCTCATACAATAACAACAACATCAAATCCAACAACAATAGCTGCAAATCCAACATCAGCACCAGTTGAGGGGGGTCAACCTAAGCTGTTAGTTTTAAATTCTTTTAGGTTGTGAAACCCCCAGAGTTCAAGGGTGAAGTAGATCCTGTTGTTTTCAGGATCTGGTTGAAAGAGATGGAAAAGGCTTCTATTATGACCAATGTGAGTTATGACTTAAAGAGGGACTATGCTAGTTACTTCCTGAAGAATTAGTCGAATTATTTGTGGGAGTCTACTCGAGCCTTGGAAAGACAAGGTCCTATTTCTTGGACCCGATTCACAGAGTTATTTTTGGAAAAATATTTCCCGGATTGTCTCCAGAATCAGATGAAGATGGAATTTTTAGAATTAAAGCAAGGAGATAGGAGTGTTACGGAGTATGAAGCCAAGTTCACGGAATTGGCTCGAATAGTACCAGAGTAGGTAAGCTCGGAAGCCCTGAGAGCGAAGCGGTTTTAACAGGGATTAAATCCGGAAATTAGGAGTGGAGTTGTAGCTTTGCAAGTCAAAACATATACTTCGGTAGTTCAGGCTGCCTTAGTGATAGCAAGTTACCAGAAGTTCGCTGAAAAAGAAGAGGTAAAAAGAAGAGGAAGTTTGAAACTAGGCCTGATAAGTCAGAACAAGGAGAAGCAAATCAGAAGTTTCAGCGACGGCTCGGAAGGAATAGAGACAGGAAATTCAGAAGGAAAAATTTCCCACAAGCTAGGCCCTGTACCAAGTTAGTCAGTTCAACTCCGATGAAGTCAAACAAACCAATAATAGACTGTAAGACATGTGGAAAGAGGCACAATGGCCAGTGCAAGGAGAACGTTAATTGTTTCAAATGCGGCCAGAAGGGTCATTATTCCACGGAGTACAAGTTTGAGAATCAAAGAATCACCTGTTTCAGCTGTGGTAAGGTGGGACACATTGCTAAGAATTTCAAATCAGCTACCCAAGGCAGTGTTGGAGGAAGTGCGTCTCAAGGGCCGGCAACAAGTACATCTAGAGCTAGGACTTTCAAAATGACCAAGAAATCCATGGCTCAGGATTCTGACATAGTTGTAGGTACGCTATCTCTTAATTTCATGCCTATTAACATTCTATTTGATTCGAGAGCGTCTAAATCTTTCATATCCCTGAACTGCGTGAATAAAATGGAATTAATGTTGGAAGACTTAGATGACCCTTTGACCATGGAAGTGACCAATCAAGATAAGATACCTGTAAGCCAATTCTGCCCTAAGTGTTCAATAGAGATTTCAGGTCACTCTTTTCCAGCCGACCTAATACCTTTTGAGTTAGGAGAATTTGATATCATTCTAGGCATGGATTGGTTGTCTCTATATAAGGCAAGTATTGACTGCAAGAAGAAGAGAATTGTCATGTATAAAAAAGATAATGCAAGAATAAGTTATCAAGGATAGAAGCAGGACAAGAAGTTTCTCTCAGTATTGTAGGCAAAGAAATTATTAAGGTAGGGATGTGAGGCGTATTTGGCACATATGGTGGATACCAAGAAAGAAGCACCTACTCTGGATGAGATTCCAATAGTAAGGGAATATCCCGACATCTTTCCGGAAAAATTGCCAGGATTACCACCTGATCGAGAAATAGTGTTCTCCATTGATTTGATACCAGGGGCAGAGCCAGTTTCCAAAGCTCCATACTGAATGGCTCCAGTGGAAATGAAGGAATTGGCCAAATAACTTCAAGAACTTCTAGACAAAGGAGTTATCCGACCAAGTGTTTCTCTGTGGGGTGTTCAAGAGCTTCTAGACAAAGATGGAAGTATGAGGCTATGTATTGACTATAGGGAACTGAACAAATTGACAATCAAGAATAAGTATCCCTTATCCAGAATCGATGATTTATTTGACCATCTTAAAGGAGCATGTTGTTTTTCAAAGATCGATCTGAGATCTTGCTACCACGAACTAAAGATCAAGCCTGAAGATATACCAAAAACTACATTCCGAACAAGGTATGGTCATTATGAGTTCTAAGTGAATTCATTTGGATTAACCAAGGAACCAGCCGCTTTTATGGATTTAATGAACTGGGTGTATAAGGAGTAGTTGGATAAGTTTGTTATTATATTTATTGATGACATCCTCATCTATTCAAAGACTCAAGAAGATCATGCAATACACCTAAGGATCGCCCTCCAAAGGTTGAGAGAAAAACAACTGTATGCAAAGTTTTCCAAGTGTGAGTTTTGGTTAACAGAAGTACAGTTCCTAGGACATATGGTGAGCAAGGAAGGTATCAAGGTAGACCCTGTAAAGATTGAAGCCGTATCCAAATGGAAAAAACCGAAGACTCCAACAAAAGTGAGAAGTTTCCTGGGTTTGGAAGGATATTATCGAAGATTCGTAAAGGATTTTTCCAAGATCGCGACTCCATTAACCAAGCTAACCAGGAAGAACGAGAAATTTATTTGGACGGAGAAGTGTGAAGAAAGCTTTCAGGAACTAACAAAGAGACTAATGACGGCTCCAGTATTAGCATTGCCAGATGAGACGGGAAACTTTATGATATATAGTGACGCTTCTTTGAAGGGTTTAGGCTGTGTACTTATGTAACACGATAAATTCATTGCCTATGCTTCCAGTTAACTAAAACCTAATGATCAGAAGTATCCAGTTCATGATCTCGAGTTGGCATCTATAGTTTTTGCATTGAAACTGTGGAGACATTATTTGTATGGAGAAAAGTGTGATATTTACACGGACCATAAGAGCTTGAAATATATATTCACCTAGAAAGACCTGATTATGAGATAGAGAAGATGGTTGGAACTAATTAAAGACTATGATTGTTCCATTAACTATCACCCAAGCAAGACCAATGTGGTGGCTGATGCCTTGAGCAGAAAAGAGAGGCTGAATATGATTCAGATTACATAAGAATTAGCACGAGACTTGGAAAAGATGGAGATTAAGGTTCGAGTACCAAGAAATGATAATGAGCAATTATATAAAATTATGTTTCAACCACCATTGATGGATAAGATTAAAAGATGTCAATAGGAAGTTATGGAGCAAGAATTGGACAATATTATAGGAGAAGAACTTTGTACCCAAAAGGATGGCCAAAGTATGTTTAGATTTTCTTCCAAAATTTGGATTCCCAATATGACGGAACTGAAGAATGAGGTTTACGTGAAGTACACAACTCTCAATTTTCTATTCACCCTGGGAGCACTAAAATGTATCAAGATTTGATGAAGAACTTCTGGTGGCCAGGAATGAAGAAGGAAATTACAAATTGGGTAAGTAAATATCACGTGTGCCAGAATGTAAAAGCAGAACATCAAAGGCCGAGCGGATTATTACAACCCTTAGAGATTCCCCAATGGAAATTGTTAGGAAATGAATAACACGCAGATGGGGGGTGAATGTGTTTTACTGTTTTTGAGCTTTTCTCGAATGTTTATGGTTGAACAAAGTAAATTAATTCTTGTAGTGAAATATGTTCATGCAGAATTTAAACTTGCAAAAAAATAAAGAACACAGATCTTCAAAACTCACTTAATTTTATATTAAAATTAAGACTATTTTGCTACAAAATTTCTAGGCTCTTTGTTGATAAAGAGCGTAGATTCTCCTTGAGAGTGTTACAAGAAATTTGATCTAAATTGTTACAACTGACTAAGGACTAGTGTTAACTTTATAACTCAGTTAACTGCTGGTTTACAAAGTGTGTAATAAGACATGCTATTAGCTTTTCTAAACTGTCACTTGTCATTTCTATTTATAAAAAAAGCAGATCTTCCATTTCTGGCTAAACATATCTTTAGCATCCCGTGTTCACTTTAATCTTCCTTTGTCAGTTAATCTTTACCATTGATCTTGCACATTCTTCAAACTGCTTTTTATAGACTTGTCAATCCAGCTGTTGGATTGTTTGTTGATTGTTTATCTTGGATATTGAACTGATCTGCAACCTTATACTTTGAGATTGAACATCGAGATCTCCAGTTTAGGTCTATAGAACACTTGACATCTCGATAAGTATATTGGCTTATCGAGATCTCTAGTACTCTATATTTAGTTTGGCTTGTCGAGATCTCTAGTCTTCACATCTTCACTTTGACTTATCGGTAACTCTTAGTTCTCTAGTGGTTGACTTGTCAATTTCTCAGAGTTATCTAGTCAAATTATAACTTGTCGATATCTCTGAGTTCTCTAGTGAATTTTGACTTATCGATATCTCTGAGTTCTCTATTAAAACTTGACTTATCGATATCTCTGAGTTCTATAGTGAAACTTGACTTATCGATAACTCAAAGTTCTATAATGAATGTAGACTTGTCGATAACTCTGAGTTCTCTAGTGAAGAAATGACTTGTCGATATCTCCAATCTTCATGTCTTCAATTTGGCTTGTCGATATCTTTCTGAGTTCTCTAGTAGCTTTCCTGACTTCTGGATAAGCCATTCTGGAGTTCTCGAATGACTTCTCTCTAATATTAAATCTGTGACTTGTAGAGATCTTGACTTAGAGTATTTTTCTCCAAACAGATTTATTCAACTCCAAGCTTCTTCAAAATTCTTCTGAGGCATGATCTTCTTGATCTTCTTCCAGAGAGAATCCTTAGGCTTGATACTATTTCAGAAAAAAGACTCCAGTCTGCTCCTTTGCATTTTTACAGACTTTAAGTGTTATAAGTACAAAATACAGATTAATATAACAATACAACTTACTTAGGGTTGACAAAATGTCTTAGTCTTGTTAAAGTGCAGGCATGTCTTTTATAACAATCTCCCCCAATTTGTGAGAGGATTGCTTAACACAAATTCATGCCTGTTAACAAGACTAACCCCAAGTTTAAAATGATAGAGAATAAAACTAATACATAGAGCTTGATAGAATTACAACTTGTACAACAAAAGATTCACAAGGTTCAATGATTACAGGACTTAGGTAAAGACAGTTTTCACATCTCCTTCTTCTCTAAGTTTATCCTTCAAATGATCAAGAATTTTAAGTTCTTCTATGATAAGTGTTCCACTTAGAGCTTCTACAAGTTTTTTTCTTGCTGCCTTAGGATAACCTTGGTCCAGAACCTCTAGGAAGAATCTTGAGAATCCACTAGCTCTGATGTTTAGAAATCTCCCATCTTTAGAGATTCTACTCATTCCTTTTGCTTTCAACTCTTTTGATCTTTTTATGAACATGTATATTTCTTCATCATGCCTCCTTTTTCTTTCTTCAGCTTCAGCCTCATCTCTTTTCTTTGTTTCCTCCCTTTTAATCAACCATTCAGCTAGAGATGATCTCCATGCCCTTGTAGCAATATCCTTGTCCTCTAACAAACTTATCACTCTCTTAATTTCTGTGGGAGCCAAAGAATCCATTAACTTTTTATCTAGAAGAGTGAATGTACCATCCTTAAAATAAACTCTAACTTCTCTCAGGGATTTTGATCATTCTTCTTCTTCTCATCATCATCCAAGTCATCTGTGTTGAGTTATGTTTTGGGCAAGTTGGCTTCTGCATTTTCCAGATATCTCCTCAGTAGCTTTATCATTTCCATATCATCATTATTCTTGTTTTTCTTAGATTTAAAGCTAGTTCCTAGGATCATTATAAGCCTCTTGTTGCTCATGACATAATGTTTAGGAATATTGAAATGTCTGAGTTATCTGGTGGTTGGACAGATGCATGTTATACCCTTGCTTGGCTGTAGATATGCTTCAGGGAAGGCAGCTACTTGAGCATCTCTCAGTGCAGTTAATAGCATGGTATCTTCACGAGTTATAACTCTAACTTTGCTGATGAAGATATCTAACTCAGATGCCCTCCTTGAAACAAGGCAATTGAGGGACACCTGCATACATCAGTCTGTTCCTGAGTTATTTGCATTAACCACTATCTTCTCTTCCAGAAAGTTGTCCTTATTGACCTTGATCACTCTTATGAAATTGACTGTCTTGTCCAGGGCCCTTTTATATGTGAAGTGATTGTTGTTGAGAGAAGCTTTTCAGGCCTTGAGTAGTTCTTCAAACTCTCTGCTCAGACTAGGTCCTTCAGCAGACCTAATGCGTCTCTCCATGTCAAGATCAACTTTTTTAGATTTCTTTTTAGCCCCCTGGACTTGCTATTGAGATGACCTAGATCATATCAACCTAGCCTCTATCTCCCCCTTAGTCTTATTGACAGGCATTACGAGGGGAGTAAGAATTTCAGGCCTTACTTGTTCTGGAAGAGAAGGTAGTGGTATGTTGAGTTTACCCATGATGGCTCCCAAAGCTATAGAATTCTGTATTTGAAGATGCTTATGGGACTCCACCAGGGTTTGGATATCTGTTTGTTAGATCTTTACAAGAGATGTCAAGGCCTGAACTTGTGCAATGAGAGAGGAGTTGGAATCTTGCAATGCTGTGACTTGACCCTGTAGAGACTGAATTTGCATATTTATTGAAGTGGATCCAGGTTGATAAGAGCTGTTAGATGTGCCAAAGTGTTCTTCTACAGCCTCTTTGATCCCTTCCATTAGCAAAGATGAAGGTTTATATCTGCTCTGGTGAAGTTGATCCAGCTGGACCTTGGTCTCATTTGAGTGAGTAATTTGTTGCTGGATCACTGTATGAAGATTGGTGAAAGATAGTTTGAGGTTTTGACTTCCTTCTCAATAGAGGCAAGATCCATCCTAGCCATTTGCTCAGAAAAATGCTTGAATTTAGAAGAGATCTTCTCTTGAGAAGGTATGGTCTTGTCCATTTTCTCATTCACCAGTTTCCTGATTCTGTCTTCATGGCCAGTGAGCTTGATTTTAAGAGCCTTACCAAGCGGATGAAATGCTTTGATCTGAGCTTTGTATACATATGTAATGGCATCATAGACAGCTTCTGAAACAAGTCTTTTGCATTGCTGCCCAGAATAGTAACATACTCTCCTTCTGAATCTGGCCAGAACTTGATTCATCTCCAAGGCAAACTCATCAGACAGCCATGCATCCACATTCCCATCTGGATCAGCATCATTGACAATTTTCTCCTTTTGCTACTCAACCTCTTCATTATAAGCAAGCATGATAGTTTGATAGTCCTGGTTGCTCATATTTGAAGTTAGGAGATGCTGTGAGATGTTAGCCAGTCCAGATATCTGCTCTGCTAGTAGATCATCTACAAAAGTTGGTTGAGAAGTAGATTCTTGTAGCCACTGAGAGGGTATGTGAGGTTGTTAAGGTTGTGAGGTGGATGGTTCATCAGAAACACCTGTGACTGGGGTCACAGTTTGACTCACAGATTGCTCTGTGGTTTTGACAGTGTGTTATTCTCCACTTGTAGTGGTAACCTCCAATTGAATTGGATGGGATTTGACTGGATTACTGTCATATTTAACAGCCTCAAACACTTGTGTGTCTTGCAACACACTGGCACTTGATTGTGCTATGCTTGCCTCCCCTATGACAGGATCATGGGCAATTGTACTCCTAGCTTCAACTGCCAAGACAATATTTGCTAGGGTTGTGAGAGGCGTTGTCCCTATATGAGGAGCCTCCAATTGAATTGGAGAGGATTTAGATAGGTCCCCCCTCAGGAGTACTACCCTCAAACCTTTCAGTCTGTGAAGAATGTTTTACACATGAAGGTGCATTAGAGGTATCTATGAGGTCTTCAGTAAAAACTGATTAATCCCTCATGTTTGTGATGGTGTCATCAAGGTCTACCCCAGCATGTAGCCTCTTACCATCTGAATAGAGTGTCTGGGTGGTGAGCAAAGCTTCTTAAGCTAAGTCACTTGATTTCTGTTACACTTGAGAAATGGATTCAAGGGGAGTTGGAATAGAAGAAATTTTAGTTATAAGAATTTGTTGCTCAGTTGTGAGTGTTGGCAGCTCCCCCTGAATAGATGAGGGAGCTTCAAGTGATCTGTCCTCATAGTGTGTGCCTTCCTTATTCCTCCTACCATACACTTGAATTACTTCTTGGGCTGGCTGTTCAGACTCACTCCTGGTTGTTTTTACAAATGCATCATGTTGGGAGGATGTAGAGGATGGTAGAGTGGTCAGCTCAATTTGTTTACTCCTTTTGGAATTTTTGACCAAAGGTGTCTCTCTTTCAGCTTTCTCCTCACCACTCTCAGTTATCACAGCTAGGTTTATCCCCTTTCTCTTCTTTTTACTGACCTCACCCTTTTGAGAAGATGAGGTAGTTGGTTTCCTATCTTCTAAAGGTTGTGAAAGAATGGTTGCAGCTTGGGAAGATCCTTGTTGGTGTTCCTGTGCTTGTACTTCCACAGGTTCAGGAATCATAGCTGTGCTAGATTGTGCAATAGATCTCATGTCAGGCATAGGATAAGGATAAGTCCTAAACCTCTTTAACATAAATGGAGTGATTTTTAGACTTACATTGACCTTATTCTTTGTAGTAAGTGAGCCAAATATTATTTTGGGCACTTGCTTATAATTGCCTAATTTAGTACTATCTATACCATTCAGTAAGTGTATGTCTGCTACTTTATTATTTAAAGTGGACATAATAAATCTAGGGAAGAAAATTTTCTTACCTCTAGCTAAAAGGGGCATAGTCAGCCTGGTTGCAAGTTCTTCCAGGATCAGCAGACCAACATTCAAGTGTTTGTTGTGGGCAATTGAATATACCAGCTTTTGCACCACACTTAAAATGTTGTCATATCCTCTCTTCCTGCATATAAAGGCTCACACTACTGAATCAAAAATGAATGACCACTCATTCCTTAGATTAGTTCTGTTTAGGCTTGATAAGTTGATTCTTCCACCATAGTTGATGACGTCCAGAAACTCAATCAGCTCATCAGGAGTTGGCATTTCCACCAGATTTGCAGTAGGCAGTCCCAAAGCTATGTTCACATCCTGCTCATTAAACTCAATTTGTTGACCTCCAACTGAGCAAGTCACTACCAAGGATACAACATCATGATGCATCACAGTCCTCACCACATCTGTAGTCCAAAAGGTATGTAACACATCCAGGTACAACACTGGATTAACAGTCAAGGCTCCTGCAATGTAAGATTCAGACAGAAATTTCACAAACCCCTTGAAACTGTCAGGGACTTGGTTAGCATCAGTGAAAGCCAAGAAGTTTGGTCCTTTCTCTGGGATAGTTGTTCTAATACTGTTTTGTCCCATTGTATTTTAGTAAGAGTGAATGGGTAAGAAGAATTTTTGCGAAAGAAGTAGAGACGAGTGAGAAATGGGTTTTTGCTTGAAAGGCTAGGTCAATTTAGATCTCGAAGTTGTAGGTATGTGTATGTATCAAGAAGTCTGGGTGTTTATAGTAAAAGTAAATGACTTGTCGAGAACTCAAAATAGACGTTTGGAGTTTGTCTATCGAGAAGTCATTTTAAATTACTCTTTTAGAGAACTCAAAATTAACTTATCGAGATGTCGAATAAATACCCAGTTTGTCCAAGAGGTGGACTGAATTAATTCCAACTTTTATTTGAATAAATTCAAAATAAAATTAGAATTATTTTCCAAAAGTATTTTACCAAAATAATTTAATAATTAAATTATCTCAGTTATGAGTTATTGATAAGTCAAAAATTTCACTTGTAGAGAAATCTGTGAATTAACACTACTAGAGAACTCTACAAAGACTTATTGATAATTCATATTAAGCCTATCGAGAAGTCACTCGAGAAGTCAGTAATTGACTTATCGAGGACCCACTCGAGAAGTCCTAAAATGACTTGTCGAGAAGTCAATTTGACTTATCGAGAACTCAGTTCTCTATATACTTTTGGTTTATGTAATTCTGCCTTGTGTTAATTTTAGATATTAAGAATGTAAATTAACAACCAAGCAGTTTACTTAGAATTTGAAAAATTCCAAGTTGAATTTGAATTTGATAAATAAATATGCAGAGATTTCTGAAATATTTATAATTCATATTTCAGTTAATTTCCAATTTAATCAAATTAATTTTAATTTACTAGAGATTAATCTGCTGCAAAACATTAGCTGAGTTCTTGCCTTAGGATGAAAGTTAAGCATTCCAATTTCACCTACAAGTCTAGTGAAAGTTGCTTCATCCAAAGATTCAGTAGAAATGTCAGCTAATTGTTTTTCTGTTGATACAATATTCAGCTTTAACTATAGAAGTTGATACAGTTTATTGTTCCTTGCTATACCAGGATACAATACTTTGTCCAAAAAATTGACAGCTTCCACTAGAACTCTTTCTATCAATCCTGCATCCAGCAAAATCTGCATCTGTGTAACCAACAGCTTCAAAACCAGTTCCCTTATGATACTATAATCCCAAGTTTGGAGATTCCTTTAAGTTTCTAAAAATCTTCTTTCTCCCCCTGAGTTTGTGTAATTAAATTCAGGTGTATGAGATGAGCTTCCATTTTCATGATTTTCATGTTGAGTACTTTCTTCATTTTTCTTTTCTGACAGGCTACACGAACTTCAACTTGAGCAAACTCCAGCTTAGGCATGTCTCTTACTAACTCATTTTTGACAAGGTGTTAATTTCCTTGAAATTCAATTGAGACAGATTTTTATTCCATACCTTGTTTACTTCTTCTGATGCCTTGTGTAGAAGTAACAAACACCATCCTTATTTATTGAGTCAAAATTTACAACATACAAGCTTCCTTTCCTTGCTACTTTTAGAGCAATTTCACCAGTTTTCTTGCTGATAATAGTGCATTCTTCTTTATTGAATAAGACTTAAGGCCTTTGTCTGCAAATTTGCTAACTCTGAGAAAATTCACTTCAAGACCAGCTACCAGTGCTACATCATCAACGATAACATTTTCAGAAATAATCTTGCCATATCCCATTGTGAATCCTTTGTTGTTATGTCCAAGGTCACCAAAGGGCCAACTTTCTTCTCAAACTATAATAACAGGGTTTTATCACCTGTCATATGCCTGGAACATCCACTGTCTATGATCCAGATGACTCTCTACACTATGCCCTACACACAATGAGTCTTAAGTGTATTTGGAAACCCAAGCAGTGTTGGGTAGTTTCTTCTTAGTAACTTGTTCAGCAGAGGTAGACTGAGTTGTTTTAGAAAAAATAGAATTCAGTGATTGTTGTGCATATTTTCCTTCTGATGTGGACTCATTTCTTGTATCTTTAAGGTATACTCTCAGTTTTTGGAAACTCTTCATTACTTTCAAGTTACAAGGAATGCAGTCAAACTTGTCACAGAATGAATAGGGATCATTCGAATCTGCTTTATTGTATTTGCAAGTTCCTTCAGTTGGCTTGCTAACAACCTTTTTACAAAGGTGAGTTAGATGATTTGTAGAGCCACATTTTTCACACTTCTTTCTAGGAGCATTTGCAACATAAGCAAAATTATTGCTTTTGTTTATCCCTATTTTCCCATTTCTATTTTTCCTTTTCTTTCTTGCATCTTTAGTTTTGGTTTCTTTAATAGGAGTCTTGGTACTTTGTTTGTTCATGAGCTTCTCTTCAGTATTGGAAGACTGAACTGATTCTTCAGTTTTCTTCTCTTTATCATCAACAATTTCTTGCTTGATAATAAATTCTTCTTCACTGAAGTTGACTTCACATGCTTTGAATATAGGTGCATTAACCTCTTTCAAAGAGGTTGGAGCATTCTCAGTTTTCTTTATTTTCCCTTTGTCACCAACAGTCTTATTTTTGTCATTCATGGCATCATAGTCAAGGCCAATAGCAATGTTTGCACATGGCTTATTCTTCTCATGATACTGTTCGACCAGTTCAGATGCATTTATGAAAGATTTCATCTTCATTTCATTCTTTTTTAGCTTCTCCCTTAGCACTGCTTCAATTTCATTTGCACACTTGAGCTTGTTCTTTAGATAAGCATTTTCTTATTTTAAAGCTTCAAGCTCTACCAACAATAATTCAGTTTCTTGCTTCTCACTTTCAAACTTCTCATTTATCTTTGTTAATCTGCTAACTTCTTCATTAGCAGCAACCATGCTTGTGTGAATGTAAAATATTTATGTGCTCATCTTTTCAACAGTTTCCTTATATTGATTCATATTTTAATCAATAGTGGTAAGAGTTGGCATCTGTGATTTAGATGAGGATGATTCTCCTTGCTCCAGGGCCATGAGTGCATAATTACCAAATTTTTCATCTTCATCATTCTCGGAGTCATCCCAACTTTTACCCTCTGCAATATAAGCTTTACTTTGTTGTTTCCTTAGAAGAGCTTCATACTTTGCTTCAAGTTTAAGATACGCCTTGTCTTTCTTTGCTTTCTTGGGTTTCCTGTATTCTGTAGCAAAGTGGCCTAGTTTATCACAATTAAAGCATCTTATATTGGATCTGTCAACAGATCCAGTTTTGTAGCCATTCTTGCTATCAGAATTGTACTTTCTTTTTCCTTCTAGCTACTGTCTTTGTTGAAGGACTGTCCTTTATTCTTGAAGTATCTTGGCTTATTTACTCTAATATTAGAGAATTTCCTAGCTAAAAGGCCATTGACTGATCTAGCTCATCCAGTTCTTCAAGAGTATAGAACTCATCATTTTCCAATTCCAGAATGACTTGCTCCTGTGAATCATTTGTTCTTTGCTCACTTGTTGAGACAACTGGAGTTTGAGATCTTGGTTCATCATTAGATGTTTGGCTTTCATTTACAATTAAAGCACTTGACCCATCGACAACATGTCCTTGACCAGATCTTAGTGATTGCCTTTGAATCATCTCTAGTTCATATGTTTTGAGAATTCCATATAGAACTTCCAGAGTTATTATGCTCATGTCTCTCCCTTCCCTGATTGCTGAGATTTTCTATTCCAAATGATCAGGGAGAGTAAGCAAGAACTTCAAGTTCAATTCTTCAGCTTCATAATATTTTCCATGAAGCTGCAAATCATTTATCAGCTTGTTAAACCTTTCAAACACATCAGTAATACTTTCCTTTGGCTTTGCCATAAAACCCTCATACTGTGAAATTAGTATTCTTGTTTGGTTTGACCTAACTTTTTCAGTTCCTTCACAGAGTATCTCAATTTTTTCCCATATTTGCTTGGCAGTGTCATATTTGAAAATGTTTTTGTACATCATATTGTTAAGTAACTCAATCAATATTAATTGCAAGCTACTATCCAGGACCATGTCTCCATCTATAGATTCCTCAACTCTAACCATAGGAATGAAAGGTCCATTCTTGAGGATCTGAATGTAGAGTGGATTGGCCATCTTGATGAACAACATCATTTTCTTTTTCCAAAGAGTGTAGTTAGCTTTGCCAAAGATAGGAATTTTGATGCTACTGATTTTCTGTGTATTCATTCTTCCAAGATCTTAAATTTATTTACTTTCAGATTTGCTCTGATACCACTTGTTAGGAAATGAATAACACACAGAGGGGGGTGAATGTGTTTTACTGTTTTTGAGCTTTTCTTGAATGTTTATGGTTGAACAAAGTAAATTAATTATTGTAGTGAAATATGTTCATGCAGAATTTAAACTTGCTAAAAACTAAAGAACATGGATCTTCAAAATTCACTTAATTTTATATTAAAATTAAGACTATTTTGCTACAAAATTTCTAGGCTCTTTATTGATAAAGAGCGTAGATTCTCCTTGGGAGTGTTACAAGAAATTTGATCTAAATTCTTACAACTGACTAAGGACCAGTGTTAACTTTATAACTCAGTTAACTGCTGGTTTACACAGTGTGTATAAGACATGCTATTAGCTTTTCTAAACTGTCACTTGTCATTTCTATTTATAAAAAAGCAGATCTTCCATTTCTAGCTAAGCATATCTTTAGCATCCCGTGTTCACTTTAATCTTCCTTTGTCAATTAATCTTTACCATTGATCTTGCACATTCTTCAAACTGCTTTTTATAGACTTGTCAATCCAGCTGTTGGATTGTTTGTTGATTATTTATCTTGGATATTGAACTGATCAGTAACCTTATACTTTGAGATTGAACATCGAGATCTCCAGTTTAGGTCTATAGAACACTTGACATCTCGATAAGTATATTGGCTTATCGAGATCTCTAGTACTCTATATTTAGTTTGGCTTGTAGAGGTCTTCAGTTCTCTATAAGAGAATTTTGGCTTGTCGAGATCTCTAGTCTTCACATCTTCACTTTGACTTATCGGTAACTCTTAGTTCTCTAGTGGTTGACTTGTCAATTTCTCAGAGTTATCTAGTCAAATTATAACTTGTCGATATCTCTGAGTTCTCTAGTGAATTTTGACTTATCGATATCTCTGAGTTCTCTATTGAAACTTGACTTATCGATATCTCTGAGTTCTATAGTGAAACTTGACTTATCGATAACTCAAAGTTCTATAATGAATGTAGACTTGTCGATAACTCTGAGTTCTCTAGTGAAGAAATGACTTGTCAATATCTCCAATCTTCATGTCTTCATTTTGGCTTGTCTATATCTTTCTGAGTTCTCTAGTAGCTTTCCTGACTTCTCGATAAGCCATTCTGGAGTTCTCGAATGACTTCTCTCAAATATTAAATCTGTGACTTGTAGAGATCTTGACTTAGAGTATTTTTCTCCAAACAGATTTATTCAACTCCAAGCTTCTTCAAAATTCTTCTGAGGCATGATCTTCTTGATCTTCTTCCAGATAGAATCCTTAGGCTTGATACTATTTCAGAAAAAAGACTCCAGTCTGCTTGAAAGGCATATGTCATAGCCTATTTGTTTATTCGAGGATTTAACTCAACTCAAATAAGGATGTAACAAGTAAATAGTGGTCCTATCGTTAGAGAGATCTCTCAGAGTAACATATGTCAAAGGATTAAGTAACATTGTTCTTCTACAGACTTGATGACTTAATTCACTGGAAGAAGCTCAAGAAATTGATCAAGCCTCAGTGATATAAATCAAGATTGTGGATTTAATTAAGTGACAGAGATCTCGTCAGGGTATCAATTAATTACAAGGATTTAGTCTGAAGAAAATCAAGAGTATCAAGGTCAAGGCATGAAGAAACGTCACGGAAGTTAGTCACTCATGAACCAGACAGTACATCGAGTGTCAACATTGAAGTGGTGGAATTGATTCATAATTGACAGTGATTTTCAGAAGATTTTCAGAAGAATGGTTGCTACTCAAGATTAGTATTAATTCTCTATTAATTAATTAAGTCATATAAATTAATTAAGAGAATAAATTAAATCTGCAAAGATTAATTTATTAATTAATTAAATTAATTGATTAATTAATTCAGAATTATTATTTGATTAAAATCTGTTTTAATCCAGCAAGACTATCTTTTGTATTAGCAAGACAATCGGTATGACAATCAATAGTCATACCGAAAGTCATGCTAGTGCATTTAGATTGTCTTGCCGAAAGTCTTACCAGTTAAAAGGATTGTCATGCTGAGCCAAATAGATTGTCTTGCCAAAAGTCTTAGTGATTCAATTGAAGTGGTTTGTTTACAAAACCAACAGAAGCAGATCATTTTAAAAAGAAAGCATTGAATATCAAATTCAGCAGAACACAGAACAAAAGAAACCTGCAGAGAACTTATTGCAAATTCACAGATCATTTATTTCTAGTATTTATTGTTAAATCCAATCCACTAGAAATCCTTTTCTTGTTCTTGTGTAACTATCTAGCGGATCGAAATCCCTAGAACTTAATCTCAAATCGCTTTTAGCATTTGATCTTTTTATTGCAAAAATAGAAAAAGTTCATGTTGAATTTATTCTAGATTTGTGATAATTGATTTGAGATTAATCCCTTGTAAATGATACCGTTGTTGTAACACCTTTCAAGTTTAATAATAATTTTATTTAACTTGAATTTTGTTTCACTTATTTATTCCGCATTTTATTCGATTAAACGATATTGTTTGTATTCAACCCCCCTTCTACAAACATATTGAGACCTAACAATTGGTATCAGAGCCTTCTGATTAACGAACAAATCAAGATCCTAGACTTTTGTGATTCTTTCACTCCTTGAATTTTTATTTACTCAAAAATTCATAATGACTACACAAAAAGTTGGAACCGTTAAAATTCCACTATTCGATAAAGAAAATTATGTTATGTGGAAGAAGAAGATGCTGTTGTTTTTACAAGTTGGAAATTTCAAATATCTGGAAGTGTTAAAGAAGGGTCCTAAAATTCCGATGGTTATTGAACCAGAGGTAATAGAAAATGATGTGGTGATTACCAAAGCAAGAACTTATGTGAAAGATCCTTAGGATTTTTCTCCTGCTGAAAAAGAAGAAGCCTCCCTGGATGCTAGCCTTCAATTAATTTTAGTAGATTCCCTTGATCCCTTGATCCCTTGATGAATAGACATGTGATGAACTGTAAAGATTCCAAACACATCTGGGAAACTATTGAGGTTATTAATGAAGGCACAAAGGAAGTTAGGGAGAACAAGTTAGAAATCCTAACCTCTGAGTATGAATACTTTAAATCCAATCCAGGAGAAGGAATCACTGAAGTGTTTGAGAGGTACAATGCATTGATCAACAACCTGAACATTAATGGTAAATACTATTCCATCAGGGAGGTCAACAAAAAGTTCCTTTTAACACTGCCAACTCATCTCGAACATAGAATCACTGCCATAAGAGAAGCAAGAGATCTGAGTGAGTTTTCTTTGGAAAGGCTCTATGGTGTGTTAAAGACTTATGAGTTGGAGCAGATTCAGCAGAAGGAAGTTTACGAAAAAATGACAAAAATACCTCTTTTTTTAAATTTTGTGACAAGAATACCATTTTTTGGAATGTTTGGCCAAAAATACCTACCTAATACGCATTTTAAAATTGGGTATTACTAATACGCATTTTAGAAATGGGTAACTTGTATAAAAAAAATTAAAAAAATTAAAAAAATAATTATTATTATGGATACGCATTCGTGAGATGCGTATCATGCCTTTACAAAGCATGATACGCATGTCAGGAATGCGTATCATGATTTTACTTTTTTTTATTATTTTTTATTTTTATTTTTTTTAAATAATACTCATTTGTCAAATGCGTAATAGCCTTACCCATTTTTGAAATGCGTATTAGAAATATATTTTTGGCCATATCTTTCAAAAACGGGTATTCCTATTACATTTTCTAAAAAAAAGTTATTTTTGGCCATCACCTGAAGTTCACGGGAAAGGAAGAGTGGTCTGCTCTAGTAGCTGATGAACAACAACAACAACCACAATATCAACAACAATCTCAACAGTCAGAAAGAATGGTACAGTCTTCCAAGGTTGAAGAAAATGTGATAGTAGCAGAATTTGATCCTCCTACTACAAATCAATCAGGAGATGATTTTTATTCCTTGGAAGAACTGGAGCAATTGGAGGATGAGTCAATGGCCCTGATTGTCAAGAGATTCTCAAATGTCAGATTCAAAAGGAATTCCAAGTTCAAGTACAAGTCCAACTACAACAGATTCCAGAAAGGTGGATCTTCATCCTCTGACACCAGCAGTGGTGGGTACAAAACAGGGATGGTTGATCGAAGCACCATTCGATGCTTCAACTGCAATGAGTTGGGACACTTTGCCACAGAATGCAGGAAGCCAAAACAAGTTAGGAAGAACTCTTACGATTCTAATCAGAAGAGTAAATCTGAAAGGGCTTACCTGGCAAAGGGAAGAAGCTGGGATGATACTAACAGTGAAGATGAAGAAGTTGGGAATCTTGCTCTCATGGCTAGTGATGCAAACACCTCATCGTCAAGAAAAGAGGTAAAATTTACTGATGCTGAATTAGTTAATCATCTAGGAGGTTCCTTAGATTGTGCTCGTCGTGATAATGAAATGTTAAATCAACAAATCAAAGACCTTGAGAAACAGGTCAATGAATTAAGACTTGTGTACATTAATCAAGATAAATTAATAGAACAAGTATCTTTTCTAGAGAATAGAGTTGATTGTTATAGACAACTCGAAACTATTCTCAAAGACAAGATCACCGGTCTTGAGGCTAAGGTTAAAGCTTACTTTAATTCTTGTTCTTAGTCCAAAGAGTTTTACAATAAGCAAGCTGTTAATCAAACATCTGGAATAGGTTATGATTACAATGTTGCTATTGGAAAATTAGGCATAAACTCCCCTCCTCATGTCTGTGCTAAAGGCAGGAAAGTACCACATGTGCTTAAGGGTGTTGATGAACCCCTCTATAAAGAATCAATTGATGAACCATTTGATGAGACCTCATTTATTATTCAAGAAGAAATCCGTGCTGAAGATCATGCTAATGAGAAAGCTGTTTCCAAGTCAAGTGTGTCAAAGGTTCCAGTCAAAGTTGTGAAAGCAACTGAGACTAACTCAGACACATATGAGTTGGATAACACAAATGCCATGTCTACCATGCATAAGTTGCCTATTGTTAATCCCTCTCATAAAGCATGTGGTGTTCCTGATTGTATGTCTTGTGCTTTTAATTTGATGTATGCTTATTTTAATGGTAAGCATGTTTCTAATGATAAGACTACTCCTCGTCAGCATGTGAATAATAGGAAGCGTGATAGGTCTAAGACTGCTAGTCCTCCTAAAGCTAGAAAGGAGAAATTTGTGCCTAAGCCTAAACAAAAATTTGTCAAGGCTGTTCACAAGGTCAAATGTCCAGTCATTGAGAAAGTTGAGAACATTAAAATTAAGAATGTTGTTTTGCCTGATAAAGGCCCATTTTACAAGTATGCCGGACCCAGCCAAGCTTGGGTTCCGAAGAAGGTCTAATCCATTTGTATTGCAGGGCATTAAACAGGTACAACCGGTAGTGTGGATTCTTGACAGCGGATCGTCAAGATATATGACCGGAGATAGAGCCCTGCTATCAAATGTGGTTGAGAAAGCTGGCCCAGTGGTTACCTTTGGAGATAACAACAAAGGTTTAACTGAGGGATATGGCTGTTTGCTAGCTGGAAATGTTATCATTGAAAATGTGTATGTTGTGCAAGGACTTGAACACAATCTGCTTAACATTAGTCAGTTCTGTGACAACGGCTACAATGTTTTATTCGACAAGCTGAAGTGTCAGATTCTGCACAAGAAAAGTGAAAAACCCTCCTTGATGGGAATCCGGAAAGGAAATCTGTTCGTAGCTGACATGAACTCTGGAAGCAATCCTGAAATCAATTGTGTCTATGCAAAGGCATCGTCAGATGAGAGTTGGCTATGGCACAAGAGACTTTCTCATCTCAATTTCAAAACAATGAATTCTCTTATCAAAAGAGAATTGGTCAGAGGTCTGCCTCAGCTGGAATTCTCCCCAGAAGGACTATGTGAGGCTTGCCAGAAAGGAAAGTCAAAGAAAGCAAGTCATAGAGGCACTGACACATCCTCCATAACTGGTGTTCTGCAATTATTGCACATGGATTTATTTGGACCAGTTAATGTTCTTTCGATGTCAAAGAAGTGTTACTGTCTTGTGATAGTTGATGACTATTCCAAGTATTCGTGGGTTTTATTCCTTCACTCTAAGGATGAAACACCACAAGTTGTGATTGATCATATCAAGTTGATCGAGTTAGATTCTAATGTCCCTGTTAGAGCAATAAGGTCAGATAATGGAACAGAATTCAAGAATTCACTTCTCAATGGATTCTGTACAGACAAAGGGATTACCATACAATTTTCAGCTCCTAGAACCCCTCAACAAAATGGAGTGGTAGAAAGGAAGAATCATACATTGATTGAAGCTGCAAGAATGATGTTATGTGAATCAGGTCTTCCAATGTACTTTTGGGCTGAAGCTATCAATACTGCATGTTATACTCAGAATCGAACTCTAATCAACAAAGACTTCATGAAAACTCCTTATGAGATTATGAATGAACATAAACCTTCTATCAAATACTTTCATGTATTTGGTGTCGGATGCTTCATGCTCAAGGATGGAGATGATCGTCGTGGTAAATTCGAGGCAAAGGCATATGAGGGTATTTTTGTTGGATATGGAAGAAGATCATACAGGGTGTATATCATTGATCAACACAAAGTAACTGAAAGTGTTAATGTTACATTTGATGACACTAAACTCCCTAGTATCCAAACTGAAGATCCTTCTGAGAAACTGAAGTTTGATGATATGTCAGATTCAGAATCAGAACATGATCAAGAACCTGAGGTTGTTGCTGGTGAAGAACCTGTTAATCATGGTGATACTCAAGGTAATGGTGATGGAAACTTTGGCACCAATGGAGATACCACTACTACTGACGGAGAATCTTCAAGTCAACATGGCAACAACTCAGGGGGAGATGCTGGAGGATCTACTAGTAGGACACAACATCCCAATGAATTTCAAGGTGAATCATCAAGATCAAATCTTCCAAGATAGACTGTCTGGAATAAAGCTCATCCTTTTGAGTTGATTATTGGTGATCCAGATGTTGGAGTCAAAACTAGACGTGCTACTCAAAATGAGTGTCTATTCTCAGGATTTCTTTCTGAGATGGAACCTAAGAAGATTGAGGAAGCACTGACTGATCCAGATTGGGTGATTGCTATGCAAGATGAACTCAATCAGTTTGAACATCAACAAGTCTGGAAACTGGTACCTAGACCTACACACAAGAAAGCTGTTGGTACTCGGTGGGTATTCAGGAATAAACTAGATGAAGATGGTGTGGTTACAAGAAACAAAGCAAGACTGGTAGCTAAAGGGTATTCTCAAGCTGAAGGCATTGATTATGATGAAACCTATGCTCCAGTGGCTAGACTAGAGGCCATCAGGATATTTCTGGCATTTGCAGCATTCTCTAACTTTAAAGTTTATCAAATGGATGTCAAGAGTGCCTTTCTGAATGGAAAGCTGGATGAAGAGGTATATGTAGAGCAACCTCCTAGTTTTGAAGATCCTGATCATTTGGATTTTGTCTACTTTCTTTTCAAGGCTATCTATGGACTCAAATAGTCTCCGAGAAAATGGTATGACACTCTCTCTGAATTTCTTATTGAAAATAGCTTTATTAGAGGTGTCATAGACAAAACTCTCTTTTCTAAAAAGCATAAGAATGATACTATATTAGTCCAAGTCTATGTGGATGATATAATATTTGGGTCTACTAATGATAATCTCTGTAAGAGATTTGCTAAGTTAATGCACAGCAAATTTGAAATGAGCATGATGGGAGAGCTGAAGTTCTTTCTTGGATTACAAGTAAATCAAAGGTTAGATGGAACTTTTATTTGTCAATCCAAGTATCTCAAAGAACTCCTCAAAAAGTACAATCTAGAGGATTCTGCATCAGCAAGGACTCCGTCAACTACAGCTGTCAAGCTTGGACCATGTGAAAACTACATTAAGGTAGATGTCACAAGCTATAGAGGTATGATTGGCTCGTTACTCTATCTTACTGCAAGTAGACCAGATATTATGTATGCTACATGCTTATGTGTAAGGTTCCAAGTGGATCCTAGAGATATTCATCTCGTTGCTGTTAAACGAATCTTAAGATATCTTAAGGGAACACCAAATCTAGGTATTTGGTACCCTAAAGAATCTGGTTTTAACCTTGTTGGATATACAGATTCAGATTACGCAGGAAGTGTTATTGATAGGAAAAGCACCTCAGGGAGCTGTCAATTCCTAGGTAGCAGACTAGTCTCATGGTACAGCAAGAAATAGCAAATAGTTTCAAATTCAACGGTCGAGGCTGAATATATTACTGCTGGAAGCTGCTGTGCTCAGATCTTGTGGATTAGGAATCAGCTACGGGACTATGGCTCTGTATTGAACAAAATACCTATTCTATGTGACAATACAAGTGCAATAGCCATCACCAACAACCCTGTGCAGCATACAAGGACCAAGCACATTGACATCAGGTATCATTTTATTAGAGAGCACGTCATGAATGGTACTGTTGAACTATTTTATGTTCCAACGGAACAACAAATAGCAGATATTTTCACTAAACCTCTTGATGAATCCACATTTACCAAATTAGTTGGTAAATTGGGTATGTTGAATAGCTTTAGTGATTAAACTTGTGAATATCTGAAATCTGTTCTTGAGTGAATTTACAAATGAATTTTTCATAAATGAAAAATTCATTTGCAAATTTATTTTATCATTTTCCAAAATGTCGTGCTTATTTCTATGTATTTTTTATTATATTATCTTATTTATTTACTCAACTTGTTAATTTTAATGTCTCAGAATTTTTTATTTTCTCTAAAAATATTTTTCTATGAATTTTATTTGCTAAAATTCAAAAGAAATCTATTTTTGGACTGAAAATATAATTATCTCTGAAATATTTTAATTGTGTAAATATTTTCTGCCATATCTATATTAGTATTTATTGTAGTTTTCTGAATTTTTTTTTATATATTCTGTTTTTGTTAAAAACTGTTTATATTTGGTTTATAAAATATATATATTTGTTTGTTTGTGTTAAGTTTATACTTGAATGACAATCGGCAAGACAAAATTGTCTTGCTGAAAGTCATTTCAGTATATTTATATAAATACTTAATTTATTTTATACTAGAATGACAATCGGCAAGACAATTGAAATTGTCTTGCTGAAAGTCATTCCAGTACATATAATTGTTTATTTTTAATTCAGTTTAATTTTATAACTGGCAAGACAATCGGTATGACTATTGATTATCATGCCAGTAATAAAATTAATATCAGATATTTTTTGTTTTATTTTGTACTGGTATGACAATCGGTATGACTATCAGATTGTCATACCAGTTATATTATTACTATGTTTTTTTTGTTTTTTTTGTTTTCTCAATTTTCCTGGTATGACTATCGGTATGACAATCGGTAAGACTATCCCGAATTGTCATACCAGTATTCTATTTAACGTCTCTTTGTCTTGTTAAATCTATAAGTTCTTTTGTTTTTCAAAATTCCAACAGTTTCTTTCTTTTTCTCTCTTATTTCTCTCTCTCTCTCTATTCGATCAAACTCAAACCGCCTCCATTGTCTTCCTTGCTCGAGTTTTTACTCAGCAAATAAAAACATCACTCCTGTTATATACATACACGTATATACAATTAGAAGTGCTGCCCATTTTATTGTTTTTATATTTTAATTCAATTTTTCCCTAAAATCAGTTTTTTTGTGTATTTCAATTAGGTTTTGTGTCTTGTGATTTTGCATATCTGCTTTCGTGAGTTAAGAACTTTAACGAGATACATTACTTTCTAAATTTTTCGGATATAATTAATTTAATTTATTAAATTTTGTTTAATTCGAATTCTCTTAATTTAATTCTTAGAATTCTGAAAGTGTGTATTTTATTATTTTTAAATGGCTCTCAATTTCCAAATTGTCGCACATAATCTTGTTGGTTATTTTAATCCAGATAAATGTGATGTGGAAAAATTTAAGCCATGGATTAGATTTTTAAATGACCATTCGATTGTTAGCTCTGCTATTAAATCAAATGTGATTTTAAATGTTGATCTGCTCAGACTGATTTGCACAACATCTACTGTGGCCGATGATTTTAAATCTTTTTCATTCACCGTGGCAAACACACAGTATGTTGTTGATGAAACAGTCGTCAATCGAGCGTTAAATTTTCCATTGGACAATTTCTGTAATTTGCCCTCTGAAAATGATATTTCAAACTTTTTCCATGCTATTCACTATCAGGGGGTGATTAATTTAACCAAGTTATCTAAATCCAATTTGGTTTCTGAATGGGATATTTTCTTCGATACACTTTCTAAAGTGTTTGCCAACTACACTAAATCCAACTTTCACAACATCACTTCCACTCTGCAGTATATTGGTCTTGCGGTTGTTTTCAATCAAAGGATCAATTTTGGAAAACTACTTTTACCCATTCTTCTGAGACGTCTCACTACTGCTTTACGTGATCATTCTACAAATTATAGGGTCTCGTGCTACTACGCTCATTTTCTCATGCTCATAGCAGAACATCTTCTCTCACCTGAGCATAAAGCCCTTTTTGCTAACTCCTCAGTAACCGAACCCCCTCCAGTAAGCAAGAAGATTTACACCTGCCAAGACACAACTTTCAAATTCATGCGAGTTCCAGTACTTATATCTGTGTTCATGGCCACTTACAGTCCTTTACCTATCATCAATCTTCCCGGTCATGAACAACAAGCTCAACCTCCAGTGGTTCAAACCACCCAGGCTCAAACATCAGATGCTCTTCCTCTGCAGGTAATAATTCCTCAAACTCAAACTATTCCTACTTCAGTTGAAAGACCCCCAGTGGTTGATAGGACTAACCATGAAGTTGTAGAACCACAGCTTCAATCCCAGGTCATAGAGTTAAACACAGAGTCACAACCTATCTCAACCTCTCCCCCACTGTCTAAAATGTTGCCTAGAAGGTTAGTAGGAAGTAGTATGCTAGTGGATGTGAATGAACCCTCAGCTCTGCCTCCACCCAAGAAAAGAAGAACATTTACTGAGGCATCTGAAAGCCCATCCTTGTCCTCCCAACAGGACATGGACTTTGAAATGGCCACTGAACAGTTACTAGAAACATTTTCTCAACAGGATGAATCTATTGAAATTTGCCATAGGGCCATGGCATCCTGTACTGAGTCAAGCACAATTCCATTACTCACAATGGAAGCATACAGACCAGTAGATGATACTCAGGACACGGAGCGAGGAGTGCACATTGAGCTGGTTACAGTGCCTGCCATAGTTACGGCAGAAGAGCAGTCACATGCTTTTGAGGGAAAATCTGACTCTCGGCCACCTTTAATAGAGTCATTTTCTCCCCTCCCAGATCGAACACCTCTGGCTCCCTCACGGGATTCTCCACTCGCAG